>NW_027210602.1:6657500-7080000 GCF_029030835.1 Brachyistius frenatus
CTCTAGTCCTTTTGTCCCATCAAGTCCTACTTTGGAGACACTGTTTTTTGTTTTTGAACGATTCCATAGACGCTTTTTACTGTTTGACGAACACATCGACAAACTCAGTTTTACTGTAATTTCCACAGTTTTACTTAGTGTAGTGCAGTTTGATCTTAACTCGTACATCGTGCCTTTATTCAATTGTTGACTTCAAATAGGCTCCACAAACAAACTGACTAGACAAAAAAATGGACATATTTGCACAGTCTGAATCTCCTTTCTCACCTTCCCATGGCCTGACGAGAAGCAGGGGAGTCCATTCACTCCACTGGCTCTCAGAGTCCACCTCGTCCCGGGCTCGTACCTGGACCTGGTGGAGGTGACCGGCCAGGGCGTCGAATATCACCATCGGACTCTCCTGAGAGGAAATCTGATTGAAAAAGGAAAAAACACGACATGGAATGAGCACACGCCAACAAAAGAAGGTACCAGTGAACATGAAGAACAGCTGATGCAGTGGCATCACACGAGTGAGAAAACACAAGGTCGGATAAGGAAAGCACTCCGTGAAGCCACAAGACAAACTTTTCTTTTGTTTTTGTCCTTTGTGTAATCTATTGGGACTTAATTATTAAAAGCAGACAGCTCTGAGTAGACTGGTTGGAAATCAACAAATCACATGAAAGTCAAAGACAGGATTTAACAAAACCACATTTTAGATTGTTGGCAGAAGGCGGAGATTTGAAACAATATTTTCAATTAGTTGGTGAAATGTGGGAAACATTGGTTCTTTTTTTTTCTCAAGCCATATACACCGCAATGTGTCAGTCTGATTTAATCATCCAGTTTAATGCCAGCGCCGCCATCATCAAAACTGGAAATGATACGTTTGGCCATGCTGACTTACCTCTGACCAGTACATTGAGCCCTGTGGCCTGTATCGGATCTGAAACACAAGGGGGAACGCATCATACGGAGGCCAAGAGGAGGGGAAGTCCCAGGAGACCATCAGCCTCTTTGGATAGCCTTCGAGCGCCTTCACCAACACCGACTCTGGAGGTTGTGGTTTCACTGCAAAGAAAACAGACAGAGAAACATGAACCGATTTTGCCACCAGCATTTCCACCGTGTCAAAAATACAGTAAAAACACCATTTAAACCCAGTTTCTCAAGATGTTATATATCTTTGGTTTTGTCATCAGGGCTTTCTTTATGTAACCGCAAAAGCTCTCACTGAAACAGCTCTTTGAAATAATGTTGGTGGGAGAGACGGCTCATCGCTTCATAACATCACAAAGCAAATAAAAGCACCTGCTTAGCTGATGAATGACCTCCAGCGGCCGCAGCTTTGCAGCTTCGATGCACTCAATGAATCCAACTTGGCCTGTATCACCACTATCACTAGAACTATCCATTAATTCTCTGAATCTTGTTCCACAGATTTATGTTTTTATGTTGGTTTTCAACAATATTCACACCCCTTTTTTCACAATAAATTAGAAGCTGAAAAAAACTTCCAGCATTGACACTAGCTGCTGTAAAAACACCGTGTCAGTGATGTTTTCAATGGCTCTTATTCAAAAGTAACAACAATGCCATGCAGACAGAGATGCAGCCAAACAAGATAATTTAGGGGAGTATGAGGGCCAAAAGGCCACAACAATATCTTTCATACAAGCCTTTATATTTGCATGTGGCAGCATCCAATTTATGTGCTTCCATCAACACGCTTTGCAACACTTATGTAGTATATATAAATGCTGAATAATGCATTTAGATGAGAACATATTTGTGTGAAGATACGGAAATTGTTTAGCTTGTATGAGCTTTTTATATTCCAGTATATATATATTAATAGGCAAAAAAATTAGGGAGACAAGTAGGGGAGGAGTGTTGCCTGATGAGAATTGTCCAGATTTGAGCTGTATTATACAGTTAGAATTATTAATATCTCTTATTATGTAACCGAAGAGCTGTTCAAACATGACTCTTGTGCTCTATGGAATTGAACTATTTGAACAAACTCATTTAAATGAGTACTATGTCACAGCTGGAAAAAAAAAAAAAAAAAAAAGTCAAGGTGACAGGGCCAGTGAAATAACCAGCCAATCACAACAGTAGTTTCAGAATAATGCAACAGCTTGTTTCAGCACAGCTGGATGTGCAGCAGTGGAAATAAAAAAATAAATACATGCGATCAAACTTTGGTTGAAAATCACTGTGACATAAGGGCTACACTGAACATGTGTGTGTATAATGTGATCTTACACAGCTCATGTAACTTTAGACGGACATATGTTGTCTCCGACCCGAGGGCGTTGGTCTCCGTGACCCTGAGGGTGTGGATGGTCTGCCAGAAGGCCGGGTGATCTACGTCACAGTGCTTGCCAGCGATGTCCAAGATGCACGGCCTCCACTCCTGACCGTTCCCCCTTAAAAACAAGACAGGAAGTGTTGATGGGTAAAAGACTCCTCAAGCGTGTGATGCAAGCTACAAAAACAGGATAACGGGGTCACCACGGCTGAACGCTGCAGCCACTGAGCCCCACATGTCATGTCAGAGGAAGGAAGGCAGAGAAGGACAGACTGGGTTCTCATTGGGATACAGTTATACACATTACATTCAAATTCTAACTCTGTGGCACTCGCTCTATATTTAGTGTCTTTCTGGCCCATTCTGAATGTGACCCTGGGTGTTGCCGTTTCATTTGCAGTAACTGTCTGTTACCTGAAGGAGGCGTTGTATTTGGCTGGCAGGAAGGTCTTTACGGAATCCACCCAGGAGCAGCGAACATGTGTGTGATTGGGCACTTGACAGGAAATGCTCAGCAACCCGGGGGGATCTAGGAAACAGGAGTCACAGAAAGAGTTCATCTACAGGGCAGAGATGGAGTTTGTCTTTTTATTTTTAAAGGGCCCTATTAGATGTTGTGATATTTTGAAGTTCTCTGTCTTGTCCTCAACTCTGAAGTGAAAAGCTCTGTGCCCTGATGTCCCTCACATGAACCAAAATATGCCAGGAGCGGCTCAACCAGTACCATGGAAAACTCCCTATCCCTCCAAAGGAAGCCCACTTAGGAAGCCGCTTCCTGTTATAAGACAGCTACAGGAAGTGGTGGGCTTTGTCTATGTGATGGCCGATAAGACCAGTTTCCTCCGAGGACCAGTAGCGCTGTTCTGCTTATCACCATTTTAATAAATTGTCGTGGTATTGCCAGAGAGTAATTATGAATTAAGTGTTTAGAAAAGAAAAAAAAAAGATCTATAAATAAAGGAGAAAGAAGACAAGGAAACCAATAAAAAAAAAGATGAGAAACAACAAGAAAAATGTGTTGAGACACGACTGAAGCTTCTTTTATGCTGAATTATCCAAAGAATGAAGTGAACTGCAAGGGATCGGGAGGCTATCTCTGTATTTGGGATGCTGCAAAAAGTGATTTCTGGAAGCTGCAGTCCCATGACAGAAGACTAAATGTACGGCAGCCGAGTTAAAGTCACAACAACACTTACGGCCCAGTCTGAGTTTGACGGAGCGCAGGAGGAGCCCACGGTCGTCATAGCAGCTGTAGTTGCCCTGTGCTGACTGGTTGACGTGCAGCAGGACTAACCCTCCATCTGTTGTCACTTTGTGCCATGGCAACGCTGAGCTGTTGTTGAGATGCCACACCACAGGTGTCCTGGAAGGCGACATGTTGCACTTCAGTTATAATGTTTGAGAGGACTCAACCCTAAACCTAAACCAGAACCAAACTTTTTAAAGACACCATCGTAAAACTGCAAGTCACAACTTTCATTTCAACACTGAATTTGTAAACAATTGTCATTAAGAGACAAATATCACGAACAATGCATTAGTCCAACTTCTAATAATTTCCAAATTCCCGATCCAGTCTGTGGCAGTTCCAAGCCCATTTTGTTCCCGCTGAAGAAAGACATCTTTAAAAATGTTTGCAAATATGCAGTTTCCTTTTTTTTTTTTTTTTTTCCTTTTTAATTAGTAATTTTCTCAAGTAATTCCTAAAATAACAAAGCATAGTTTCTTATAAATTATACTGAAAAGGGAGTCCATTTTCAGTTTTGGATTAATCATCTATTGTGTGTACCAGAATGAAAGTCTATGATCTATGGTTGGCTACATGCAAAGTAGACAAATGCTCACAGTTTTGGCAGCAGAGCGCAGCCAGGAAGTCACTGGAACTGATGCATTCTGAACCATGAAGTTAAATGGCACATAGAAATAAGATACATCAGGCCAAGGTTCCGCAGACTAAACCCGTTAATCAATTTATTGATGGGGCTCTCTTTTCATGGGATTTGTTGACAATACGCTTCAATATTATGTATAATATCTTACTTGTGTTTCATGTACACTGTGTGCACAATTATCAGTTGTATTTTTGAGGATTCATTTTACTATTGAACAACCACAGTGCTCTCGGTCAATCCAAAATGTTAATAAACCTCAAAACCTGAATATTTAAGAAAGTAAAAGTGAGGTTTTGGCTTTCTTAGGAGAATATCTGTGCGCACAATTATTGGGAACTATTAGTGTCCTGAATTATTATGCAACTAAATGAAAAATGAAAATTTTCCCGTCTCACTTGTTTATTTTTATCTGTTAAAGTGAGAATAATAAACAAACAACTCAAAATTTACAAATAAACATTTCTGACATTAAAAAAATAAATAAATAAAATTAGTGACCAATATAGCCACCCTTCTTTTCAATAACGGTAATAAGCCGTCCACGCATGGATTCTGTCAGTTTCTTGATCTGTTGATCAACTGTTTGTGCAGCAGCAACCACAGCCTCCCAGACACTGTTCAGAGAGGTGGACTGTTTTCCTTCACCGTGAATCTCTCATTTAAGAAAGGCCCACAAGTTCTCAATAGGGTTTAGGTCAGGTGAGGAAGGGGGCCATGTCATTATTCTTTCATCTTTAAGGCCTTTACTGGCTAGCCACGCAGCGGAGTACTTCGATGCATGCGATGGAGCGTTGTCCTGCATAAAAATCATGGTCATCTTGAAAGATGCAGACTTTTTCCTGAACCACTGCTTGATTCTTCTCTCTTTGGCAGTTCATTTGCATCTTTTTTTCTCAACACGTTTCTTGCGACCCTGTTGACTATTTGCAACAAAACGTTTGATGGTTCTGTGATCACGCCCCGATATCTTAGCAATTTCAAGAGTGCTGCATCCCTCTGAAAGACTTTGTACAATTTTGGACTTTTCAGAGTCAGTTAAATCTTATTTTTTGGCCCATTTTGCCGGAAGAAAATAAGTTGCCTAATAATTATGCACACCTTGATATAGGGTGTTGATCTCCTTAGGCCACACCCTCCCTCATTACACAAATACACATCACCTGATATGCTTAAATCCAATATGCATTCAAGTTTATAGAGCTTGGAGTTGGAAAATATGCATAAAAATTATGATATGTTCAAAATAATCACGAGCCTAATAATTGTGCACACAGTATATTTAGAGCGTACTAACTTATTTCAGCTGATGATTATAGTTTCTATTTATTAAGTTGAACTTTATTTAGCATAAAGCATCATTACAGGTTTTGCTTCTCTGTTGCTTGATAATTTTGCCTTTTTTGCAGCTGATTTAGCAAATCAGACTTTTTGACCCTAGTGACACCCTTTTTTGTGAAAAAGTTCAATCAAAGATAGAAATATGCAAAGTATGAAAATATCTAGATAGCTAATTGAGTTGTGAATGTTGGAGAATAATGTTCCTTAAAAAAAATGTCTTGAAATTTGTGGGACTAATTGGTAAATGGTCTGCACTTAGATAGGTTCAAATCCCGACTGGCTGGACCATATCAATCCTCTTACTGCATTTCCTGTCTCTCATGACTATCTATTAAAGGTGAATAATTGCTTTGCTCTGACTCTTAAACACAATAAATGTAGCTGTTATACAGAAGAAGAAGAAAAAGAAAAACTTCTTTCAAACTCCTGTATGACTGTGCTGGTGCACTGCTCTTTTTCTTTCCTTACCTGATTTGTGACTTCCCGCATGCCAGTGTCACATTTGCCTCCAAGCGCCCATACTGCACGCCTGACACTGCAAACACAAACATCACATAAAACATTAAAACACATGGTTGTCTGGCTTAAAGTATCTGCACACTGCACAATTTTACATACCATGTGTCCGCACTGTCTGTAATAATGTGATTCATGCACATAATTTACAGTATGGTGAACAGTGTCACAATAACATAACCATATAAGGTTAGGGACCCTGCAGACACCAGGCCGAGGAGACTTTTGGCATTTTGGCAAGTCTCTCCAGTGTGTTTTATTTTTATGAAAGTTTATTACCATCACAGTTAATATAATATTACGATGTATCATCAAAATCACTTTGAGACCCTTTCAATGACAAACAGAGGAGCAGTAAGGCATTTAAGGTAAATACCAAGAACAATATACTGATAGACTTTTAACCCCCCTCAGAAACATTTTTGATAATAACAGTGACAAATTAGTCACTGTGCTTTCTGCATAATCTTAATGTGCCTGTCCATAAGATGAATTCACTGACAACAGAAGATTCCAATCACCTTTGTTTCCAATCATAATTTCACAATTAAAGAGTACAGTAATGCTATTTGGAGCCTTTTTTTTTTTTTTGTAGTTTCAGGGATCACTCATTTTAAGTCACAGGTTTAAACCCAGCAACTATCAATATGTATCCATTGATTTCCATTTGGCGGAAAGTGAAAGAAACCAGTAGATATGGCTTTAGTGAGAACTGAAGAACAACATTTTGTATCAATAATTCAGAGGGAAGCAGCAAAAATTAGTACTTACCATCATTCAAAATTGGAGGGTGGTGTAGATTTGAAGGAATACTAACTGTAGTGTATACCTGAGCAAATATTTGTGGTGACTGTAGTAATTTGCAAAGTTGATGGCTCTATCTGCAGTGAGTGAGTGAGTGAGTGAGTGAGTGAGTGAGTGAGTGAGTAAGTGTGTGTGGTTGTGTGTGTGTGTGTGTGTGTGTGTGTGTGTGTGTGTGTGTGTGTGTGTGTGTGTGTGTGTGTGTGTGTGTGTGTGTGTGTGTGTGTGTGTGTGTGTGTGTGTGTGTGTGTGTGTGCGCGCGCGCTTGTTTTGCTTGGCTTCTTAACGTGAAAGCTGGCATTTACAGTAGATCTGGAGTGGAAAAACATCACTTTGACTGCCTGCCTGCCACGCACACACCTTCATTAATTCTCAACCTCAATCACTCAGGCATGCACACTCCCTGCTGGCCCTCTCCTCTCTCGGTAACAAACAACTTGCCCCAGGTTTGTGTTTTCTTCATCATTTCTCATACACTCAGCTTTCCTTCCAGATATATTTACGACAGACTGAGCAAAGAGATTTCATGAAGGACGACAACCTGAAACATTTTTGTTGGGTCTAGAAAATTGAATCTTTTCTCTGCATCATTTATAACCTGTAAGCGTCAAGGAGATCCGGCACACGGAGGAGGAGAGGCATTTTAAGGATGTTATGATTTAATTTGCTGTACCAGTATATTTATACGAGTTTTTCTTCCTACAATAACCTCATATGCCCTTTGGGGAGCAACTGAGTTAATCCTAAATTAAACCTGACACATACTCAAGATGAAGGCTGGACTGAAGGCCTTTTCAATACTTGGTTTTCACTGGCACCTACAGTTCACTTTTCTGGCCTCTCTGCAGTTAGCGGCTGTACAAAATGAAACAGCTGGGAAAAGAGCAGCAAAGCAAAGTGCTCCGCAGTGATTTTGTGGCTACACTTATATAAAGAGAAGAGAACAAAGAGGCTTTCTAGACAAAATAAGCAAATACAAGCCAGTTAATTATGCTGTGGTGTCTATGGGAAAGAATTCATCACATACGGCACAAGGCACGGTTAATCAATTTAAACTACCAAGTTAGCTGTTATTTACGAGACTGTAAACAAAGCTTCGTGACATTGGAAAGAAAGGGATAAATATGAAACATCTTAAAGTTACCAAATAAGTAAAAAACCGCCAATTTCAATGATGGAGTGAAAACTCACATCTTGTTCTTTATGATTTCTTGATCCTTAAGGAGTTTTTGATGAAATTACAAACACAAAATGGGGGTAAGAAAATCACTTTTACCAGATATGTTCAGGCATGACTATACCATTTTTGTGTTTGTTTGTTGTTGTTGTTTTTTTTTTTACAAAAAACAACAACAAAAAAATGGTGAAAACAAATGTTTCCAAAACTGAAAGAAAAGCTAAGTTAAACTTTTTTATTTAAATTTTTTTTTTAATTTTTTTTAATTTTTATTGATCCTTCATTTCATTTGTCCATCAATTACCACATCACAAAAGTTGGGAACAAAACTCCAGCTGAGATAAATGATCTGAACCACAAACTGGAACTAAAAGTGAGACCACAAGAACTTTAGGTTATATTACCGCGTTGTAGGGATAAATAATTGTAAAAAAAATAACCTTTATAATAACATTTTCTGGACAAAGATTGTGATTGGAATTCATGTTGCTATAAATTAATGTTCAGGCATGTGTTTGCAGTCTCAATAATTTTAGATGTGGTATTGTTAAGATAAGAAAACCCTACTATCTGGTTGCACTTTACAATGTTTCCTTTTTTTTTTTTTTTTATTACCAAAGTCGGTCAGAATAAAGCTAAATTCTAGTCGAAACATGCCTGTTGTTTAGTAGAGAACCAGACAGAAATATTACATTACAGGATTTTCTTAAATTGCACATACTCAATACATGTGTTACATACATTATATTCAAATATACTTATCTCATTCAAAAGTGGCTATGTATGTATTGATAACACTTTCCGCTTTGTTGGCCAGTTAAGGTAATAATAACAAACTGCTAGCCATTCATGTTTGATAATGTTTTGATATAAAAAAAAAAAAAAAACTAGCCACTCAAGCTAACGTTAGCTGCAGAGGAACAGGACAAACTGCTTCACAAACCTGAATTCTGAAGGTTCAAGTTCAGACCAAAAGGAGATGAGCTTAAAGAAGAGTTATCCTAATTATTTTTTTACTTTTGCGGTAATTAAAATGGGGGCTGTTGTGTGTGAAAATTGCACTAAACTTTCATTATAAAACGATTTATCATTTAGCCCCGTGTCCATACAGCCTGAAAAAATACAGCGTATAAAGGCTATATGAAAAGAGTCTGCCTTAAAATGTAATTAATCATTGATTTATATTCTCGTATTCGTCCTCTCCTTTCACTTATTGTTTCTGCTTTTGTGTCAGCCTTTGCCTTCTATCAATCGTTGTATTCAATGCCTCTCTCGCCATGCAGTTTTAACTAGATTTTCTTTTTCCTTTTAACCACAAAAAACACACTCTATCCTCCCTCTCTGTGTGTGTGTGTGTGTGTGTGCGTGTGCGTGTGCGTGTGTGTGTGTGTGTGTGTGTGTGTGTTACCTGGGGCCCTGGTGCAGTGCAAAGAGTTGGCTGATCTGAATGTGTGTATTCATGTTTTATTGGCAGTGAAGTACATTATTCCCCAAACCCGCAGCGTTCCACTCATATCTGATTCTCCCTCTGGCAAGAGGGCCCAGACATGTGCACAAGCACACACAGACATAAAACCACACACACGCACACACACACACGCACGCACACACACAAACATGCATTTAAGCACACACACCCACATGCGCACGCACACATACACACTGGCAAACTGTGGATGCAGGTTTCTCCCGACATTGAAATCAGATGGCAGGGTGGACGCAAAAATTGCAAGCTGGATGAAACTTAGTACTTTCCAAACAGTAAAAACGGGGAACTCTGGATCTGCTGTAGGGTAAAATATATGGCAGGGGATAACTTAGACAGTCTCACATGAAGGTCTGTGGACCTTTTCTCTTGGAGTGAAGAAAGAACGAAAGAAAGACAGAAAGACAGAACAACAGACAGACAGAAAGAAAGATCGGCAGAAAGAAAGAAAGACAGACAGACAGAAAGAAAGAAAGATCAACAGAAAGACAGAGGACAGAAAGAAAGAAAGAGAGACAGACAGAAAGACAGACAGACAGAAAGAAAGATCGACAGAAACAGAGACAGACAGAAAGACAGACAGACAGACAGAACGACAGACAGACAGAACGACAGACAGACAGAAAGAAAGACAGACAAAAAGATAGAAGGACAGAAAGAAAGACAGACAGACAGAAAGATCGACAGAAAGAAAGAAAGACAGAAAGAAAGAACGAAAGATTGACAGAATGACAGAAAAGGAAAAAAGAACAAAAGATCGACAGAAAGGAAGAAAGAACGACAGAACGAAAGAAAGAATGACAGAAAGAACGACAGAACGAAAAATAATATTTATCCTCCCTCCTTTCTTGTGCAGTAGCTTTATATCTCATAAGTACTTTGAGTTAAGATAAGTCAAGAGCGCCAAAAATAGTTCAAAAAGGAAACTACACCTGATCCTCAATGTAATGTGTGTGTCTGTTTGCTCAATCATTTAAAAACAATATATTGTTACATCTATCTGTAGAGATACCTTCTGTATGATGTCCAAATGCAGTACTTGTATATATATATATATATATATATATATATATATATATATATATATATATATGCGTGTGTGTGTGTGTGTGTGTGTGTGTGTGTGTGTGTGTGTGTGTGTGTGTGTGTGTGTGTGTGTATACCTTCATCAGTCCAAATCTGAGCACGAGTGGGACACGGTGACAAAGATAAAAACCAGATGACTGTCAGACACACAGGACTGGACAAAAGGCCTGGCATCTAGAAAAACGGGGGGGGGGGGGGGTAGAGAGCGTGAGAGGTACAGGGAGAGAAAGACAAAGAGGTAGGGAGAGAGAGAGGGAGAGAAAAAGGGAGGGAGAGAGTCATTATGATGAAGTTATTTTAAACTTTTAAATTATTAACATCAGCAGCAGTATTTTCAGCATCATCATTTGGAGTCCTATTTGTACAAGAAAATGGGAATGAAAAGAAATGTTTCCGTAAACAGCTTAAACCCTCCTTTTCTTCGGTCAATTTCCTCACTAGAGAAATACTAAAAAAATTGCTTAGAAACAGAAACAACATGTTGCAGGTAATTATTTGACCAATAAAGCTGTAAAACTTCCTCCTTAAAATTGTCCAAAAGTCCAAAAATGCTAAGACAATGGACAACTGTGGGATTATGTCTCTCAAGTTTTGCGTTTTTCTCAAAATTAAAAACACATTTCTAAGATAAAATAAAAGGGAAAATATGTTGGCATTTTTGTTTTGTTTTGTTTTGTTCCATTGGCTCTACTTTCCCCAGAGTTTCCGGGAACAGTAGAGCTTTAGGTCTGCTTGTGTCGGAGAAGTGATCCATCTTCTAGTTTTCTCCTACGAGTCTACTAAATTCATTCCTTATACACTCTAATGAAAATGCACACAATGTAATGAGCACAGAGCCAGTAGAGGAGCCAGTAGAATATACTCTAGTATAAAAGTGTTTATTACTATCAAATTAAACAAACTATACTATGATCTTATGGTGGTACTATGGAACATAGTTTCCATGTCTCTAATTTCAATTAATTTCAAGAAAATGAAGTAATACACTCGTGTAATGCAGAAACAACTCACAAACGCAGCAAAATCACTGTTTCCCCTTTTAGAATCGAGACATTTGGTCCAATAACATTTGGGACATCTAGAGATGCACATTTCTGTTAGCGTAGGGTCAAACCAATAAATAATACCCATCTCAGCTGGCAGTAGTTTCTGTCGTTCACAACTTGCATTCATGTGGCCAACCAGCCATCTGGCAGCTTGGAATGTGTCACTAGATAAAAACTCGGTGCAGTGTGAAATACAGAAATATCCATCTGCTGTTGAAAGGCTTTTTCAGCATTGTGCTGACTTATGGCAACAGCTTGTTGCTTTATATGAAACAGTCCTGCACCACGGGTTTAACTTCAACATGTAAGCATCATTGTGAGCATTCACCATTTGCTACTCAGCACTGAGCACGCAGTAAAGCCGAGGCTAATTTACTACATTCACGGTGCATTTTAGGGTGAGGTGGATATGTGTCACTCACGGAATGAACTTTGTAGAAGTCAAATACGAATATTTGACTTATATTATTCATTATTTAAATGGGATATTAAATAATATTAGTAAATGTTATTTACTAATATCAAATATAAGTCAAATGAACTTTGTCTCGTTGTAAATTCAGTTTCGCTAACTGAAGGCATTCTGCCATGTAGTTTTGATCCATTTTCATTCGCAAGCAAAATTTTAACCGTTCAGCGCGCGACAGTTGAGAAGCTATTTGACTTTCACCGTCAAAATCTTAAAAACATCCGCTGCCCCGATGACAGTCAGTGTTGAAGAACATGCACACTCGGTCAGAGCAGCCCGCTGGCTGACTGGATGGAGGGTCGGACACCCTCTCGTCTCACCTCGGGGATGGGGGACTGCGTCTGACCATTCCTGTAACTTTCTTAAACTGACCATCTGACTTCATCATGGTCGGTCAGGTATGTGGCGGTAAGAAAGTATGGCGTGTTCGAACCGGTCTCGGTTCTCTTTTATCACTTGTTGCACAGCTACTTATCTCACTCTAATTGTTAACAAGTGAATGGAACGCTATGGATATCTTCCAGGGCTGTGTGATTAAAAAGAGAAGCAGAGACTATAAAAGTTCATGTCGTGGATGTGTTTGTGAGCCACTAAGCCCAAAGTCACACACTCGATGCCAAACACACTCCTCTCCGCTGACACGTCTCTTTATAAAACTGTATAGAAGATATCCTCATGAGAAACAAACCAACACCTTTAATTACACGCCTTTAAAAGAGAGGGAGATTAGTCTTTGGTGTGATGCCTTTTCTGTTCAGGAAAAAAGAAAAGAAGGACTTGCACGTATCAATTCCCTGCTCTGGACTGACTTAAGATATGAGCAATGCATCGTGTGCTTGCTTGCTTGCCAATTAGAAGGATTACATAGCTCTACTTATATGCTGTTGTGTAATGAACCAGAATTTCGAACACACTGTATGAACACAACTTCAAATGTTTACAGTACATGTACAAATACCCAAGTATTAAAACACAAATTGAACACACATGCACATGAAGATCCAAAGATTAGATAAACCTAAAAAAAAAAAAAAAAAGACACTGAAAGTAAACAGAAGACTAAGAAGAAAAAACAACAACCATGTGAAACTCATGTTACAGAAATATAGATAGAAAAATAGGATCGGAGCATGTTATAAGTAAAGAGAGATGGACTCTGCTTCAGACCTGTCAAGCATGAATGAAGGAGTCTGTTTTCCCTCTAATACTCACTTCAACAAATTGAAACAGTTACTGTGATAAAGCTGAATTCAAGCCTATAACGTTGAAACTGCAGTTTTTCATCCAACATGTCAAATAAAAGCAGGTTTCATAGTGCTTTAAAAAACGGTGCATTTCTATGAGGTTATTCACCATTCAACTTCACTTTTCAAACTGTTCAATGCCGTGTTCCTGCAAAACAACGAACAAGACGTCATCTGTGGGTTGACTAAGAGTCTGATGAATCAGCACAAAGTGGCGAGACCTCACTCTTTTTATCTGTACAGAAACGGGACTTTTTTTTTCAATGTCGAGCTGCATTGTCGTTCACAAAGGACTAAATGGGGGAGTGATGAGGTGTGAGGTTGACAATCACAGTGACAGTCACTGAGAATATATGTTCAGCGACGGAAGTCTGAGTGTTGGATGAATTCGTCGCCACCCCCCACTGCAACTCCAACTTTTTTTGTTTTTAATTCTGTTTAGATTAGTATACATTCAAATGGGGAAGCCCACATTGGGACCATGATGCTCTCATTGATTCGGTTTCATCTATAAACACAAACACTTTTTTTTGCTGCGTTACCATAAGCACATTTTAAAGAACTACGTTACTGCTTGGTACTTGCTGCACAAATAAACTGAATTTTGGAGGTTTTGCTCAGAGGCACTTGAGATTAAACATGTATCCTCTGGTTCTTGGCATCTCTGCCAAACACCAGCTATTTTGTTGAAACCATAAAATAAACATAATCAACTTCTCATCAGGACAAACGAGGTGTATTGTTTATACTTATGCAAGTGCTGTGAGGCTGCCAATGCCTAAGCAATGGTGACAATGTGTTTGGAGAATTTCAGGCAAGGATTAACAATGTTGATCGATTATAGAAACTGATTAACACTGTTGTGTGTAAAATAATACAAAAAATAATGATGGCACTGTAGCATAAGACAAATAGGATAACATCCAGGGGAACACATACGCAAATAGTCACTGAATGATGTACAGTACAGGGCCGTATAAATAAGCGGGATATGATTGTGTCAAAACACCTGCACCTACTGTTTTCTGTGTAAACCCACACCAGTACCCTCAAGATACGTCACCGTCTTATTCAGCAGCATCTGTGCTTGTCAACTCTTCAGAAAAGCATATTTTCATCAAATATATGCCCTGGATTGACACATCCCACCCACAGTACCCGGACTGCTTCCTCTGTCTGCGTGGTTCATCTGTGGTGAGTGTTAAAGACATCCACAGAGACAACATGACTTGTGACCTCTGCCACAGCGATATGTAGCTCCATAAATATATCTTGTCAAATGGGTTCATTCATAACATGTAAACGGTTTGTATTATTATAGAGAGCCATCTATCTCAAGTTATGTGACATTGTCAAACCTCTAAAAACCTAAGAGAAACGTTAATTGCATTGTTAACGTCATAGTTTAGCAGTGTATATAGTTCCACTCTAAAATGAAAATACTTGCACCATCGTTTTTTTGATTGGTTTCATATTCAGCTTTAATTTCGGTTACAAGTGACACTATTCCAGGAAATAAAAATAAAAAATGTACCCCATTAAAAAAAAAAAAAAACAGCAAAAAAAACCCAATGCAGAACTCATCCACTGAGAAAAGTATCATGGTCCGTCTATCATCACACTATAAGTCAATATGAATCACCTCGGCTGATCTTCCTCAACATATTTTAGAAATTACAAAGAAAATACACATGCGAGACATTAAAAAGGTGAATTTTTTTTTTTTTTAAACTGAAAAGAAAAGAAAACGGAACATTTGAGACTAAAAGTCAAATTCCCCAAAAATATTCTTGGAAACTTTGTAGAGGAGCAGAAGAGACTAACTCTATTCCACCGGGGTCTTCTGATGTAGCACGGCAGTGTTACATTCACCACTGTAACTTCACACAGCACACTCAGCAAATTTAAATCTCACCGACTACTATCTCCCTCACGCGCTTACATTCCTCCTCCTCTGTCCATCCTGCTCTTCGTGCCGTCCGGAGCCTTTTTTACTTCCAGTACATTCTGAACCCAACTTGTTATACTCTACAGTTTCCACACACTCTGCTACGCACAAGTGAAGATACCTCGTGCCCACACATACGATCATATCTCATTCACTGTATTTTGCTTATTGTGCTTCAATAAGCAATGGAGAAAAGGTTTTTAGGACTCAAATGACAATAAATGAAGAGTCAAGGTAAGACACAGGAATTGCTGCCCTGTGGTTGTATACCTTTGCCAACGAGTCAAGCTGTATCCTACATCCACGTCTGTCCATACATATATCATGAATGTAGGTATTTGGCCAGTGAAGCTGATTCCTATAGAACAGCAAGTTGAAGCCATGACAGTATACAATGCTTTAAATATTGATTTTACGGCACAGAAGCTACAAATCCGAAATCTTGGATGTTTCACGCACATCTTCAACCCGACAGCAACTTTGACCTTTGACCACCAAAATGTCATCAGCTCATTCTTGAGTCCAAGTGAACATCTGTGCCAAATTTCAAGAAATCCCCTCATGGTGTCCCCGAGATATCACGTGCACAGGAAACCCGAAAACTAAATTTCAACAAACATCAAATCGACCACAGATGCTTGCCAGGCTGCTCGTGAACCGTAAATTCTTCTCCTCACTGAAAATGTTAAATTCAATAGCGTTAGCACAGTTTTGGAACTAGAGGAGACGTTTGCCTGACAAGGTTTTGTATTGGAGAAGTTGTACGTGTTTGGGATATAAAGATCTCTTGCAGAGAAGTGGTGTGAAACGTTACCGGGTCACCAAGTCACTGTAACTGCAGTGAATCGGCTAGTTTCAAGCCAACAATTGGTGAGTGTTTGATACTCAAAAGATCGATTTTTGGTTTTCCTCCTGTAGAAAGACAAGGTTACACGGTTCAGTGTGTCCCTTAAAACAGTTATGATATATTTATTTCGAAACACTGGTATATTTTAATATGTACTGTTAATAATTCAGGAAGTGAGAAAGCGGTAAATATTTGTTGATGGGCTTAATTGAGTAGAGGGAATATTAGTTTAGATGCTGACCTGATGGTTCATGTTATTTTGCTGTCCACCACGTTCAGCCTGTTGCTTGCTTTTTTTAGACCTTGACACACACTTTTTCCACTCAGTAGTAAGTCCTTGGCTACACTTTCCATCCCTAAAATGTCAGAACATTCAAGGTTCAGTAAACATATTTATGTCCTTGTTTATAATGGCTTACCCCCTTCCTGCTTTCCTCCAGAGTAACTAGAGATCAGAAAATGCCGGCTGCATCTTTCTGCACCTCTCTGCACCGACCCTTCACTCCCATGTCATTTTCAATTCTTGTCTCTTATCTCTACCTCCCCCTCACACGCTTTGGAGTCTGTTTTCTCCCTCCCCGACAGTGTTTTCCTGCACAGGCCCTTTCCATCTCTGCCACACGGTACAAGGCCCAGTAAACATATTTACACAAAGCTATCTAATTATCGTTCCCTGGCACAATGCTGCTCTGTGAGAGCGAAAAGCTGATCAGTCCTCTCTCTCTCTCTCTCTCTCTCTCAAATAAGCAACATGTTCCTGCTAAATCTTGCTGTTTACGTTCAGGACCAGCAGGACTCACTTAGCAGGGCTTACACAACGTCTTACAGAGGTAAAACAAAAGTAATGGAAGGTACCAGTGACACTTCCCTGCTACATTTTAGCAGTCTGGACTAATGAATTGGGGCACCATATTTATGGACACCCAGAAGCTTGACTAATCTTAACTTCAGTGAAGAGGTCACTCCCATCATGTACAATAGATAAGATTACATTTTAACATATTTTTATAGTCCTTCATATCTGTTATGTAATTTTCTAGCTGTAAAGCACTGAGCTGCATTTCTTATATTGAAGGTGCTACACAAAGAAAGTTTATTAATTTCATTATAATACGGTGATGTATAATACTTTATATGCTGCTGAGAGGATGTTGGAGTAACTTCAGTTTAATATCTAGTTGATAATTTTACAGGTTATTTACTTTTGTTAAGATTGCAGGCTGCCTGATAAATGAAAAATCAGTACATTTCAAATGAAGCCAGTGTATTGTGTTAATGAATGAATAACTTGGGTGACTTAGTATTTACTTTATCAGTTCTTTGGAAATGTAGCCCAGTCATATTTAGTGGGAACATAAGTGTCAGTGGTTGAAAAAGTCACCAATCCAGGGTGTTATGTTTGATACAGTAAATCCTATCCCTTTGTTCAATGTAATTTGCATCTCTCCTTGTATTTTTGTGTTTTGGAGAAAGTTATACAAATCAAAGGTTTGGATGTGTGATGTTGGTGCAGCAGGCTGCAGCAGCGCTGCTCCTTTGTTCTGATCTATCAGGCGGAACCAGCTGGAAGTTAAGAGACCTATGACTGAAGAGGAAAAAAAACACAAGAACAAGAGAAAGCTTCCCTTTCATCTCTTTTGAGACAATTTTATCTGATTCTGGGGAGGAAAGCTTTAGAGCTTTGTGAAACTGGAGGTTTCTGAAAATGTACATGTGTTTCAGTAAAAAAATATTAGAGGGGTGAAAAGAAATATCTCAACGTGAAACTGTTGACTCACCTCATTTCCTGAAGTGAAATTCAAATATCAGGTATGTTCACTTTTCCACCAAAACAATAAAATGCCAACTCAAACCGTCTTCTCAAAGAAGACCCGAGCTCAGAGAAAGCCACACTCACAACCACTGTGTGTGATGTTTGGCCTCTGATGCAGAAAAAAAAACAAAAAAACCGACATTGTACACCTATGACAGTTGGGTAATCCCAGTGATAGCACTGCTGAGCTCATTCATTAGTATCGGTGACACTGAAACTCTCTGTGGAAGGGACACGACTGCTGGACTCTCTGCAGATCTGATACCACAAACCACTTTCCCTCAGCAGCTGGAGGTCTTTCTGAAGCTAAATGTGAAAAACCACACTTTCATTCAGCAAACAAGCCCACAGTGGGCCGTGATGCCCTAAGGTACCTGTGCCATGGCTCTCATTTCGTTTATTGAAATATAATTGCCAGTGCAACCTAGCCACCAGATTATCCCTATAACTGCCAGATGAATACCAACATGTAGGATGTCTCAAATTTCAACTCTCTTAGTTACCATAGGCTGTGTGTATGTAATCATGAGCCTATTCTCTGACTCACCACCCACCAGTCACCTTCCTACTCTAACTCTTTCAGCAAGAACCAGAATAGACAGGGGAGTGTAGTCATGGATATTGTCCCTATGGATGTACTCATAAAGGAAGTATTCCCACATGGCCAAAGATACAAAACAACAGATGTCCCAAATGCACCAAATGCAATGTTTCCTCTTAAAAAAATAAAGTTGCTCCTGTTTTTGTAGACTTAGCAAATCCACTGCCGAACCACAGAGTGATTAAAAATAATTGCCGAATGGAACATGCAAAGATTCCTGGATGAAAAACAGTCTTCCCAACAGTAACAACCAGGTCAGAGGTGAGAGTCAACAAAAGTTAAACAATAGCTGTGGCCAGAAGCACTGGGAAAAGACAAACCTGAAAAAGGAGTGCTGAGGGAAGGCAGAAGGAGATGATACAAAAAAAAAACCCACTTTATAGTAAAATGGGGAGTGCGCACACTGACAATGAGTAATCCAATCCAAAACGGCTCTCTATTAGCAAGTCCTCTCTGTGGCAGCACAATCCCACATGGTGAGTCACTCACACTCTGGCATGCCACTGCACATTCACTCAGCTTTACAAGAGAAGAAACAAGACAGTGAGCACAGAGGAAGACAGAGAAAAGGAAAAAAGAGGGAGGGGAGGGGAAAAAGGGGCAAAAGACCATAGGCATGAAAAGCAGGCAAAAAAAAAAAAAAAGGAAGAGATGGGAAGAAATTTACTCAATAAGGGGAATAAATGCGCAAAAACAAGCTAACAAAAATATGCATAAACATCTCTGTAGTCAGATTAAAGTCTTTTCGATGAGATTAGTTTGTTTAACCTCATTTTCTGTTCACATACACTCATACACAGTGTTTTGCTGTGCAGTGACATAACATATTATGACAGGATGTCCTGTTCATGAGGACAGGTCATTAGAGTCTATGTCATAAATTAAAGATTAACTAAGACTGATGTTTAATTTAGCCTACTGCCTACACATCTTGGTCATTAGCGTGTACATGTGCGTGTGTGTATGTCGCACACTAAAATCATGACAAACAGAGGGATTAACCTACCCAAGTGTGACTCTGTGTGTGTGTGTGTGTGTGTGTGTGTGTGTGTGTGTGTGTGTGTGTGTGTGTGTGTGTGTGTGTGTGTGTGTGTGTGTGTGTGTGTGTGTGTGCCAGAAAAAGCGAAAAAGCACACGATGTGACGTGTGTGTGCACTAAACCAACAACATCAAGCCAAGATGGTGGGAGAGGACGACAATGGCTCTGGTGTTTACCCAGGTCACTATGGCAATCGCTGCACACCCTGTCCGTCTGACCTTTTCTGGCGACAACAACAGCGCTGATTGACACGTACGTGTGTACGTGTGTGTGTGTGTGTGTGTGTGTGTGTGTGTGTGTGTGTGTGTGTGTGTGTGTGTGTGTGTGTGTGTGTGTGTGTGTGTGTGTGTGTGTGTGTGTGTTTCCATGTGAAGCTCCTTAGTACAAGCCTCACTTCCTGTGAGTTTGTGGACATGTATGTCTTCCCTCTTGCGTATTTGCCTACTTATATCTCAGTGTGACAAATAGATGCATGCATCTTTCTTTGTGGATCAGTGTCCGTGTGTCAAGTCAAAAGTCAAAATGTATTAGTATAGCACATTTAAAACACGAAAAAAAGGTTGACCAAAGTGCTGCACATAGACAAACAGCCATGCGTTCGAACAGACTTGATCAAGTAACATCAAAATCAAGATAAGCTAACACAAGTCACACAAAACTATGAAGTAGAGGTTAAAGCGGACAGGCCAGCGAAAATAAGTAGGTTTTTAAATGGCTTTTGAACATTAATAAAGTGGTTCATGATCAAATATGAAGGGGAAGTTGTTCTAGAGGTTAGTGGCAGCAACACAGGAGGACCGGTCGTCATTTTTGATCAAGGAACAACTAAAAACTGTTGGTCGAGAGACCCGAGTAAGCGAGGTGGGTTATTGGGCTGCAGCAGGTCAGACAGAGAGGCAGGGGCGGCTCCATTTAAACACTTGAACACAAACGTTAACATTTTAAAATCAACTCTATGCTGGACAGGTAGTCAATGAAGACATTTTAGGACTGACGAAATGTGCTCACGCTTGCGTGTACCGGTCAGAAGCCTCGCTGCAGCGTTCACAACTGATGTCGCCGTGATAAAAAGATTCAATTTAGAGGAGATAAATGCACAAATAACTTTCTCCATTTCTTTTGAGGAGAGAAAGGACTTGACCTCAGCTGAAGCTCTTAGCTGAAAGAAACTGGCTTTGACACCAGATTTAATCTGGAGATCTAATTTAAAAGAGGTCTGTGTGTTCGTGTGTGTGTGTGTGTGTGTGTGTGTGTGTGTGTGTGTGTGTGTGTGTGTGTGTGTGTGTGTGTGTGTGTGTGCGCGCGCGTGCGGCTAAATTACTGGAACGTGTGAGGACAGAAGATAATCTGTGCCAAGAAAACAGCTGTTGGCTCCTTGTGAAGTATACTGCAATGTATATTGTACCGTATAGGCTTCAGTGTTTTTTATTATTTTTAGGAACCACCCCATCTTTTGCTTGTAAGCCTGAAAACGACATATCCAAAATACTTTTTTTTTTTTTTTTTTTTTAGTCTTTTTAATTATAGTCATGATCTGGGTCTCTTCTGAGAGGCCAGCTTTGCCTGTCATCATTTTGTTTCATATGCACTTCTGCTAAAAAAGACAAGCACATCCTGTTATGGTGTTATTTTCATGAAATGATTTACATGCACAGAACCAGTGCTTTCTCTCAAACTATCCCCAGTAGACTGGGATCATTTGTTACTATTCCCCATTTTCACTTCCCATTACTTAAGGCATTTTGCATGATGAGATAAAATTATTTAGTATTTTATTAATTGTGAAAATCTGTGAAAGCCAAAAAGCAGACGCACTAATGACATACCACCAATGGTAGATGAAAACAGCTCAGCTGCTCATTCTATCTCTGTCACAGCCTGATTCTTGGATAATACTGACGACCAATATCTGTGTGACTGTTGCCAATTACATTTAGCTTTGTCAGCTGTTATTTTTATTCTGTTTGCCTCTTTGTACCGTTCTCTCTTTAAGCCTCGTTCAGATATTTTACTTTGCACTTGACAGCATGCCTATTGTCTCACCAGAAAGGTTAGCACATTAGAAATGGAGATGCTAGTACATATGAAGACAAGAAATCACGATATCAGTCTGATATTTTTGTCCAAACCCGAACATGCATTTCTTTATTTGTCTGAGACAGTCTACAGTCAGGTACACAGACAATGGCTGTCCAAAGTTAAAAGTCACTTCTTTATCTTCCTTAATTTAACGAAGCATTTACTGGAATAATTCAAGGATTGATGCAGAAGCCCGCATGTGCAGTGTCGATCTTGTTCACCCTGCAGGATTATCTCATCAGTTTCTGTTGTATTTTCTGTCAATAAATCGAACCAAAGGGTCGGTCAGATTAAAGCATCCGGTACTTCGGGGGCCGATGGAGACCCACCAGACTTTCATTTTTTTCCCCCCCAAATTCGTACATATGGTTCGTCCAGGTCGGCCATGCACACACAGCGTAGGGCAACATAAAGAAGTTAAGACTGATCCGAGAGAGATCCTGGCAACAGCTAATGAGAGTGTAAATCAAAGAAGAAGAAAAACTAGAAAGAGAAAGATAACAAAAGCTTTCAGAGAGAAAGATAAATGTTATTAAACAGCGGCAGAGAAGGGTTTATCCGGGCGTCAAAATCCAAGCCATCTACTGCAGAGTGCACACGAGGTAAGGAAACAGCTGAAGTGGAAAAATCAGAGGTAATTTCCTGAGAGGGATGGGGAAAAAAAAAAATGAAAAAAAAAAAAGGTGATAAGCATTGAAAATCTGTTTCCAAGTAAGGTGACAGGAGATACGGGAAGGTAGATTCAGAAAGTTAAAAAGACTGAGATTTTAAATTCAAACACATTCGTGTAGCCTGAACAAAGTACATTGTTAATCAAACAACATCATCTTGGGTATGGCAATGATTTCGTATTATTCTCCTGCTTTCTGTGGTTTCTTATAATAACAATGTGTTAATACCGTGTTGTCGTTTTGGCCACCACAGAGGCGTAATGCAGAATAGGAGCATAATGCTAATATAAGATAAAGACGTAATGTTCGACAAGCATATATAGCATGATAAATGGACGATAGGCCTATATAAATATGTTAGGCCATTGCTGACATTGAAAACCGAGAAACAGACCCTACAGCATCTGGACCGTGCCAGAACTATCCAGCGGTCGAACTGTGAGGCTTACTTCCAACTTCTGCCCAAGCCTAAACACGCAATGACTAATGGCTGCCATGTGTGTACAGAGATAGCACCTAGCCAATCCACAGAGCAAGGCCAGAGAGAGAGAGAGAGTGTGTGTGTGTGTGTGTGTGTGTGTGTGTGTGTGTGTGTGTGTGTGTGTGTGTGTGTGTGTGTGTGTGTGTGTGTGTGTGAGAGAGAGAGAGAGAGAGAGAGAGAGAGAGAGCAAGAAAGTACATTGGACAGAAAGAAGAGGAATATTAAATGCAAAACAGCTTTTGGCCCATTACTGAAAGGAGAATTTTCCATCAACTTGTTAGTCCTTTCAAAAGTAAAAATAATACTTTGTGTGTGAGTTTGGCGCACGTATCACAAACCTGTACTGTTCTGGATGTGTGTGTGTGTGTGTGTGTGTGTGGCAGTGGCAGTATCTTGGCCTAGGCTCTACAACGCTGGAATTTCCTCCAGCTCTGCCGTGAGGGCAAGATGGCTACCATATGCCAGCTATGCGCATACACACGCGCGCGCGCACACACACACACACACACACACACACACACACACACACACACACACACACACACACACACACACACACACACACACACACACACACACACACACACACACACACACACACTAGTTGAATGAAGACCGCAATCCTGTAAGCATAAAGGTTTGTAATAGTGAAGCCAACCTTCCATATAAACAAACACACATTGAAATGTATAATGGGATGAAGTCTGAACTAAACACAAACACATACGCACACCAATTTACACACGTTCCTCGGCCCGGTGTGTACATTTGTGTTTGTTATTCTGTGTGTGCATGTGAGCAGACAGTCACAGAGACAAATGAAACACTGCAATGAAATGGACACACTTATACAGAGCATCCAGCACCACATACACAACAAGACAGTGAAAAATGATCAACAAACAAATTATCCAGCCAGTAAACCTGTGATGTCACCCGTTTTGATGGTTAAATAATGATTGTTCTTTGGTTTCATAGACCCTGTTTCGTTTGTTCACAAATCAGTGACATACCCAAAAGTCATAGAACAACCACAACGTACATTATGCTTTAACTAATCAATATAAATTCGACTGAAAAAAAAAAAAAAAAAAAAAATGTCAATCATTGTGTCTGCTACTTGATTTAGTAAAGACTCTGGTGCCGCACTTTTGTGAGTTCACGTGGACAACCCTCACAGACTGGGCTAAATCGTATTGCAGCGGTGGACTCTGATTGTATACGTGTTGTCTGCAGTGCCTTTAATCCCAGTTTATAGGTTTTAGGTTTGAAACAATTAGTAGATAGCAAATTGTGTGTTCCCCAGGAAATGTATCATTAAATTTGATGAATTGTTTTAGTCATTTATCCAAAAAAAAAATGCCAAACATTTGCAGTTGCACATATGATGATGTGCTTTTTTTTTTGTCAGTGTCACAGTTTCATAGTAATTTATCATACATAAAACAAATTTAAAGATAGAGAATACATAGAGAAAAGGCATCAATCTTGGAGCCTAAGAAATTGTCAGAGATTTTTTTTTTCACATTTTGTAAGTCAGAAAATAGTCATAAATACAATTATTAATTATTTTAGATCTAATTTTGTGTGTGTTTGTGTGTAACTTTTTATTCAAGCCTCTAAACTTAAAGTTTCAGAGAATAAACTTCATACTGAAGTCCGCCTTGTACCTGCCTGGCTGAGTCACTGTATTGGCAAGGAAAAAAGTGTGAAAATATGATTGGCTATTAATAATTGATGACCAGTTAAATTTAAGCCAATGTCAGATGTTCTCAGCCACGGACATCAGCTGAATTTCTCAGCTGGTTCCTCTTTCCTCAGTAGGGCATTTGCTGACATCTGGTGACTTATTCAATTCAGTTATTAACTGGAGGATTGTGATGATGGAAGGGGAAGAGTAAAACTGAGCTGTAGTAAATGACAGCTGCTTAACCCCAACACATCAATCACCTGCATGCAGCAAGGTGTTGGATGTTTATATTACACTGCTTAAGAGGCATGAGAAGAAAAAAAAAAAATCGACCCTGGCTGCCAGTGCCACAGTAAACACCAACATATGCTAACTCTAACCCCAGCCAGGATTTGAATCCCCATGTGTGCACAGCCATATGGGTGCTAAAAAAAAAAAAAAAGGAGAGCTGAAGAAGCTCTGGGGGTTCAAGAACAGTTGAAGACTGTCAGAGTCACACTGCTGACCGTGGAGAATCTGTAGCTAAATCTTCTGAGCAAATAAATAGCAAACTGTTAGTTGACAGATGAAACGTCAAATCATTTTGTAGTTCTGGATGTCACATCACATCACATATACACCCCGTCACGTTGATACTGTAAATCAGCACCAAAAAAAAAACACTTTATTGAATGAAATGGTCTCCATACTGAGCAAGATCGGGTATGCGCAGACATCTATTTTTAACTATGTGACATGACAGTATTGGTCATCTGATAAATACATCGAACCGACATCCACATGTGGACGTGAATCAAGGAATTTAGTGGCGCTGTAAAACCCCGGAAAGATGGGTAGAAGAGTTCATGTACTCTGCTAACAGTATCTATGTAATTTTGTTACTTATATAGTGAGACACGGAATAGTAAGCATTGTTTAGGTGACAAAAATGTAATCATGAAGCATATTTTTAGATATTTTTTTTAGAATCAGAAATCCACTGTTCTGCAGATTACAGGAAAAGGTTTGATCTCCAGCACTGAAGTCATTTCTGTGACCTAAAGAGAAGGTTTTTCTGTTTTCCAGTAATATATCCAACTTCTCTCTTGCTTGGTAACCAGCTTCATAAAGTCTGCATTTAAAATCACTTATATAAGCCAAGACATTTCGTTCCAGCTTAGTGGCTCTCAAGTACTCCTCCGAGAGAACCAAATGACCACAAACCGAGTGGCCAACCAGATGTTGTCCAATGGAACCTCCTTGGCTGCCAACACCAGCCATGGCAAACCTTCTCCAAGGGGTGTAACAGTATACACTGAATTCATTGTTCAGCGAGTACCACAGATTTGTAGAACAAATATGCTACAACACAACATTGTGTGGAGCCACTATTCTAAACTGAGGTGTTTTCAAGTCTGCACACTGTGCATTAGGTGTGTAAATATCATTACGGTCTTAAACTTTCAGTTGGATGTGCTGTGGAGCTGTTCTTCCTCAAAAGAGCGCGTTCTTTTCATCACGATTTGGTCGACATACTCTTTTCTAATTACCTGCACCACCTTTTTGAAGGAGCAGGAGCTGATGTTTGTTTATCGTCCGCTGCGCTCTGATACTAGAAAACAGTTTTTTGAGATAAAATCCTCAAAAGCCGTCAGATGAAACTGCTTTAGTTAGTGTAGAAAATAAAAGGAAAAAGGCAGACATGCTCAGAGAAATAAAGAATAAGAGAAGTGAAAGTGAAGGCTCAGACATAAACAATGTGGTACAGAAAAGTACACATTTACACCTAAAATTCAGGTGACATTTGTCTACAAATTCTGGTTGTCTAGTGGATGTGAAGTGAATCGAGAAAAAAAAAAAACAGAATGCAAAGAGGTGACAAAGGAAACTTTTCCACGAACAAAATCAGCTGTAGATGTGATCTCACTACTCAACATTTCTGGCTGTGTTTAACGATGCTTAACTGTTTGGACTACGTTCAACTGGAGTCAGTTGGCAGCACCAGATTATTACCGTAAACCGCAGCGTTTTATTACTGTGGTTTGGAAAATTCCATCGTCTTCCATAGTGTCCAAGTTAAAACTCTCAGTTATCTGTATCCTGACTTAAACAAATGCCAACACGTCTACCACTGCGCTCTGACGAATCACACATGCGAACAGTGTGCGACTGCACGCAAGTGCTCTATTCTGTTGTTGTGTTCTGAGTCTAGTTGAGGCTGTTTGGTTCAGCAACTGAAATGTAGCAGAACCGTTTTACTCAGAACTAGCAGTCATAGGACGATGATGGTCCAACAAACATCTGCTCTGTATGAGCCAATGACAAGCTCTTTAAACATACACCCACCTACCCACCCACATCTGCTCTCTGTTATCCGACAAAGCCTTACACATAGACAGACACAGCCACAGGCGTGCTCACAGACACACATATACAAATCTGCTGTGTGATCAATTACTAGCCCCGCACAGCCAGCCCATCATCAGAAACAGTAAGACAAAGGAGCTGTGATTCTATTACTGAAACAGCTGCATTTACGTTACAAACAAAATCGCTTAACTCTAACCGCGATACATAGATCAACCCTGTGTCATTTGGCGGCTTATTGTCCAAGCCCCAATGTACATGATATCAAATGCATGAAGACATTCACGCACAAACACGATGATAGCTGTATCAAACTCAGACCAAGTCAATAAGCCAGCAAGTTGGCTGGCCAGCAACCTCTGCCGAGTTCTGCTCTGCCACACTGCTCTGATGATCTGCTGTGTGTGAGAGAGAGTGTGTGTGTGTGTGTGTGTGTGAGAGTGTGTGTGTGTGTGTGTGTGTGAGAGAGAGTGTGTGAGTGTGCGCGCGTCCATGTACATTTGACTGGCGCCATTCTACTGCTGGGAGCAATTATAAAGACATGAAGCAGATAGTTGGAGATTGCTGTTTTATGCAACACTGAGAAACACACAGCTGCATGAATATATATATATATATATACACAAAAAATATGATGAACTGGATTGTTTGTACTTCAGGAATATTGTCATTTGTCCACATTGACACAATGTCATTACAGTGAAAGAAAGTAAAAGTAGAAATACCACAGTCTCAAAATATAAGATGTGAAGATGTTATACAAGTAAGTTTTCACATGCTGTTTTTCAATGTGGAGCCACTTTAAAATTCTTTATGTACAACTGGGTACATTGATATGATGGTACTGCATTATAACATGTATAACTAGTGACTATAACTGTCAAATAAATGTAATTTTCCTCTGAAGTATGGTGGGATATGAGTGTAAAGTAGCGTAAAATCAAAATGCTCGCATGCAAGTACCTGAAAGTTGTTCCACAAATTCAGTAAATGTAATTCGTCCATCACTGAAGGAGACAAAGTCAATTCAAGGATTAATCATCCTGGAGGCTCAGAAAGCGACTACTATCAGTGAAGAGAAAAATACAGTTGAGAATAACTAAACACACACAAGGCACAGCCTTTGAACCCTGACTGGACGTTCTGTGCGTTTGGTGGACAGACACGTGTGGGACATCAGTCTGTCAACCTGTTCTAGGAGGGGGGAGCCGGAGGGAGGACATTCACCTCTACCAAAAGAGAAATGTTGTTTTATTTAAATGTTGTGCGTTCTTGGCTGGCTTTAAAATATTAGCCACAGGTATGTGTACACATTCAGGAGTCGCTTTGTCTTCTGTACAGAAGCAGAATGGACAGCTCGGGGTCAGGACTCCTGGAGACCAGTGTGCCTTAACCAAGATTAAGTTATCGGCTGCTGGATGGTCACTAAATCCTTCCAGTTAGTAGGACCGCCTGCTTGTTACACCGCAGTGTCTCATTGTCTATGTTTACACGTTAAATACAAGCGTGAAGGATTTGGAGTTGTTTAAAGGCATCCGACGGTAGTGAGTCACAAAGGTAACGCAGTCTGTTACATCTTCTGATGAGTAATTAGTGAAGTCATCTGTAATGTAGCAGGACGTAGAGAAGTTTTTCGAGTAACATGCCGAACGCTTGTCAAAACTCAGTCACACATAAGTAGAGAACGAGCATCTTATAACTTGACTCAATTTTGTTATGTCAAGACTTTTTCTTTAAAATCAAAGTAATACTTCCTCTTTAAATCCTAATAGTCAAAATACAAACAAACACACCTCATTTTAATGAAATAACTGGCCTCCACCCCCCCACCGCTACCACAGTCCCTAAGCCCTTCAGAAACCAGGGAAAACCCTGATGGCATCACTCGCATAACAAATGATGGAACTTTTGAATTCATCTAAAAAAAAAAAATGTTTAAATGTTTGAATAACAACATATAGCATACATAAGTAAGACATGTAGTGAATATGCCATAAGTCTGCGAAGCCTAAGATTTAAAAAGATATTTCTTTTCCTCAAGGCACCATATAGGACGTTAGTATGTTTGTTTGTGCCTGACTTTCATCAACAGATGAGCTTCACACAGCCAACAGAGAGTTTCTCCCATGTGTTCATCAGGAAGGAAAACATGGGAAACATATACACCCAAATTACACAAACATGTTAGGGCACGCACGCACACGCACGCACACACACACACACACACACACACACACACACACACACACACACACACACACACACACACACACACACACATACCATAGAAATCCCACCCCCTACCACCCACGCACACTTTGACCGTCCTACACGCACACATACACGACCCCTGTTCGCTTGAGTGATGAGTCACTCTGCTGGGAACTCCATGCTTTCCCCATTACAGCACTACGGCCTGGCAGACTTACTGTCCTAACATGCTCAGAGAGGCAGGTAGGGAGTTCAATTGGGAACAGAATGGAGATGAGAGAAAGTGATTTAAGATTTTTTTTTTTTTTTAAAAACAGACCTACTGAGATGAAAGAAAACAACAATAACGAGTGACAGAAAAAAAAAAAAGAAAAAAAAAAGTGATGAACCAGAAGTGTGTGAAACGGTGGCAGAAGAAGAGACAGGGTGAAATCGCTCTTTGTTTAAACTCAGTGGTCATTCAACTAAACACAAAGGCCCAGTGAAGCGGAAAGTTTAACCTCCAGTCACAGCACACTACAAACCCGGGAAAAGAAATCCAAAGAGGGTATAAATATGAAAGCGTCGTGCTTTCTTGATTACTACTGTCTGACTATCTTCTCAAAAATGCTGCTGGAAAAGAGACAAAGGCAAGAGGGAAGCAGAATAATCTTAATGTACTCCACATTTTCACATAATTAATGCCTGCTGTCACAAACTTCGCTGAACAGAACACCGACTGAATGTAAATAGTCCATAACTAAATACAAGGCTTGGTTGGACTTCCATAGGCAAACTCAAGTGTAAACAGGAAGTGGTGTGTTTTATATGTCTAGAGGGTGAACACTGACACCTCATTTTAACATATATAAACACAGCCAACGTTTTCTAACCATATCGTGTCTGTTCACAAGCAGATGCAAAAGACCTTTACCTGACAAAAAGGATCTTGAAATTCAAAAGAATTATTGAAAATAACTCGGACTCTGACCAATACTTGACAGTCTTCTGTATTCAAAGCTAAAGACTCATTTTAGCTGGTACCAGAAAGATATTGAGGTTCAATAACCAAGTTTATAGCCAACAAAGATAATCACTTACTGGTAAGTATGTTGGAAAAACATCAGCACAATGAGCTTTCACACCAACAATGGAGGCACACAAAAAAAAAAAAGTTAATGAGCACTTCACACCAAAGTAAGCAAATCAAGAACAAATGGAAATATGAAAAACAAAACACATATCATAAAAAGAACAACCAACAGAATAAATCCTGCTTATTAGCCCCTTTGGGGTATGCCACATGTTTTCATTTTTCAATTCTGTAAAAGCAAAACTAAGATGTAAGCATGATGTATTTAAATCATTTGACCACAGTGAGTAATGTTATGCAAAGGATTTGCTTTTTCTAAATCCTATTCTTTTGGGATTGCTGATGTTTAATTTAGTGCAGATTGTTATGTAATGGCATTGGATTTGAGACCGAAAGAGAGAGGAAAGGCAGTTGAAAAGAAGAAGGAAAGAAAGAGCGGGATGGAGGGAAGAAAGGCAGACAACAGGAGAAAGAAAAGTGCAAGGAAAGAAGCAGAAAGACAGGGAAACACAAAAAAAAAATTAAAAAAATAAAAAACATTGAAGGATATCCGCTTATAGTAAAAGGGCTGAAAAGAAGCAATACTAACAAAACAAGTGAGGTAACAGCTGGATTAACTCAATAAACAGCTGGATTACTCTGTTTCTTCTAATTGTCTCACACCTCGTCACCTTGCTTTAAATGTTTTGTGACACACAAAGCAGTTCTTATACAAACAAACAAAAAAAAAAAGGGTGACACAGGCTGGCCGGCTACCTTATATCCTTTTGAACAAAAGATGTAAACTACCATTAAAACAGAACAAAAAAAGCCATTTTTGTGGCTTGGTCTTTATACCAAGCTGAAACCAACCCTCTTAGACTGGATCAGGCAAAACGATCACGCAGCAAAGGAAACAGGCTCCATTCACTAACACTGCACACCGGACTGAGGCAAAACATGCACACAGCTGCAGTTTACATGGACGGATCCACGGGAAAACTATTCAATCAAAGCAGACAGTGGAGCACCAGACCTTTTATAGCCCAGGCTGAAGTAAGTAGTACAAATGATTATCTGAACTGTATTCAGACAAGATCAAACTGCACAGCAAACCTACTGCATGTGAACTAATACAGGAGGCTGTGTAGGTTGGATTTTAATTGTTCGGGAGGCTTCTGCAAGAAAAAAAAAAAAAAAAAAGAAGAAGCTCATTACGATTAGAATTATCTGCTGGAAGCAGGATGCAATGCAAGCTAACAAAGTTTCTTTCAGAATAAATGAGTGACAAATAAAGAGAGAGCCCTCATCAGGCTGTTCGGCCCGGCAACACAGACCCGGCTCACAAACAGCAGACTGTGCAAGCAGTTTGCTCGAGATGGCGAAGCAGATAGTGGGCTGATTTACAGTGCACCGCCATGATTTGGTTTCAAAGTTTGTTGATCTTGAGACACCCTGTGTTTGTGTGTACATGTTTTATGTATGTGTGTGCGTCCCTGGAGAGATCCAGAAAGCCAGATTAAAAAGCTTGTTGAAGATCAAAGGCGGGAACACAGCGAGGGTTCAAGTCTGCTAAACCAGGGAGCACGCTACATGGCCACATTACTGTAAAGCCTTAGTTTTGTTTCATGACAGTCACCTCTTCCAAAGACATTGTATCGTTAGAGCATGCACTCTACCACATCTTCTGATCATTCAGCATTAAGTACGCGTGTAAAATAATACAAGTTGGTCTGAATCTACAAGTTTCTGCTGCCATTTTGTTGAGATTAGTTTCATACAGGTGAGCAACAGATATTATGAAGGTAAAACACACTTTGCCCCGTGCTGTTGCCGTCTCCTACTGCTGTTATCTAACATATTAGCCCAATGTTGACCCACAGAAAAGCCTCCATTTCAAAATAATGTACTAAACAGAGTCCATACGGTCACCATATGGTTTATCTAATCCGAGATAAGCGCATTTTCATAATTTTCTATCAGATTTATTGATACAGTTTCTGGTAACACCTTTGTTCACAGTTCAGCTGAATAACTGTTTGGTCCCTTAAAATGATATTTAACATTCAATCTAAAAGTTGAATCATTGTGTGCACTGACCTGACAAAGAAGCAAACAAAGAATAAGGATCATTTATCACATCGATCTCTTCTAGATTGAAGGATATTTTTTAATTTTTTTTTTTAAGCGCAGAGCACGGTCTTTGAAATGCAGACGTCAACATTACTAACTTGACTCATTGCAACCAACCCTAACAGAGGCTATAAAACTGTCTTCAAAAGGCAAAAAAATGTCAACAAAGTGCAGTTGGCAGCCATATTTAGCCAACTACATTCAACTGTGCAATAAAGGTCAATTTGATAAAGTGAGACTATAAACTCAGACACTCAAACCTATTGCCACAAATTGCCACAAATTGCTACAAATTCCCAGCAATTCATATGTCCTTCACTAAGGAACTCAATATATTCAGTAATATATTATAACTTATTTATTACGTTTTGTTTTAAAAATACTTAGATTTAGCCTTTACACACTGATTGACATCTAAACATCCAAAAAGATCTAACAACATACAATGAACATGGAAAGATAAAAAAAAATTACTCTTGAACTACCTACAAATGATCTAAAGACCCCAAAAACATTCTTTTTTTTAAATTAGAATCACAAAATAGGCCAATAATTGAATGTAAATGAGTCCTTGTTACTATAGTACATATACTGACAAAACAAAGTGCACAAATCAGAACATATGTGGCTAAAACAGGCCCTGTTTAAATCTGGTAGTAATATAAGTTCATATTGAGATCAGATAATTATATCAGGCCACATAATGTATTTATGAATTTCCCACGAAACACCGGGTGCCATGGAAGTCTCCTCTTAACAGTATTATATGCAGCTCCCTCTTTTATGTGCATGAAATAGTACTAATACATGACATAGTTGTCATACATGTGAAGGCAGAAGACACAACACATCATCATAACTGTGTTCTGATCCCATCCTTATGGTGAAAGCCGGCTACTGAAGCAGTAACACAATACTGGACAGCGGTTGTCATTCAATTCTATAAATACAAATGAGAATGTGAACACTGCTGAACTCGCTGCAGTGTAAACATGATCTGAGAAACATTGCAAGTGTCTGATTTGTTTCTGTCACCTGTCTGCCAAATCAGATATGATCACCATGCTCGATAACGCCCATTTATCATCCTTAAAGACTGCCAATTCTCCATGAAGACAACAAACACAGCAGAGGCAAGCGGGGGGGGGGGGATAAAGTGTGGCGAGGAGTTCAATGCAGAGACAGAGAACAAATAAAACAATAAAAAGGGAGAAGCAAAGAGAAATGGAGGGGGAAAGAAAAGGAAGCAACAGCAGGGGAGAAACAAAAGTGAAAGGAGAGGAGAATAGGGAAAAGATAGAAGATGCGTGTTCAGTGTTGGCACAGGTTCATACTTATTTGCCACAGACATTCCAACAGAGTTATGTCATCACACACACACACACACACACACACACACACACACACACACACACACACACACACACACACACACACACACACACACACACACACACACACACTTTTGCCACCCGAGACCTTTTTGTTACTTCCTAACTTGACTGTCATAATTTAAACAGACACGTATATCAATTATGGACGACCAGACCAGTAAAAATAGTCGCCTCTTTGCAGCAGAAACACATGAAGACAACGCAGTGAAACTGTTTGTGCTGAGCTGCATCACATACGTCTGTGCCTTTGAATCCTCTCACACTTCTAGATACGGAGATGATGCTGCTACCAAAGGCATGAGTGATGACGTTTTCAAACCTAGACCACCCACCGTTGCATTTTAGCTTTGCCCACAGCAACACAAAGAGTTAAAGGAATGTTTTAGGTCTGTGCCAACCGCCTAAGCTCCTCTCTTTTAGTGTCTGTCTTGCAGTGTCTGCACAACTGGATCTATCAGTGCATGTTTTTGTTGTGCAGGACAAAGAGCAACCTCCATAGAAAAGAAAAAAAATTGCCCCAAGCTTGTACATTCATCACAATAAACAAGAAGAATTACTTGGATTTCACCACAGTAAGAAAATAATCCATACAAAATTGCAAACTTACAACCTCTGCTATTTGTTTATCCTAGTTGAAAATTCACAGTGTAAAACAATGAAAAATTCTCCTAAATTTGCTGTTAAATTTGCATACACTGCAAAAATGGCTGTTAATAATCTGTTAGTTGTCCCGACACAGACACTTTTCAGGCGAAGCTACAATATACTGTGTTGAAATAAATTAACAAAATGTTCAGTCTTCTTGCTGGTTATTCCAAAACATTCTGAATCATTACTTTTTATGCGGTTAGCATTGTCGCAGTAATGCGGCATTGCGTATTTTTTTTGTCACAGCCCGAGCTGCAACTGAGTAATAATCAACCTTTATGGTTGAATCGCTTTTCTGTAAAATGTCACAAAAAAGTGAAAAAACAAAATGTTCAAGAACCTACTGTACGTTTATGTGCAACATGTTTGTAAAAACCCATTCTGCACCGTGTTGACAGAGGTTTTGGTCAAATGTATTCAGTTATGTAAAATAACTGAACACAGGAGTGTTTTAGACACAAAGACACACATTCATTATTCCCACGAGGAAATGTCCCTTTCCAAACACTTGTGCCACAGTTGGGGATCTGACTGTGAACTTCTTTGACAGCTGATGGCGCCATGTTTCCCCACAATGCAGGTTATCAGAGCCTGCAGTCTGACTTCACCTTAATCTCTGAACATGGGAGTATCTCTTAAAGCTCCAAAAATAGAATGAATGATCAACACTGTCTGAGATTTAACCCCGCTGTAGCCTTTCTGGATCAGATGTCCAGATGTTCAAACCTGGCCAACAGTGTCTACAGGCCACATTGAAGGGATCACGGTTTGCTGTTTTAAGTTTTGAGTATTGAAGAAATAAAAGCAAAAGCAACTTACAAAATCCATACATCTGGAGGAAACGGTCATGAAAAGTGTACGTTATTTATTGTATGTGGCCAGTGGACGCAAAGCGCAATTTTAAAGTCTTGGACTATAATTTGTATGGAGACGAGAATAAAACCACTGCAATCTCAACCACTGATCAAAGGCAAAGATAAGAGCTCCAGCTCTCTAACCTTTAGCTCCCAGATCTCTTCCCTGTCTCTGAAAATAAACCCCACTGAGACGGCACAGTCAGGCTGCATAATGAACCTCTTCAAATAACAAGATGGTCGTTCGCAAATAGAACATTTTTGAGATGGCAGTCACGGTAAACATGAACACCTGCAGGGTGGGAGTCAATACCAACGTGCCAAAAATCTGGTACCTTTTCACCACACCAGCTTGTAAATCAATCCTCTGTATTCTTCATGCTGGTTTGGCAAGTAACCACCCATGATTTGGACGTCAACCTTTATACCAAAGCAATCAATGGAGTGTTTTTCCCAGCACAGACTAACATTCTGCCAAACTGTAATAATCTCCCCAGTTAGCTCTATTTTCAAAGTCAACACAGCGTTGGACAGAATAGTTACAGTGTATGCGGCTAACCTAATAGATGTTGCTTTCACAGGCAGCACTGCAGCAATATGTCAGACATGCCCAGCAAATTTCACACTCACATGGTTATTAATTTTTCTGGATATTCTGCTCACAATCAAACCTTACGTGACCTCTTTTCATTAATAAAGATGGGGAAAGTTGGCAGCAAACGTTGCGTCCATTCTTCTCTGTGACAAACAGATAAAAAAAACAGTTTCCTGTGAGGAAGCCTGTAGCAGTCTAGGGGCCTATACAGAGTATTTGCATAGGAGGGAAGTGCCTTCTTTGACATTTATCTCCCTGAAACTACCATTCATCCCTCCACATGGATGCTTCAATAAAACAAGCCCCCTTTGCATAAAGGAAAATGACCAGAAACACAAAGTCAAAAAACAATAGATTAAAAAACGAGACACAACAAATCTGACGGGATTATCGTGATGCTGTTAGGATTACTGACCACTGTGTATTGCTTGTGGGTTGTTTAGACACTGAAGAATTTAAGAGTCACGCAAAAATACTATAAATAGGATTTATATGTTGTTTACGTTTTGCAGTTATGTAATTGCAAAATAAACAATACCTGGATTTCTTTTTTTTTTTCATATTAGTTTGCTTTGGCTACACCCTAAGTTCCTAATCAATGCAAAGAACCAGCACAAATTATACATATTATCTTTCCTTCACCTATTATACTCTATGTAATATTGTCTCACTTGTAAACCAATACCATCCTTTCGGGTGGCACGAGAAACGAACATCTATGAAATCAACAATGTAAGCATTGTCTTTTCTTTGGAAACTGAGATGTGTGTTAGAAATGATGCAAACTGTGGGTAGAGCAGAATACAACTATTTCTGAAGGACAGGTGATGGCTATCCATGGCCACGTTGAACTAAAGACAACTTTGAACATGTTTAAAAACTGATCCGAGTGCAGTTTGAAACCTCATACACCTACAGCTTCTTCCCTTACAGCCGATGTTATGGAATGTTCAGGTAAATACAGAAAAGTGAAAAAGACACCGACACAGACGCCCGCCGTCAGCCTCCACAGTCTCCACCCGGGCTTCTCACTGACAAAGATGATGCCTTAATTTGGTCTTAAGATGTAGTGTGAAAGAGGATACTTGTGCAGACAGCAGGCAGGTATGAGAGTGATTGACAGCAGAAAGAAGATGGTGACTCTTGAGCCATAATCATACATCTGTATTGAGCTGCTTTCTCTTTTAAAACACACTTGCAATAGAGCTCTTTCATGGCTCTGGAAGTTCACTTTTCCATATTGATGTCATGTAGCTTTTTCGTGTGATTTAAAAATAAACCTTCACCTCTGAACATTCTTCAGTTCTGGAATCATTTTTTAGGAAATACTTAGGTTCTTGAGTAGTTGTATGAACATATATACTGAAACGGGCCAAATCATGTCGTATACGACGGAGTCAAAAACGGCAAAAATAAGTTCTTGTATCTAAAACAGACGCTACAAACTTCAGGTTCCAGTCGTCAAAGAGTGAGTGTAGGGTTCCATTTCAGAGCCACCATTATGTGTCCAGCCGTCCCACCGGGAGACGTTTATTGTAGGCAGAGTAGAAAAGGCCTCACTTCTTTCTTTGATGGAAACATCCTCACTATACAGCAAACATTACACTTTCACTATCGCTATCATTACACTATCACTGTCGCCCAGTTCCAAGCCCCGAAGGTCTCAACCAACTTAAGTGGCTTGGCGTTTTGGGAACTGAATCAAATGTAGACAATCATAGGATAAGAAGTGAAACAAGCCAGGTTGGGGTTAAAGACTTAGAACTCTTACAGCAGAGCTCCTAGTAAACTGCATGAACAGCAGCACAGAGGAGTGCAAGTACCCCAATCCAGGCCCCTCAAAGTTGGTTTCATATCAAGAGCTGCCTCTTTCTGTCTCTGTCTCTCGCATACACACATAAGAACAGTATGGCCTCAGACCTGGCAAGCAGCACTCCAGTTCTTGGAGCAGCTTTCTGTCTAATTTAAAGTTGATTGCTGTGGGCCCTCTGTGTGTGACTAGTGAAATATGAGTGTGGAGAAGAGTATGGAGGCTTGGACTGCGTTTAGCTCTGTGTGCGTGTGATTAAGGGTGTGTGTGTGTGTGTGTGTGTGTGTGTGTGTGTGTGTGTGTGTGTGTGTGTGTGTGTGTGTGTGTGTGTGCGCACAAAGGCAGTGGATCTTCTGAGCTTATGTCGATACATTTTTATGTGCATGCATGCGTCTGTCTCAAGGTCTGTGTGGAGCCAGTGTGTGTGCGTGTGCGTGTGTGTGTGTGTGTGTGTGTGTGTGTGTGTGTGTGTGTGTATGTGTGTGCGTGTGCACATGTGGTTTTTGGCTAGTCCAGAGATTGGGCTGCCAGTGAGAGCTGTCTGCAGGGAATCAGGCAAAGCAAAAGGCGAGCTGAGTAACAGTACCTTTCTCAACCTAGAACGAGGTGTCTGGAGGTGAGTTGGACTGAACTGAGCTGTACATAAAATGAACAGAAGTCAAATACATTAGACTATACAGGTCTCGGCCCGTCTTTGTAAGGCTTGTTAAAATAAGATAGACTTTTAACAGAACATTGGGATAGATGTATGTTAAATCCCTGCATCTGATAGCTTATTCCTCTCTAGAGTATTTATGATTAGTGATTGATCATGTGATTGCTCGATAGCTTTTTAAATCTTAAAAAAAATACTACAATACTGAATTCAAGAGAATTCTCTTGATAAATGTGTTCTAGTGAATAATTTTAAACTCAGTCATCTTATCTCTTAGTCACCCACCTCAACACATAACACGACAGCTCAACGCCAAACCTCAATGTAAAAGATACCTTAAAAAGGACCTATTATTTGTTTCCGTATTTTATGTCACATAGCATATACAAGGCTGACAAATGTAGGGAGGTCAGCCTTAAAGAGACAGGAACTTAAAATGGCCCATTTCAGACAGAGAATGAACCAAGGGGTTGCATAGAGTCAGTATAAGATATCTAAATCGTTTTTTTATGACCTGTAAATCATGCAAAGCTTCTCTGGTGGAGTCCCAGAATATAAAAACTGAAAATGAGAATAATAGGCCCCTTAAAGCCTCAGTGGATACAATTGTAGGATTTTCATTAATATTTTTTATCACAAAACTACATTATGCAATATATCTGACATCCTGACAAGGGTGTCAGCCAAAACACGTATGTGTCAGCGATGCTTGAATTAAGGTGTTTCACTCTTCTCAGAAATCTGAGCCTCTTGGATTTCCCAGTCTTTTTTGGATATGTCTACAGCCCTGTAAGTTCAAAAGAGAACATTTGTTCCCACTATTTTTCAGTTTCATCTCCAGTCAAAATGTTTGTAAAGCAAAAATACGCTCAAGTTTTCCTTTTATAGATACCGGAACCTTTAATCCGTGGGTAGGCCAACTTCCCAGAGGTAAACAGCAAGGTGCCTGGTGTCTCTCATTTTTCTTATTCTGTGTACATTTCATTTCATAGTGGTGAAGTGGTCAAGCCAGTGCAAGAGCTGATGTTCAAACTGAGACACATCATCCTGAATGGATCACCCAGACTCTGAAGTACAATCCATGAACAGTAAACACTGTTGTAATTGACACAGATACTGCAGCGAGTGGCCATGTGTTTGGCTCTTCTTTCCGCAGAGAAACATAGTGACTCCGGCTGAGACAAAACAACAATTAGCTGAATGTACCTGCACAGCTGAATGGATTTTAAAGCAAACTAATAGACAGCAATGAAACGGGGAACCACCGAAAGCCTGGGACACATTAACATCAAAAGGGTGGCTTAAGCAGTTCTGCTTTTCAGTTTTCCTGAAGTGCAGTAGGAAACTGGGCTCGTATTGGTCAAATGACAGACAGCAAACTACGCTCTCCGAGTAAGAACTCTTCTCTTCCAACTCTCGAGCAACCAACCACGACAAGTCACCTTCCTAAAATAGCAGCAAAGTCAAAAATGGTAAAGACATTTGAGACTGAACCGATCCCAGTCAAACAGCAACATGTGAAGGGACAACGTTGCATTGTTCCCCATCTCTAACACGCTCTATGCGCACAACATACAGTAAATGCAAACGACCGGATACTTAAATGAATGAAAATTGTCATTTTGTGCTCAGTCCAACATGATATATTTTTTTATATATCATTATATTATATTTGACCTTGTCTTTAATACACGTCGCTGTATTCCTGAACATTGATCACGGCTAAGTGGGCGAGTGCGTTCAGTGCAACTAGAAACCAGTCAAATTCCTTGTTTGCATAAACACGCCTGGCAAATAAAGCGGACTGTGTCTGTGCATTTCAGTGTATCACGTCTTTGAAGCATCACAGGCCAGCCTGGTGGACAAACGCAAGTGTAAAAACAACATCACACTCCAGGATCGGTGGGTGGAGTACAAATTCTGCCACTGATATACATGCAAAGCATTACTGATGCAAGAACACCGGCCCCGCCAGGTTTAAATGTTCCTCCTTAATACCTCAACTTTGACTTTCCTAATAGCTTCAAGCTGTAGAAGAGTGACGTTATAGGACGGCCTTTGACCCACATTCCCCTTCTAATGGGGAGACGTTTGAGAAGAGCAAACTTGGCTCATTTCTCTTAATTCTTCCGTTCCCTGTCCTACTCCAGAGTCGCCCCCAGGCTTCATCTTTCTGCTTGGCCTGTTTGCATTCCTGTCGAGCTCTATTTAAAGGCTTGATCACTCCACTGGCGAGAGGAATGCACATCTGCAGCGAGACCCCGTCCCACTGTCTCCGTCTTTCTCCGTCCCACTCTCAATATGCTCAAGTGTGTGCAGTATTTATTTTTAATTGTCTACTCAGTGCATTCGACTTTCACTGTTGGCCTGGAACAATAACTTTGCAAGTATGCAACACAAAAGAGCAGGATAAAGACTAATCTAGTCCGTCACATCAACAAGTGCTTTTGGTTGACGTGATTCCAACGCTTCATTTATACTCTGCCAAATGCGTTTCTGTGCTTGTGTTTAAAATCCAGAAACAAAACAATTGCGTAAGACCCAAAGCAAAAACAGTTTTTTTTTTTTTTTTAACTTTTTGAGCTCCCTATGTCTCGAAAAACACAAATATACAGTGCTTGCACACACATCAAGATACAGATCACAAACCAAACACAAGCCACATAAATAGCAAGTACCGCAGGCTATCAAATCAGAGATTATGTCTTTGTGCAAGTCCCTTAATCACTGTAGTAATTATAAAGAGTGGAGGAAAACAAAATACAGCATAGTATCACAATATTTTGCATAGCAACATTGCATCGATACAATGAGGCCAAGTATCGATACTTTATTATTGAAATGATACCGTTGCATCGCGATTTAAGGGTCTTCGAAATATCAAATCGTGGGGTCTGTGGTGATTCTTACCAATGACACATTTAAAGAAAGCCAAATATCGTAATGCTCCACACACTTGCTTCCAACAACTTCCACAAGGTCTCAATGAAATGTGAAGCCAGAAAACAGATGAAGCAACATGTTTCATTCACAGGAGAAGAAAACTGCTCACGTTCCGCTTATCTCAGACAGACATACCATTACAAAACACTTAATGCCATCCATGTATGGGACACTGTGGGAGGCACAGTTAAAAGGCATAGGCTATGTCTAAAACACATCTACACAGAAAGTGTTTCAGGTGCTAAACAGGCTAAAAAAAAAATTAAAAAAAGAAAGAAAAAAAGAAGAGAGACCAACATGCAAGCTAGCACGCATGACGCATCCCCACTGTGAACAACATTGGAGTAAATTTCCCTCAATTCCCTCCTGTCCCGTGGAGCGAGGCGGACAAACTTTTCGCCCGCAGCTTTCGAGCCGCTAATTTCTCCTCCCCGGTTTGAAACACTTTAAATCACCAAACTCACCTTGGAAGCTCTCCCCAAGTCAAACTGGCTTTATTATGTTGTCGTCTTCCATGATTGGGACCTCAACGCGTTGTTCCTCGGCTCACCGAAGAGACCAGACACGGACAAGCGGGACCGGAGAGCAACAAATTCGGTCAAGACAGGAGAAGGAGGGGGAGGAGGAGAGGGACGGGACCAGACGGTGTCGGCTGCCGCGTCATTGGAGGAGCCGGCTGTCGGTCATCTGGTTGAGTAGGCGGGGCCTAACTGTAAAGGGATTATGGTGGCTGAGCGATCAACACTGATCCGAGGTCTGGAGTCTGAGGACTGTGGCATGGAAAAACAGACTGAGGCTTCCATCAGAAGGATTATCATAGTTTTGAAATTTGCGTCACAAATTGTGCAGCCAACAGGTACAGCAAAATTATATTGGTCTGGGGCTCTGCAAGCAATTAACTGTTTGTAACAAAGAAAAGAAAAGAAAAGAAAAGAAAAGAAAAGAAAAGAAAAGAAAAGAAAAGAAAAGAAAAGAAAAGAAAAGAAAAGAAAAGAAAAGAAAAGAATAAAATGAATGCACAAAATAATTAAATACATGATTCATTTGTATAAATGATTGATATTGATTTAATTTGGACTAGCATACTCAACATTTAATGTACATGATGAGTTTTTGCAAGAGTTTAAAAAAAAAAAGCTGCAAAAAAAACCAAAACCAAAATTAGTTAACTACTCTCAAATGATTATATTTTTATAAATAAATCAAATGCCACTGACCGAGGAAAAGATTTATTTCAGCCTGCTACTCGTGGCCATGAGGGATAAACTGTGCTTTCTCCCACTTATTGTATTCATATTATGTGAGGCATTGAATAGACTGTCCCTGCTACTCCACAAACTGCTGTTTTCATCCACAAGGTCCTGACAAACAGATCATGTTGTCTGTTAAATATCTTACCATTTTCATAAGTTGCAAGTGTAATACATTGAATAATCTGGATAACTTTGTTGAGTAAAACCCTCAACCCATCCTCAAGCTTTTCATAGTTTTACTGAGTTATCCAGTCAAACTGTTAATCCTGTTTAACCAAATAGGATTTTGATTATCTTATTTCATTATTTATTTGGCTCACCTGTTATATGATGAGTACATAAACACATAAAATCCATTACTGGTTCCGGTACTCTATGCTTTGGCGGACAATAAATTGGATGACAGTGACATCTCATTATCCGAAGCAGTGACCTTTTATCCTCCCCATGAGGATAAACGGAGATGGAAAAACACATATATCAATGGAATGCAGTACAATACAACACCACTGCTTCCCACAGCATCTGCAGGACAAAACACCTCTTTGATATAATGTCAACAGACCAATAAAAGGATTAAGTCTTCACAAAGGTAGGAATATTGGATTCCAACACATCTACCAAATAAACTGTTTCAAGTATGATGTTTTTAGTCCTTTTATCCAAAGTTTGTTCTGTTCAAAATATGACAGTACAGTTGCACAAGGGTATACTGATTGTTTTTCATGTCATATAGTTTAAGGCAGAAGTTAAATGTGATGGCAGAAATGATAAGTAAAATATTATATGAACTGTACTTTTAGAAAAAATATATGACTCGTAGATTTTTCTTAACCACGGATACATTTGTAGTGCACAGCAGTACAAAGCGTGCTCTGTTTTATGTTGTTTACTTGTAAGGTAACTTTGACCTTTGACCTAGTTCTCCACTGCAAAAAAACAACAACCAGAAAACCCTGACAACAGCCAATCACATCCCTTCTTACTGAGTTTTATGATTAACAGACTGAACAAGAACAATTTGAACGCAAACTGAGGCCGTTGTATTCCAGTCCACTCATCAGGCAAACGACTGCCATCAATTATTCCACTGAAAAGGGGGGATTTCCAATTTCCAGCAGATCCAGACAGCCCCCTCATTGACCCTGACCTATTAGCTGCAGCCTGGAAGAGTTATGGTGTAAGAACTCATTAGCAGCAGTAGAGTAGTGATCCACCTAACAGAGACTTTACTGATTCCGTTTTGTAGTTTATCAGCTTGTGTGTGCAGTATTTACATATTTGTAGTGCTAATTTCCATGTATGGTTTAACTATTTCCCTTTTGCTGCAGAATGCTTGGGGAGTCAATGCAATTTAGTACAAACTTTCAAAAAGTACAGCTTTCATGAAGCTTTGAATATTGCACTTGTTATTTTGTTTGTTTTTGTTAGTTCATTGGTTTAAGATGTGTCAGAATGGAGCCAGTTAAAATCATTTGTAATTTCTGAGGCAACAGTTGGTGGCTTTGTTGGACTGGACTGCACCTGCTTCATATTTTCTGACTGCTCATCCACTGACATAGTTTTTGTCAGTTGGTCTGAGTTTATCCGTCTGTCCATCTGCTTCACTCCTGTGTGGGCTGAGGTGCCTGTCAGCTGGTTCCAATCTGTCTCTTGTCTCATTGGTCTTTGTATATGCTTCTTGTTTTTGTAGATAATTTAGCCATCTTTGTGTATGTTGCCTTCCTTCTAACTTGGACACCACTTATCTTTCACCTTTCTTGTCATGGAACCTCTCTATTTTTGTGCATCGGGATTCTACGCTGCACCTATTTTACAATGCATATTGTAAAAGTTTGAGCAGGGAATAAACCTTATTCCTCTTTAATACTGACTACGTTTACTAGAGTAATGTGCTGTGATGCCTTCTTGTTGTAGAATCTTTACAATAAATGTAGTTTTATGAAAAAAAAACACATCTACTATATGCTGGTCATGTTTTATTAGCTGACTAAATTCTAAAATTAATAGTCTTGATAGTGCAAAGGACAAACAACAGACAATAAACCTGTCAGGATTCATTGGATTGTGAAGGAGCAGTAGTGCTGATAGACACAGAAGTTTATTTTGGAAAATAAACTTTCCACACTTTTTATATTTCCTTTCATCCCCTGTTTACTGTGATCTTAATTTCAGAAAAGACTAATGTATACTGTATTCAGCTTCTTTTTTTTAAAAAAAATTAAAATAACTGCCTTTGTGTCCATGGTAATACAAGTATAGCAATTAGCTGAGTCAACCACCTGTTGCATTATGTAATATGGTGTTGCTTCCCTCTGCTGGGCATTTTACTCAGTACACACTGTACTTGACAAATTTGACAGAAGGATGGTGGTTTTGGGACATTCACAGTGCACATGTATTAAATTCAAGAGAATCAGTATAAATCTGCTGGTCTGTTTGCTGCCTTTCAATCTGATCTCATTAAACTCTTCTTCAGTTATCAGATCTTGCCCCTAACATACTGTATCATGACATATTATATCATCAAACAAACACTGACCACCCTACCCACATCAACATCAACCCAAGCCCAGAGCTGTCCCACCCATACAGTACATAACATCACAGGACGAGGACAAGAACACAAACAACGCGCACACATCAATGAGGATGTGAAAAAGAAGCAAATTTGCCACATCTTATAAAATGTTATGGCTGGGCCACGAGCACTTTTAGCTGTTTGAGTTTGAGGTGTGTCATTAAATCCCCGTGGCATTTATGAGATGGTCGTGTAGTCTTTTGCCTTGTGCTGAAAAAAACCACTGTCAGGCAAGCAGTGTATAAACAACTTGGTCACACCACCAACGTCATTAGGGTTCACCCTCTAATGTACATGGATGGTGTTGGACTTGGGCTCCTGCTAGTACAAAGCCAATATGTGTCAGCCCCCAGTCCTGCGTGTTCTTCAATGGGGCAATAGGAGAAGATGTCAGGCTTCAATATATTTATTTAACAGCCGCAGAATAATCAGTTTACAGAGCTCTGGGTCCAGACTAAGTTTCCCTGACCGCAACAGAGTATGTGTCAGTTCACGAAGTCTGATCTCCTGACTTTCCCTCACCCAGTCTTCTTATAGTACAGGAACCAAAAAGTCATGTGTGTTGATGAGTCCTTTGTTGATTGGTGGAGGTGGTGGTTGTCTTCCTTCACACCCTGGAGTTCTCACGACAGCAGTTTGTTCCTGTTTATGACTCAAAGAACAACAGTACGTGACCCCAAAGGTTGCAGACCTCCTCCTGTGACCTTTTGGTTTGGCCCAGCAGTATCACTCTCATTTACAAACACAGCCTTTTGTCTACACCTTCATTTAATAGTTGATAATACGACCTATATATAAGTAATATGATATGGCATACATATATGTTGTATTATTGTAAATATAGCCTAGCACAGAATCGCACAATTCCCCCTTTTGGTCTCCCACAGGAGACCAGCAACCGTAAGAAAGAAAAAACATGCACATACCCACTGCCAGCGTGGCTCCATTGTAACTAAAACTTTCCAGATGTCGCTGTTCAATATCTTCTCTGTATTGTTAGTAAAAATGTTTACTCACAAGCCCTTTTAACCTTCTTATTACAGCTCACACCACATTACCGCTACAGCACTTCACACATTGCATATATATCAAACACACAATCACAGTTGTTTCGCACAGGTGATTCCTTTTTTTGTTCGCTTACTGTTGATCCTGATTTTTCAGATCAACTGTTGCCATGCACTGTGACCAGTGATACCAGTTCTCTCCTTTGCCGTCCAGCCGGACTGCGTGCGTTGTCCTCTCCTTAACTCTGTATGGTCCGGTCCACCTTGGTTCCGACCACTTCCTCTTGATCACCTTTAGGAGTACCCACTCCGCTGTATATGGTGTTCCTGGTTCACTGCCCCCTTTGGTCTCCGTCACCTGTGTAGAGAAACCTGACACCAAAGCTGTTAGTTGATCATAGTATGGCTTATATTTCATCCAGGAACTTGTTTCGATCATCACCGGGTTTCCTGCGCCTGGACCTGGAAACTGCTGTCCAGTACACAGCTCAAAAGGAGTGAACCCTGTGGTAGAATTCACAGAGCTGCGTACTGCCATCAATGCTACTGGCAGAGCCTCCACCCAGGACAGCTTGGTTTGCGCACATACTTTACTGATTTTACTTTTCAGTGTCTGATTCATTCTTTCTACCTTCCCCTGTGACTGAGGGTGGTAGACTGTGCCAAATGCGTGTTTTAGGCCCAAATGTTTTTCTACTTCTTGTAGATCTTTATTTTTGAAATGGGAGCCATTGTCTGAACGGCTGCGACGAGGAAACCCATGCACAGGTATGTAGTGATTTATCAAGAATTTTATCACTGTTTTTGCATGCTCTTTTTTAGCAGGTATTGCCTCTGGCCAGCCAGTGTATGCATCCACGGCTACCAGGAGGTACCTGTGTCCTCCCACTCTGTCAATCATGTCTGTGTAATCAATGATAATTTCCTGCCCTGGGAGTTGTGGCAGGGGAAACTGTCCTTGGTAAGGCTTAATGGTCGCCTTTACATTGTATACCATACACACACTACATTCTCTCATGTGATTTTCTATCATAGTTGGTAGAAATGGATGCCACCAATGGGTCAGATGTCGCTGCATCTGTTTCTGTCCACAGTGAGTGAGACCATGTGCTTCCAGTAATGTACTCTGTACCAGGCCTGGTGGCAGAACTAGTCTACCATCCGGGGCCCTCCACAGTCCATCCTGTTTTTTTGGCTCCTCTGTCCTGCCATACACTGGTGTCCCATGGAGAGGCCTTTGCCTGTTCCTTTCTTATCATGTCTACATCACACTGTGGCAGCATGTCCTGTATTGTCCTGTCAGTTTGCAACATAACGTACGCAGCTCCATATCCTGCCACTCTCTTGGCAGCCTGGTCAGCTTGATCATTGCCCATTGCAATCCAGGTGTCTGTTTTGTCATGTCCTTTACACTTCATGATAGCCACAGCTTTTGGCTTCATTAGTGCCTCCACCAGTCTTTTCATGTCTGTTTCATGTCTGATGGGTGTCTTGTCTGCAGTCAGGAATCCTGCTCTGATCCATTGTCTCAGCTCTATATGAATAGCACCCACTACATATGCTGAGTCTGTGTAGATGTTTACAACTTTCCCTTCTGCCCATTCTAGTGCTTTAATCATGGCCTGTAGTTCTGCTATCTGAGCTGCCTCTTTTCCAACTACTGGCTCTGCTACCACTTCCTCAAATCCTGCCTGTGTTCTTCTGACCACCGCTAGGGCTGCTTTCAATCCTTCCATTGGGTGTATGTAACAACACCCATCTGTGAACAGGGTTTCATCAACATCAGGGAAAGAGATGTTCTGCAAGCTCTCTCTCACCATGACATCTTTCTTCACTCTTTCCTCACACACATGCCGCTCCCCTTCTCCCATGTTGTCTGCCATGTTTATGCCTTCATGTGTGTATGTGATGTGTGGTGCTGTCAGTGTTTTGTCCAGCCTGGTCTGTCTTAGTGATGACATGGTGAACGCTGTAGAATTCACATATGCCACGACTGTGTGTGTGGTGAGTACTATCAATTGATGTTGCATGACTATGTGTGCCGTTTTCTGCAAAATCTTTGCCACTCCTGCTGCATGTCTTGTGCATGGTGGGTGTCTGTTCTCTGTAGCATCTAGTGTCACGCTCACGTACATCAACACTTTCCGCTCACCCCCCTTTTTCTGAAACAGCACACCATTTACTGTCTGGGCTGTTTCAGAAACATCCAGATAGAATGGAACTTTGTATTACTATCTATTACTATCTATTACTTCTGTATGCTGCTGTAGTGAAAAAATTTCCCCTCGGGGATTAATAAAGTAACTACCTAACCTAACCTAACCTAACCTAACCTAACCTAACCTAACCTAACCTAACCTAACCTAACCTAACCTAACCTAACCTAACCTAATCAACCTTGTAGTCAGGGACAGCCAGATCAGAAGCAGTGCTAAGAGTGTTTTTGAGTGATATAAACGCCATTTCCGCCTGCGTGGTCCAGATTAAGGGTGCACTGAGGTTCCTCATGCCCTGTTCGTTCACCATAGCCCTCAACGGGGCAGTCAAACAGCCATACAAAGGGACAAAGCATCTGCTGAATCCCGTCAGCCCCAAAAATGATAACATGTCCTTGACTGTGACGGGTTTGGGATGATGCAGGACAGTATCTCTGTGATCCGGACACGCCGGTCCCCCTTTGAGACACAACCCTGCCCAAAAACGTCACTGACTGGCGGCAGCATTGCAGCTTGGACCGAGAGACCTTAAATCCAATCTGGAAAAGCCGGAGTAGCAACATTTCAGTGGCCTTAAGACACAGGGCGGGGTTCGGGGCTGCTAAGAGGAGGTCATCTACATACTGGATCAGTACGACACCAGGTGTTAACGTCAGATTCGTCAGCTGGTCTCTCAAGGCTTGATTAAACAACCCCGGCGAGAGAATGAAACCTTGTGGCATGCGTGTGTACCGCAGCTGTTGACCCTGGTATGTAAATGAGAAAATATCACGCAGGGATGGTTCTAATGGCAGACAGAAAAACGCATTAGCCAGGTCAATACGGGAGAACCACTTGTGGTCTGGTGTGAGACCTGACATTGCCGTGTAGGGATTTGGGACAGGTACAGTGGGAGTTGCCACCACGCTGTTAACACGTCTCAGGTCGTGTGCCATGCGATATTTGCCGGTGTTTTGTTTCTCAACGGGTAAGATAGGTGTGTTCCATGCACTGACCGACCGCTCCAACACTCCTGCATTTAAGAGACCGACAATAGTGTCTCCTATGCCTACCTCCGCTACCTGTTTGTGGGGATACTGTTTCTGCCAAATGGGTGTGTAATCCGTGAGTGAGAATGTGATAGGTTTGACTCCACCACAGAAGCCCACATCAGTGGGGCCTGTGGACCATAATGCCTGCGGCAGTAAGTCCAGCATGTGAGCAGAGTCGGGGTGGTCAGCCTTTTCCCTGCCGTGATAACGCTCAATTTGTTGGTGTTCCAGGGTTGCCTTGTCAGTGAGGAGTTGTGTAAGTCTGTATGCCTTCTCAGTAGGTGAGAAAGACAGATGAGGAATCTGGGTGTGTAGCCAATCAGTTTGTGCGAGCAATCGTTTGGTCATTGGGCCCAAGTCTTTGGCCTGATGTCCCGTATGTACTGCGAGTGTGATATGTGGTGTAGCCTCGGTGGACATTTTATACCATTGTAGTTGGTCCCATGTCAGGTCAACCGCTGCCGCCACCCCCTCTGGACCCATAAAAATGCATGTGGACTGTATTGACCATTCCACATCCGCCACTTCCTTTTCAAATGCCTTGTGATAGACTTCATCATCATCCCGATCATAATATAGGGTTACATGGAGGGGATCAGAGGGAGGAGCATAAGGATGGAGAGTGGCAATCCAGGGTTTCCACTCCTGAAACGTTGACCACACTCCGGCCCCGGTGGTGGGTTCCGGTAGCACAGTTCCCCAATAGATGTCCGCCCATCTGCCTGGTGCCGAGGGTGAGTTGTCTGCGGACAACATCATCTGTGACCCTGAACACATCGAGTTCAGCGAGCAGTTTAGAGACGTGCCATTTGGAAAAGTCACTACCACTCCTTCTGGGCTGCACAAAATGGATGCTCCTGTTCTAATCAAAATGTCTCTCCCCATAAGATTTACAGGGCAGGTTGGGGACGCGATGAACTGATGTGTGAACGACTGCCCAGCCACTACCGCATGGAGTGGTGTTGTGAGAGGCAGGTGTTCAGATTTTCCCGAGAATCCAACAAGCTTGATTGTTGAGTGTGAGAGTTTGTCTGGTGGCACATTGTCAACTAGCGTAGAATAGTGAGCACCAGTGTCTACTAGGAAGGGCAGGTCCTTTTGTAGTACTCTCATTGTCATGTAGGGGTCTGCCAACCCCACATGGCTGGTGTTTCTCGGGCCTCCTCAGAACCACCCTTCATGTGAGCGGGGGTCTTGCATCTGGGGGTACTGTCCAGGTGGTGGGGGTGGGGCTACCCCTGCATTTGGGGCTTGATGGGTGTAGCCTTGCGGAGGGAACGGAGGTGGGTCCGGTTGGGGCCCTGGAGGGTACCACCCATTTTCTTGTGGGCAGTCCCTGGACCAGTGACTTGGCTGTCCGCAACAGCTGTTCCCTAGACGTAAGAGCTACAGTATTTCTCATGAAATTTTAACGTACTGGTGGTGCCAGAGGAAAAGTCAGAGGTCTGAGCATCTTTAGTGATTTCTACAGATTTCAAACTGCAGCCCAGTGTCCCCCAGGAGTTCCTCCCGTCCGGCGTCCTACCACGTGCTTTTATGTGGAGAGAGATGATCAGTGATTCACTGCAGCTGTGGTAGTTAAGCCTCTTCCAGGCACCGTTCCCTGAACCACTCCCCTAATCAATCTCACCTGCAGCTGAGCCAAACCATACCCCACTACCGCAAGTTTAAAATAGTGCACTGAATAGTTTTTTCCACACGTGAATATTGCACCAAATACTTGTAAAAAAAAAAAGAAGAAAAAAAAAAAAAGCCACGTCTTTATCTCGCCATGACAAAACCCAGTACATTCATTCCACTACGTTCCACTTGCTGACGTTTGAGCATCTATTCAATGCCATCAGAATAGCTTATCACATGATAACAAATGTTCTGGACAGGATGTTGATGTACCCAGGACTCTGGACAGGATGTTGATGTACCCAGGACTCTGGACAGGATGTTCATGTACCCAAGACTCGTGTTTAATGTGGTTCTGCTGTGTACTACATTTTGCACTGTGACTCACTGCCTGCCAACAGATGTCAGCAGCCAAGTTGGAGTCAGATCTCCCACAAAAGTAGCTTGCTCGCTCGTGTAAAACAAAACAAATGGGCATCCACATTGACCTAACACACACCCACATAACACACCCACCCACCCACCCTCACCCCCCTCCCACACACACACCCACACCCACATAACACACACACCCACCCACACACACACACACACACACACACACACACACACACACACACACACACACACACACACACCCACACCCACATAACACACACATACCCACCCACATAACACACACACACACACACCCACACACACCCACATAACACACACACACACCCACACCCACACACCCACATAACACACACCCACATAACACACACACACACCCACCCACCCACACCCACACACCCACATAACACACACACACCCACCCCCACACACACACACCCACACCCACATAGCACACACACACACACACACACACACACACACACACACACACACACACACACACACACACACACACACACACACACACACACACACACACACACACACACACACACACACACACACACACACACACACACACCAAAAGCCGCTGATGACTGTTGAATACATGCATGGCGTCATTGCCAGGCAGTATGTGGGTGTGGTCTTCACTGGCTTGTTAAACATATCAGAGCTTAAATGCAGAACAGGCACAGCCACTGACCTACCCCAACCGGTCCGTCTCTCCCTCTGTCACACTACTCCTCTCAGTTTGACTCACTCTTGCTCCAGCATTCACCAGGTGAGGATCTGCTTCTTTTTTTTTTTTCCGTAACAAAAAGGTGAATAGACATTATGTATTTCTTTGTAGCTTAATTTCTGACTGTAATGTGTATCCTTATTTTTCATGCTCTCTTTGTGGACCTGGACCCATCCGTTTGCTGCAAACACTTTGGAACATCTGTAAATTGGTTATTTCACCTCAAGTGTCAGCTGACATCTTTTTTTTCTTTTTTTCTTTTCTGGAAACCAGTCAATCTTTGTTGAGGAGCACAGCACTGCTTCAACAAGTGAAGATGTCTCTCCCGTTGTCAGTGTTGATATGTCTGACCTTCGTCCAGCTGTGTTTGGGAGATCAGCCTGTGGACGAAGTCATCACAACCAGTAAGTAGTGGTGTGGATAAGGAGACGTAAAGAGCAAAAGCAGTATTGTATAGATGCGTGGAATGATGTCACAGTAAGGCAAGCGAGACAAAAGACTGAGAATAGCCTGACATGTTGTGCAAGATACAAACACACAATGCTTTGTGAATTTTACTGAGAGATACCATACAAAATCCAACACGTACGTGAAGATCACTTGCATAAATTTAAAGATTTAAAGGATAAATGTGTCCACAACTGCAGTTACATAAGAATTAATACATTCATTTCTTTGATCCAGATTAGTCTTAAATTGTAGGAAATCGCATCATCCTCTACAACTGTGAAAAATTGGGGAAAGCACACCCTTTCTACTTGTAGATAACTGTGATAATTTTATGCTGCATCTAAATTTAGTATCGGGACATGTTTTTTATTTTAACACGGTAATGTAAAAATCCTCCTTCCCTAGTTTTGTGTCCTGAATGCTGATGAGTACTTGGTTATAGGGTATTGCACTAAAGTGTGCCTACATAAGGAGACAGAAACAATACAGGTTAAGCGAGATGGGAAAGGCAGATTATGTCGAGTGACATGTACCAATGACTGAATCATGAATAACCATGTACTGTAGAAACTGGATAAACAAAACATGTGCAACTCTGCTGATTTGACTCAGTGCATTTATATGCCATTTTGGGTATGAAAACAAATACATAAACAGGTCTGTCTAACACTTCATTATGGAGCCATAAAATAAAAGATGGAGTTGAATACTATGTGTGTATATACACAGTTTAAATAAAAGACAAACATGTTAATTGTGTTAAGTTTTATGTGGGCAAAATTTTACATTTTGTTCTTGCAGAGTTCCTGTATGACATAATGGGAAACTAAGTTGTGTGTTTATGTACTTGGTCTGTAGACAGTGACTGCATACTGCAGTCTGGTTGGGCACACTGAGTCAGAGTGTTTGGTTTAGTCAGAAATCAGATAAAGTAATCACTGCTAAAGTGCTATTTAGTTTGGCAGAGTGGAGTTTGGTCTGTGAGATTTTAGGAATAAAGTATGACCCATCATGGCCATTTAGCACAAGTATTGGATGACATAATGATAATATGCTAAATTCCACAGTGTGGACAGCATTTCGAGTGACGTTTACATGGGTATCTTTTGTTATTTTGTAACTGTGGAGGTCTTTTAGTTTACATGCACATTAGACACAATAATGTTTTGATGTTTATAGCACAAGAAAGAAAAGGGTTGTTGCACTCACCTATGTGGTTTAAAAGTGTGTTCTCCTTCTGATCTGATACCCAACTACAATGTTGTGGGATTTTCAGCCTATGAATAGTTTCTATAGCATTTAAAATGCATGTGAAAGTCAGTATGAATTATCTGCATGAGAGAGCTCACAATGAGCATGGCACAATGGTTCTTTGAGCTTAATGCCAACATCACCATGGTTGTTATAAAGTGTGCATAATGACAATGCTAATGTGGTATTGTTTAGTATAATAATGTCTGTGTTTACGGTCTTAAAGCTTGTTAGCATGCTAGCGGTTCCCAATTAGAGATAAATGTAATGGAAATCCATTCAAGAGTTGTTTATGTTTCATGCAAAACCTCCAACAACAACAACAACAACAACAACAACAACAACAAGTCAGATGTGTTACTCCTCTAACAACTGTGTTTATACAATATCAGTGCAATCTGTCAAATAGATGTTGATATTTTTCTGGTGATGGACCATCCAATCAAAAGTGTGCTTCCCAGATAACACAAAAATGGAAACAAATTTAAATAAAGACAGCGTTATTTTTGATTAGTCAGGCCACCCAATGTACAAAATCTGGAACTAGATTTTTGCCTATATTTACTCAGAAAAACCTGGTGATCAGTGCTTGGTTTGGCAGAGAGGTTGAGCTGGTTTGGCAGTGTGAGACTGGTACAGACTCGGGTTTAGTAGTTTTACAGTTCCCAAGTCTTTGACTGATGTTCTAGACCAGGGGTGTCAAACTAATTTTAGTTAAGGGGCCACATACTGCCCACTTTGATCTCAAGTGGGCCAGACCAGTAAAATCATAGCATAATAACGCATACATAACGACAATATTTCTCTGTTTAAATCATTGGTGAAGGTTGTTGGATGATAAACTCTATTTTAAGGTCTTTCTACGATAAACTAGAAACATAAAGACCAAAAACTCAGACATCAGCCCACTGTTTATCTGCCTGGGCTCTCCTCTGCAGATTCCCTAGCAGCGAGCGCTGCTGCCTCCGGAGCAGACATCGCATTTATGCTGTTTTTGAAGCAATTACTGGATCGATTTAAAAAAAATAAAAAAAAAATATTACAAAACATTTGTACTCATAAACCTCCATGTTCTCATAGAAATGCAATTGATGTCTTTCTGTAATTTTCACACTTAGCAAAGTCATCCGGCGGGCCGAGCTGGATGTTTGATACCCCTGTTCTAGACTGACAGCAAATGTTCAGGATAGAGTTTGTACCACTGTATGAGTTCAAGTGCTTTTAATAACATAATGTGTATTTTACTATGTAGCATGTTGTGCCTCTTGAATGGTCTGTAACCAGTCATGTCCTCGTGTGTGTGTGATTTCCTCACAGAAAAAATGCCTCTTCTGGGTGGCTGGTTTGAGAGGACTACAGATTCACAGGAGGTTCAGGAGGCAGCTCAACAAGCTGTGACGATGTTCAACTCGCAGTCCAAAAGCAAGAAGATATTCAAATTGGTGTCCATCGCCAGTGCTCAGAGTCAGGTTAGATCCCTCTTTCAGAAATGAAGGGACACACCCCATCACCACCACATAACCCTATCACAGTGTCTGTCCTCTGCCTGGTCCTCTCTGTAGGTGACCAACATGATCAACTTTAAGATTGAGGCCATCCTGGGAAAAACCAAGTGTCTCAAGTCTGAAAACCACGATTTAAACAGCTGCAGTCCTGATAAAATGGTAAATCTGTTTGGTGTGTGTATATAAATGTCTATAAGGGTTGTTTTCAACATTGTTTTAATGCATGTTTTTTTATATCTTGTAACACAACACATCAAAAATTAGCTCAATGCGCAGTTATATTCATGCTTTCCTTTCATATATTTTCATATTACAATACTCTAAATTATGTATAAGTAGCTCTGCTTAGTCTACCTTTTCTTAAAATCTGCGCTTCAAAGAGCTCCAATACCTTAGTGTCTATTATTGGGAACATCATCTTCCATAATTTAACATTTATATGTAAATGAAATGTGTCATAATAATAAATCTGGAAAGATGGAAAGGAAAGGAAATAATTAAAAAAAAAATTGTGCAAAATTTTAAGTAAAACGACAATTTATCTCATCCTGTATAACAGTTATTGTTGTTTCTCCTTTCACAGCATCTGAAGTGCCAGTTTAAGGTGGCTTTGAACCCCCGAAACGACAAACATGAGCTGCAATCATACAAGTGCAAGAAGCTTGTGGAGCAGGTTTAACTTCTTAGTGGGCTTGTCATTTTTATAGCTTTGACTTCTTTACATTTCTTACATACAATGTTATTTCTTTTTGAAATGATGTTTTACAACTGATTTCAAATGATGAATGGAATGAGTGGTCTAATGATTAAATAAAGTCAAATTTGAAAGAGTTGACCAAGGGGAGATGATGATTTCTGTTGGCATAATGTGTAGTTTTAATGTGTGTTTTTTTTTATTTCATGATTTTGTGTTTCTGGGATAAGAAAACAACTCGTGTCTGGTATAGATTTAGAGAAAGACTCCTTAATCAAGGGGGTGGATTCAGGCAATAAGCAAAGAGCTGATTTTTTATTTTATTTTGTATATCACCGTTCATTTAATTGGTGGAAATTTTATACAAACAAATCATGTGACTGATTAGACATATTACACAGGCTGAGCTGACTTTTTTCAATTGTCTAAAAGAATGATAAAAAAAAAAAAAATCAATAATGTGTAAGAATCAGCTCCCATCATAAAGTACTGACATGTAAAGTAATCATCCAAGTAGAAACACTTTAAAAATACATTTTAAGAAAGCTAGTTGATTATATGTTTAATACTTCATACTCACTGTGCTCATATAACCTATTGATCCTGAGGATGTCAATATCAGATGTGTCTTCCTAATCGGCTCAGAGGAATCTGGAATAGGAGTAATGGTGTCTTCAACATACACTGATGCAAAGACAGTCCTATAAAGAAATCCAACTGTAATTAATAGAATAAAATCATATAGTTTTGCTTTATTTATAAATGCATTTAAACATTTCAGATGAAAAAAAAATATTGATTTAACTCGGTATGTGTACATTAATGTGAAGGATAGCGAGCATAGCATAGCTCATCGTTAAACTTTACTGTTTTGGTTCAGCTATCTCATCTGCATCTTTCATATGCTCTATTCAGAAAAAAAACCTTTCTGATAAATTCATTACACCAAACAGCAGAGTGGCCAGGCAGAAAAAAAAAAAAGCTTAGCATGTAGCAGCTACAGAGTGACATTTTTCTGTATAGTGTTATTAATGACATAAAGACATACTCTATAATGCATTACAGAAGAATCGTCATAAGGCGTGGTCAAAATGCTTTTGTCCATCTTGTGGAAGTTGAATGCATTTGGTATTGAATAGAAAAAATGTAAACACACATCTCTCCTATGCTTGTGATGGAGGCCCAATGCATGTAGCAGCTCGTGTTGAATGAGCCCACGACTGAGAGCCATACACAGACAGAAAAACCAACGTCAGCAAGAGTGAAAATTACTAGAAAAACCAACGTCAGCAAGAGTGAAAATTGCTAGAGATTGAATTTTCCCAGCCAACATCTCTGGATCTCTTCCACAACAGCAAAGCCACTGAGGTTCACACTCTTTCCACTTCTTAAAAGGCTATCAGTTTGGGCCCCTTGGCAGACATCACATGGAAACTCCATACTTCAATAAAACTACCAGAAAACATTCTCATTTAGTCATTCCTCCCGTCAGAGGAAAATTAGACTCACTGCTGGGTAATAAACGGTTGTCTAGTGGGCTGGCAAGCCATTATACAATCTTAAACAGCACATATCACTCTACACAACATCATTATTTAACTGTTAGGACAGGGTTTTCCACTTTTCAGCAGTTTCCTGTTTCTCATGTACACGTAAACACACGCAAACAAAGACATAAGGGCTTTGGTATACAATTTTAACCACATCTAGTATCTTTTTATTCCATTCACTTTCTACCACCTCTTGATTTCATGACTGCTCTATTTGATTAAATTAACACATCATGCATGTCTTATGAATGATTTTAGACATATATAAATGCTTTGTAACAAATATGGGGCTAAGAGTGGAGAGAGGAGCAGGTGAAAAGGTTTGTATGGAAAGGTGGGATCGTACTGGAGGAACCACATCTAGACCAAAGGGAGAAACAAAGGAGTTTTTATTCTCATGACAAAATACCACACATCAAGTCACAGACTCCTCCGTTGTGGTCCATATGGCAATCAACACTGAAATGAGGGGCTGCAGAGTTGGGACTTAAAATAGAGAAGACAGGGAATAAAAAAGGGCGGGGGCAGACAATCACACAGGCAGGAAGACATGAGGGCAGGGAGTGAAGACATCTGAAATGAGAGACACGGCGAGTGACAAAATAAAACAGGAAATGAAAACTAAGAATGAGAAGGAAACCAAAACATAACATACAAACTGGAGCGTGTTGTGACATGTACCACAAACCAGTAGAACAAATATCAAGAATTATCAATTAATTCACTTAAAGTCAACCAATAACCATAAATGAACACAAAATAATCTGCAAATGAATAAAATGACACCTTAAAATTCCCTGTAATCCATCATTCCATTTAAAAATTGTGTTAGCTACAAATTTAGTCCTGGTACCCCAAAGAAATAAACCCCCATGTAATTAAATCATCAACATTGTAATAATCAATACGGTGCAGTTTGCTTATGTACTGTTTAAACATTAATTAACTGACTATATTTAAAATTGAATTAAGAATTAATGCCCGTGGCACAATTTAATTCAAACAAACATAAAGAACAAAACAGAAGTGGTCATACTTGTCCCCTATTTATTCATGTGAACACTGATTTACAGAAATTGGAAACAGCGTTGTATAATTGTATCTTATTATTTTACAGGTTCAAAAACAAAGAAAAATAAAATAGAAAATAATAACATATAGTGGATAAAAACATTTGAGTGTGTCCATTTGTAAGACTTGAAAGCGTACCATGTGTTGTATTTCTTTTCTGTTATTTATGTGTAATCATATCAGCGTGTCATGTGGTATTTTCCAAAATCTTCATCTTATGTCACATTACAAAATGTACATCTTTCACTCTGTTTAAAAGGATTAAAGGTGTTATTAAAAAAAACATCTAAAGAGTTCTTCAGAGCTGCTCTTTCATCCTTAAAGTGATGCTGTACTGAAGTCAGATGAGAAGTTTGTCAGACGCTGGTCTCTATGTGAGGTGACGCCTTACAGTTCAGCATGTGGGACAGGAGTAAATGCTGGTCTTTGTACCTGACACACACACACACACACACACACACACACACACACACACACACACACACACACACACACACACACACACACACACACACACACACACACACACACACACACACACACACACACACACACATTATTAGTAAGCAGCAAATCAACAAACAGATCATTTCAGCATTGGCGCCCCCACCAGGCTTGTAAATGTGACTACAATTAATTCTGTTTTCACACACATCTGTTTAACAGGTGAATAAGAAAATGAAGTCATGCAGAAAAAGGTAAACTGTCCACTGTTCACACTTTAAAATGCCATCATGACTCTATTTCAGTTCTCTTTGGGATGACAGATAAATAAAGTCAGTTACACCACTGGCATCAAGGAAGTGTTTGAAAAGGTTTAAAGGAGTAAGATCATAATATGATGGTAAATTATACTAACTTGCGAATGACACTCTGTATCGCTTTGATCTCCTCCTCTCTGAGTTTCAGCAGGACATGCTCCAGGATCGGAAGCTCCAAGTTTAGATACTGAGCTACCTGAAAGGGGGAGGGAGAGATTGAAGAAAATTAATCTTGTAACAAATAAAACACACGCAGAAAGTTCTATGAATTTGTTCATTTTCAAAGAATAAGGATGATTTGAGCAAAAGTAGCTCTGTATTTGCATATATAAAGAAATATAAATATATTCTGTGTCATGTCAATCTACATTGTATTTTTGATAAAATCGTTATTCCAAAATACTAAAATGCTCTAAACACTTATGTCATTTAATTTCTGATGCATTTATTTTTAGTACGTAAATATTCATTTGAATTAGTTTATTTAATTTGTGATATGTCTGTGACGTCAGTGGCACAAGAAAAAGCCACGATGACAGCAAATATTGATAATTATAATGATGAATTAACTAGATGCAGGGACCTTGAAATATCTTGAAAATAAATGAATAATAGGGTAGTGATGTGTTTGTTGTAATGAGTCTGGTTGCACTCACATCATTGCTGACTTCCTCTTCATCCACGTCCATCAAAAAGATCTTCATGATGTCATCCGAGGGCCCCTGTAGTATGCGCTCCCACAGCGGCTGGTCACCGTTACACAGCTTCCTCTTTTCTGGGCAAAACACATGAACGCCATGTCGATGTGGCACTTTTTTTCTGGTCTAATATTTGATTATTTAATGTCATGCAGATAAATCCTACCTCCAGTCTGGTGGATACAGTACAGAGCAAACTCCTGGGGATCATTCTCTATCTGCAGGATGAACACAGGAAAAAGTACTGTATGTAAACATCCATTATTAATCCTCAATTTTGGCTTGCTGATGTAAGCCTAAGGCCTGTTAACAAGTTACATTTCTTTACAGACACTGGTGGGAGTTGCGTGGGATATATTTTGCAATTAGCTCCAACTGGCTGACCTTTAATTTGCTCGTACTGATCATCCTTGTCAGAGCTTGCTTTGGAATAGCAATACAAGTCCTTGAACCTTTAAAAGCTTTGTACACACTGGTGTGTAATTCTCCATTTAATGAAAAGTAAAAAAAAAAAAAAAAAAAAAGCAAACATTACATACAGGGTCAGATTTATGAGAAAGATTTTAGGCAAATAGAAAATGATCCAGTGCGTCATGCAGGTGGTGTATTTTACTGATGGATGACTTTAAAATGATTCATTTGTTTTGTGCCTGTTATTGTGTCTTTGTATGCATCACTGTAACTTATTGTGCCACTTCCAGAAAAGGCACAAAACTCACCTTGAACTTGTGCAGGAGCTGTTCGATCACTCGGTTTGTGGTCATCCTGCTGGAGATACGGACTTTAGTTGGAGTACCGAAGGACGGCGTGAAGATGGAAGTCTGTAGAATGAAACGTTAATGAGATATAATCCACATGGAGTGAGGAAACAAAAGACAGGTGTATGGGTTATTGAGGGGAAAGGAGGGATGTGTCATAGGGAGTGATGATGACTGAGACAAAAGACACACACAAAAAAAATGACAAGCAGAAACTTACTTTATAGTTGTAGAAGTGCCCATTGATAGAAAACCGATGCTGCCTCTCTTTCTCTCTCTGTGCCGCTGACTTGGCTCTGCCCTTCCGCCTCTTCACCAACGAGGCGTCGCTCATACAGCGGAACAGGTTGGACTCCGGCTCCGGCTCCGGCTTCTTGTGCCTCGCAGGGCGCAGCGTGGAGGTTTCATAGACAACTGGGCCTTCGGGTTGTGCGAACAGGTAAAAGGCCTCATGTTCAACATTCAATGAGACGAACAGTTTTAAGTTTGAGCAGCCGAAGAGAGAAATAAATCTACATTTGACGAGACACAAACAACTAAAAATGAAGTTTGATTGCACTCTGTAATTAATTTAATTAAGCAATAGGGGGGTGGTGCTTTTAACGTGATTATTGGCACCAACTACGTTTTATTGCTTTCTAGGGATCGTTTCTCAAATTGAATAAATACACCACATAGAAACACTGAACTGCTTTGCTCGCGCAATCTCGTTGTAAGTAACCTATGTGCTGAAAAAAAGATATCGATGGAGTCATTTATTTTTAAGATTTTAGTACCGTGACATGTTTTTAAAAATATCCGGTCAAGTTAGCAGCCGCTAAGAGTGCGCGACAACAAAGGACCAAAAGAGACCAGATTCATAATTAGTAGGCCTATTAAAAGTAAAAACAACATTATATTACATATGATATGAAATTCAATTCCAATGATATATTCCCATTGAGAAGGCGGAGTGATATTTTTTAGTGACGAGCAGGGTCATCTCTATGGTGATTTGAGCACGTTCTAAATGTACAGCTGACCAATCAGATCGCTGGGTCGGAACTACTTGTATAATATCAGAATTCACTTCAGACTTTGTGTCTATGTCTATATAATATTGAATGTGCTGCAATTTAATGCAGAAAACATAATTTTAAGTTCAGATACTGTAGCATTGTTGTGAAAACACAATAGGAGTGAATTAAAATGAACCTGATAAAGTATTGTTGACCACTGTTTCCTGTGCTGTCTCAGCCATCTCATCTATCTGGTGAAGGTCAACGTATTCTCCCCACCGTGTCATTCCCCTGCAAAGACAGCGAGAGAGGTTTCACGTGACAAATTTCTTAGAGCTATTTACCAGCTTCCAATCAGTATCCATTGCTTGGTAATATTAGTAATATTGCACAAGATGTGAGATCAACCTCTTGTTTTCCAGTGGGCTGACTGGACTGGTGGGGTCAGGTGAGGTCAGAGGAGCAAAGGGAATAATCTGTTTTTCGTCCTGTATTTTCAGCCTGATGGGTCTCCGCACTCCCCAGCAGATGTTCAGGAAGCCCTCCACCACCACCTCGCCATTTTCCACCTGTTACAGAGACACACCCACAGACACCTGTATGGTGTATTATTGCAGTCATAGACCCGATGATGATATCGCTGTAGAAACTATCTTCAGCTGAAAGTTTGGTCTGCTTTAAGACATGCTTCTCTGCAAAGTTAGGACTCATCTAAAGAATATCATGAGAGAAAATACGACTTGTAAATGTGAAACAAAACGTGAACTTTGGGAAATATTGAATTAAATATTAAATCATACCTGAGAGTAATTTAGATGCAGCTGAGTCTGGTCCTTTAGGAAGCAGTTGTAGGTATTCAGCAGTGAGAGAAACTCTGCTCTAAAATGAAGGGAGAACTAAATACACAGCCCAATATCACACCGAAGCTTGTAATACACCCATTAGTCTGGAGGATAGCGTGTCAGTGTCACATTTTGCCTAACCCTAACCCTTGCCAGGGTCAAAAAAGCTGTTCATGTGAGAGCAACGCATACAAAGTGATCAAGTGCAGGTGGCAAGGCGGTCAGGGGTGGTGGGATGGATAGAATCTGCAAACAAAACTTAACGTGAATTTATTTTAAGTTGGTTAAATTTGCCACACAATGGATTTAACTTACGTTAAACTAACATTTTACTTACAGAAAATTACTTATTTCAACCGAAACCTCTGCCTGACCACATGGTCTTCGGTGGAAAAACGTAAGGGAACTTACTTTACATGAATAGGCATGACATGGAAACAGTGCCCTCTAGCTGACAGATGGGTGTATTACACAGTTTGGTGTTTCACAGAACAGGACAACACAAAATATGCAACTGTAATATTTGTATTTTAATAGCCAAGATGAGTATTATTCATTTAATATTTTCTCTTTTTCTTTATTGAAAGTGAAATTACCAGATTAGGAAAACATCACGGAATACGAGAAAACAACACCGTGTTTCCTTACTCCATTAGTAATGTCCTGGCATGCCGTGAAGTTTTTACTACACCTGAAGGAACTCACCTGGACAGTGCCCTCCCGTCCCCTGCCTGGACCACTGGGAGCAGAGCTGCTTCATTCATCTCCAGTCAAATACTGCAGAGAGAAAAACAAAAATAAAACAACAGACATCTTCTGTAATTGCACGTGGCTGCAAAATTAGAGCAGACGTGGTTGAGCCTGAGCGTGAAGCCAGAAGTCAAACACCAGAGGCGGCCCCTACTTGTTGAAGGTACTCCAGTGTGCACGCCTCTGTCGTAGCTGCTAAACAAAGACAGTTGACCAGCAAGGAATTGCACTGAAAATGCACGACAGTGCACTTGTGCATTCAACATGGAGTCACTACCTCCAAAAATAACCCGATAATTAGCGTCTTACCTCCTCTAACATGGCAAATCAGAGCTCTCCTCTTGATTCTGTTTCTTTGTCTTTGTCTCTTTCTTCTTTCTGGGCTTTAAATATCTCTTTCCTGCCTCTGTCTCTCTCTCTCTCTCTCTCCCTCTCTGAAGTTTTTGTGTTATATTTATCCCTCCCTCTCTCTAGCCATGCCTTCACTCTTTCGCTTTCTTTTTTTTGGGCTTGTCTCTAAGAGATTTAATAACAGTACTCCACCCAGTAACCAGTGATGACAGTGTAGCACCGAGCGTTTGTTTATTCTTCGGTCAGAGACACTGAAGTCTGTGACTTTGGGAATATCCACGCCACTTCTCTTTTTTTTTTTTTTTTTTTTTTGTATATATATATTTTTCTTCTGCTTTTCTGAATTACTGCAAATGACAGAGCAGTCCAAACACAGCAGTCCATCCAGTTCTCACTCTTTTAATTGCTCCCTGCACCAGCCTGTTAGCTGGGGAGAAATATTTTAGGTATTGAGCACTTGCCATCCAAGCAGCCTCACCACTCCCCTTTCTGACTGATAGCTCCCTCTCATACACAGAGATTAACAAACAATAACAACAAAAGGTGCAGTACACATTTTAGAATACATGTAGAATGTAGAATACATTTTACAGGAAAATTAAGAGAACTTCAAACTCCCAATGAATATGTGGGATGAAATGATGATGATAATACATGTGATGTCTTATATTTCTCAACCTGAATTTCTCACATGGGAAATTGTATTCCACATAGAGTAAGGGAAACCTGCAAGTCATAAGTATGATCATTACATAAGAACAAAGCAAAGGTACAGTACAAATACATTAACGTTAAATGAAAGTTATGCAATCATACAAACTCCAATCTCAAATATGCATCACACACACATGGTGTGTGTACATGTACAGCAGTGAACTATTATGGTTACTATGTTGCACAACTACATTGTGATAATACATGACAATAAACAGCAGCAACAATGTATTTCTTCCTCATAACTCAAAGTTATGAGGAAGGCTGTTGAAAGGTTTTATACTGGTACACACATATAATCTGTTTTCGAAGCATTTTAATCTTTCTTTGGTTCTCAACAGGGATCAAAGGGCACCTAACCAGGTGAGGGACACCATACCACAGCATTCAACTGCCATCTACTGCTTTGGAGCTGCTCACTTGGTCATAGAAAAGCCTGGTTGTAACCTACACCATAACCACAGGTGTGTACAGTTGTGCATGAACATGCGGAGTATATATGGGACATTGAGAAGTGTAAATGTCTTTATATGAAAAGTTTAAAAAGCTTCCTTGTTGCAAAGTAAACAGAAAAGGAAAGCGTGAAAGACAGAAGCTGTTTTTAGTTGACCATGTACATATTTTTCTTCTATCTCTGACTTGAACTGTGGTGTGCAATATAATGTGTCTCTTTCAAGCCTCAACATGTAGACTTTAAAGTCCCCTGGAGCCAATTTATCTGTGTGTCTTCTGGGTGAGTGTGTGTGTGTGTGTGTGTGTGTGTGTGTGTGTGTGTGTGTGTGTGTGTGTGTGTGTGTGTGTGTGTGTGTGTGTGTGTGTGTGAGTGAGAGCAAGATCTACAAATCATGTCCAGTCCTGTCAAAAGCCAAACCATAACAAAAAGGAGAGCTGCTGATCAATGGACAGCTGATTACAAAGTTAATAATCTGTATATTAATCCAACAAAAGTTTTTGTCTTTAAAGATCCCACAGTAATGTTTGAAGACACATAAACACATTCATCTTTGAATAATAATTTGTGTCTCGTGTTTTCCATAAAACTTAATTGGTAATTTTGGAAATATAAGCTACTCCTTCTTATTCATTTGAAAATTCAGTACTGTATACCCAACTTTTCTTCTTTTTTTTTAAAACTATGACTATAATGTACTTCACCGAAAGTTCATTCTCATGGTTTGTGCAAAGCGCGCGTCAAGTTTCCACATCACACTGATGTAAGGTACCAACTGGATCAGAACTTGTCTCCAAAGCTGTGATGTCACAAATCTTGCTTGCAGGTAAACACTGTCCAATCACATTGATGGTGAGCAACATAAGGAACTTTTTTCATTTTCAGCCAGATCTAATTGTCTCCTAGTGTAAAACTCTGCACAAATATCAATCTCTAGTGAAGGAGCATGAAGGAAGATGAGTGCTTTAGACAACAAATAATGCACATCAGTGTTGTGACTGTCAATCAATTTAAAGGAAATATTTCCTCAGTGCAAAACATTTTTTTTTTTTTTTTTTTTTTACAACGTGGCCACTTCCCCCTCTTTAATGAGCCACAATGAACAGTTCCACTCCACTTCTTGTGATGTATTGGTAATCTTATCTGGAGGTGGAACAGAGGCTACGGTATATGTATCCTGGAGAATATAAGCTTTTTCATTGTCAGCTGTGATCCTGAAAAATGTAGCCAGCGGGGAAAAAAAGCCAAGGTACAAGTAGACACAACCATTTCTTCCCTTTACTGCCTTCCTGCAGGCCCCACCTCCCTTTCTCCACTCCTGTCTTTCTTTTGTGGTACTGTCCTCATACTGTGTGTGACACTTGCTTGATCTCACTCATGTATTGATCTAAACTGTTTAATTTTAGTCTGGTGCCCCCTGTTGACACACTATCCTTCTGCTCCTGGGTTTTCAATTCAGTTTTATCTGAATAAAAAAAACATTGTCTTCTATTTGAGTTGCAAGACTAAATCAAAGTTTTGAACAAGTTATTTGTTCAATTGAAGCTAACACATATATGGTATCTCAATCACATTAACTCTGGTTTGTAACTTTAATGTCCGTCTCATTGAATTAACAAAGAAAAAAGTTGCTTCATGCCTGGATTCATTCATACAATATAAAGAATACTAATCTTACAATCGTCAGTGTTTAATTGTGATGCAAGATTGTTCTCACCGATACATATTGCCAAGTGTTGTCTTAATGAAGTCACAAATTTAATTTCTATTTCGTTAAACAAGGTAGTAGTTAATCTCAGTGCTAAAGCACACTTTAACAAACTGAAGCTTTGTATAAACAAGACCAACATTTACTCCTACCTGGCCAGCCAGTCTTTCAGTCTTCCAATAAATGAAGCAGGTTCAGTCCATATTTAAGGTCCTGTGTGTGAGTGTGTTTGTGTTCAGAGGTCCAGAGTACAGTGCGCGGGTTTGAGGTGAGCCTGTGTAGCACACTGCAGCAGCTGGTTAATTATTACAGAACAAGTTGAGACAGTGCTGGGAGGGAGTGGCTGACTGACACCAGATATGACTCGACTTTTGTGTGTGTGTGTGTGTGTTTGTTTGTGTGTGTGTGTGTGTGTGTGTGTGTGTGTGTGTGTGTGTGTGTGTGTGTGTGTGTGTGTGTGTGTGTGTGTAAAAGAGAGAGAAGGCTGCACATAACAGTGGATTACCAGTTTCCCGTAGGCCAATTTTTAAGGTATGAAAAGGCTCCCAACAATGATCAGACTGTAAATAGGACTGTGTGGATTTGAATTTTGTTGCTGTGCAGCAGGTCCTTGGTAAACACTGAAATATAATGCTGAAATGCTGGAGAAAACAAAATGCTGAAAGTACACAAAACATCTAGGAAACTTCCACTTTCCAGCCAATCTAAACACAGAGTACATCTATTTTCAATATATTTATCATGAATAAAAGTTTATCCTGGGTTACCAGATGCCACCAGAGACACGTGACTTTTAATTTGTTTTGCTCTCTCTTAAGTTCAACTGTCGGCAACACAGACAGTACCCACTTTGTTAAAATGCTCTCTAAAAAATAAAACAAAAATCAAGATCCAGTCTTTAAATAAAATAAAATGTTTTTTTCGAAACAATTTTTTTCTGGATTGCGCCTACTGTTGTGATTCTGTCAACAGAGGGCGTACGAGTATCAGTTCAAACGTTTTCCAGAGTCAGACTGTACAGCTGAGTCAGAGGTTCCTGGCAGAGTCGTAGTTTGATACTGTAACTGTTTTTTCTTTTGGTCTGGTACTATTTCCTGTCATGTGTTTGATTTAGTTTGGTGGTGCTTCACCTTTACTACACAATAAAAGTGATTGTAAAAAACAGCAGATCACTCATTACCCAGCATACAGCATCACCTAGTGGTGTGAACTGTTAAAATCATGTGCTGTAGCATACAGTATATCTATCGTTGACATGAAGGGAGTCCAACAGCTGTGAAGTATCTGAATACAAATAAAGAAATGAAGGGCATTTTCCATTATGTGAAGATGCTTTGGTTGTTAAAAGGCAAACATGACAAAACAAGAAACATACACATTAAAAAAAAAAACCTGCATGATAACACCACTAAAGAGTGATGCCATTACCCTTGTCAATCCAAATACTGTAGCATAAAGGTTGCCTTTAAAATTTGTTTGAGTCAACAGTTAAAAACAAAACCGCAAACTGTGCCTGCTGATGGAGTACAATGGTGGCGTCCATCTGAAGCTGAATGGATAGGGAGCAAATGAACTGAAATGCCATTCCTTTCCTAAAATAAAACTGGACAGACAGGCGGGCAGGCAACAGGTGGACACAAAGGCTGCATCCTGGATTCTGCGTATCTGTGTGTGGCTGTGTGTTTGCATGTGTGTGTCAAAATGTTACCGAAAATACATGTTAATTCGTGAGCTGGAATATGTCTGCGTGTATATCTGTAAAAATGTACAACATGTGCAGATGTTCCGTGTGTTATATGCTAAACAGGGACTGTGAATGTGGTTTGCATGTATTTGACTGCGTATTAATGATTGAAGGGAGTACGGATGCACATGCACTAGAGTGTGTGTTATTGTACATTAATGATGTTCAACTCGTAAACCACTCTGACACACAAAATTCTCTCATGACAACTTATCTTGTCTTCTTTTGATGGACAGATGTGACTTCTCTCTGCTGCTTTAAAAGACTGTTTGTCCCTTTCTCATCCTGTGTTGTTTATTTGTATTTGTAGATTAAAAACAAATGGATTTGTAATGTATATTTATGAAGAAAAATACAATAAAGAAATGGATGCTGTGTTTTAATTAATTAAAATGTTTCATGTATAACTTCACTGAAGTAATGTGACTAATACCAACTGACCAAATAGCAGAATCTTGAACGCAGCTTCTTTGATGAGTAAACGGTAGACTGTCACTGTTGTTGACCTGTGAATGCAGAGATAGCTCTGCAGCACTGGAGCCTTCGGAGCTTAGAGCACAGCTACAAAACCTGAGTGACTGTGCACGAGGACGACAAGCAGCTGCCACTGCCTATCACAAAGTTAAAACACACACACACACACACACACACACACACACACACACACACACACACACACACACACACACACACACACACACACACACACACACACACACACACACACACACACACACACACACACACACACACACACACACACACATATACACACACAGTGACTGAGTTGTTCCTGTCGAGCACAGAGCTCATGGCTTTCCCTAGCTGATACACGCAGATGCACACAAGAAACAAACACAGAGTGAACCAACAAGATCCTCTCCTTTCCTGATATGGGAATCTAACCACCATTATTCTGCAACTGTCTAAAAGTTTTAGTCCACACGGATCATTCTAGAGGCAGGATGAAGGTTGAGGAACACAAACTGGTCTTTCTGCTGGTTTTGGTCACCTCAAGTTACGGCATACAGAGAGGTAAGTGAGACTTCCATACCAGAGATCTTATAAGAGTGTGTTTTCGTTAACACTCAGGTACTGGGCAGATAAAACAGTATGAATTGAAGTGTATTATTGTGTATAAAAGCTGTGTTGTGCTTTGCAAGTTATGATAATACGTCTAACTATCATATAATATAAACAACAACAAAAAACAAGAACAAAAAGAACAAGAATGGGCATTTTAAGAAATCGCCGATTGTGTGATCTTCCCTCTGACTGTGTGCACATGTATGATGAGCAGTAGGCCAAAGATCAGAACAGTTAATAATGAATAGATAAAAAAAAGAAGAGAGAAATACTGGTATTTCTCTCTTCTTCTTCTTTTTTAATTTTTTTTTTACTATTATTAACTAATTATTCCCTAATTATTCCCTATATTCTGACATCTGTGTTTTATAATCTGTCTTTCTGAAAGAGAATGCAGCTTCAGTTTTCTCCACATAGTGTGATCACCTGTTTCCCCCGGCGCATCCTGCAGGGAAAAGGAGAAGGTGTTTATAGGCCAACGTAGTGTAAATCTGTCTAAATCTATATCCTTCCTACACTTTGAACATATCCTGTCTGCAGCACGTGGTCGAGGTGGTTGTCAACCAGCTGTATCTCTCTTTCTGATATGTCACATTTCAATATGCTGGGGACACCTCCTCCACGGCCGTATACTGGGAGCAAACAGGGAACCAGTTGTTGGAACCAATAAGTTTAGCTGTGGCTTCAGGATCAGGACACGTCAGATGGGTACACATATCAAATGCTGGCGCAAGTTTACAGTGGCATACGTGGGCATGCACAGCCAACCATAAAGAAACTTGTTTCAGAAGTACAGACATGCTGCAGATTGGCTTAGAGAAACAAGCAGTGCAGATGCTGGCACACTCTGCCTGGGTGGGGACTGACATGGTGTGGGGCTTGGCTTGCCAGACAACCTGTTCCTTGCAAAGTATGGCAGAGATTAGAAGGTTGAAATGAATGTGGACAGCATCTTTCTTCCTATTACAAATCAGCTACTTGCATTGTTTTGCAAATATGGAAAAAGTTGAAGATGTTATGGAACTTCAAGACCATAGACTGTATAAGTGGATGTAGCATCCTGGCGTGAAAAGAAAAGCAAATGTGGAACTGCCTTAGCCTGCAATACCCCCGGTGGCCACTAGGTGTTGGCTCCGAAAAGCCTTTTCCTCCATAGACTCCCGTTCAATTTCTCTTATGAAACACAGTCTATAATTTTTTTCCACAAGTCAGCATGGTGTCATTTGGTTAATTATGTCTGATCAGTGTTCTGAAGGTCATCTGAAAATAAATCCTTCGGTCTCAAAGAGTTTGTTTAGGGTTCAGTCCGATTTAGGTGGGTGGGGGTAGTGTCCTCTGGTTCGCAGCCAGATTCATTCAGATCCATCCTCCCCAGCTTGTCCAAAAATGGTCATTTCTGGCTCTAAAAACACAAGATGGCAACGGCAAAAACGTTGAATTTGAGGCTTCAAACTGACAGTTCACAAACCAGTGGTTGTCATTGGTTTCCATGGCTATCACTTCCATCATACAAAGAGAAATCTATTTTCATCTTGTACATTTCTATACCAGCACCAGCCTCTGTATGTTAGGGCAAAAGTACTGCTTTGAATACCATTTATCTTGCTGGAATTGAAAGTGGAAACTGCTGTCAACATTTTTTTTTTTTTATGGTAAACTGCAGGTTAAACAGGTCCAGGATCTATATTTTATACTTTACACACAAACATGAGACTTAAATCTTTCTTTCCATCTCATTCTAAAAAAGAAAGCAAAGAAGTGTACTTCCTCAATATTGAACTAGTCCTTCAAATCTACTAGATTTTCTTTGAACATTTGTTTAATGAAGTGAAATGATAAGTGGCTGAACATGAGCAAGGTTAGGCTTTTGTAGGATAAAGGTTATTCATCCGTGATTTGATTGAGTTTGGCTCAACCGCAGTTTAACAAGCTGTGACTGTAAATGAATGCTTAGCAACTCCGGATTAGGGTCAGGGTGCTTTAACAAGTGACGACTGCTGTAAGGATGTGTTATTATATGATTGCTGTTGACTCTTTGTTCTGGCTTTGAGGCGTGGGTCAGTTGAGCAAGGCAGAGAGGGACGGAGCAAAAAGACAGACTATCATGCGTCAAGCTGGGGGAGTTGGCTTTATTTGTCTGTGTTTGATTTAATTTGGAATAATGAGTGTGAGCAAATTTTTTATTATGTTTCCCGAACATTATTAACGCGTCCCCTAGTGTCTCTAGAAGGGCTGTTTGGGTAACAGTGGTCTTGTGAATGAGACTTTTAAGTTTCAAGCTGTGTCTGTCAACTGTTGACAGCATGAGCAAAAACAATATTACAGCGTGGTGACCATTTACAATTATTATTTTCTTTAAAAAGAACTATTTATTTTAGAGTTACCCATGTAATTAATCAACTACGATGCGTGCCAGTAATTATTGTGAGCTATTCTCTGGCAGGATGAATCATGATGGCACTAAAGGCTGCATGATACTGTAGGGTGAAGAGGGTGTTTAATGTTCAGTATGTCTATGCGAACTAGACCAGTATAAACAGCATACGACTCCTTTGCAGACATCTGATCCACAGACATGCCACGAGAACAATATTTTTATGTTTACTTCTGGTTTGACCAAAATGAAAGTCAAAAGCTGGTTTCTGGTTTGCATGATAGCGCCACAGCCTGAGTGTGTGTGTGAAATAGAAATAGAGCACGAACGAGAGAATACTGTTTACAATTGAACTATGAAAGTATGGGAAAAACCTTGAGGACAAACTGCAAATTGAAGCAAACACTAAAGGAACCAAAGGTTAGAAGTTACAGGCTCTAAAAAAAAACCAACAACACTTTTATGGGAAAGAAATTGAGCTTGGAAAGATTGGCAGTGACTCAATGGATACTGGAGGAGATACATTGATAAGTTGGAAAATAAATAAAAAATATAACAACAAAACATGGAATCTATGGCAGTTGGCAACAAAAAAGAAGCAAAGAATTGCAGACTGACAAAGCCTGATGGGTGGGAGACAAAACTGAACACAAGACCGGACACAGCAAAGAAAACAACAGACTGACACTGAAATGAGGAGGAGGAGGAGGCAGAGCAGAGTGCTGATGAGGTAACAAGGCACAGGTGAGTGCAAAAACCAAACAGGCGGGAAAAACACAAATACAGGAAGTAAGACAAGACAGACACGTCAAGAAAGTGGTTTTCAAAACAAAACAGGAAACACAAAACTGAAATGACATGACAACAGAGAAGGGCTTATCCCAGTCAATTAATTATCACGCCATAGCATGTAGCTTAATACCCCCATGAGTCCACTAGAGGACACCATGTCAGTGTCACGTTTTGCCTTGGGCAAGAAAAGTACACACATTTCCTACCAGGGACAAAGAAGGAGGTAATGTGTCCTGCTCAGGGATGGTTCGGTGGATCAAACCCAATATTTTACCTCAAAGACCAGGGTTTGAGTTCATGAGAAAGTTGCATGGATTTCTACACGTCATGTATGTAACTTTCTTTATGTAAAATTGCATATTATAATACAAACCATGATCTTTTCCTGACTCTCACTAAAACTATATGTGGTTTTTGGTGGCTAAAGCTAAGGCAGCTTATTTTTCACGCCTAAGTGAGGCAAAACATGACACTGACACAGTCTTTTCTAGTGGACTGATGGGTGTATTACATGCTTTGGAGTGATCCTGCGTTGCTTATTCATAGAAAACTAGGTAACTATCTTCCTAGGTAACTATGACTATGGCTGTACTTGGTCATGAACATTTGCTTGTTAGCTATAATACCTGTGGACAGACATTTAAAGACCCACACACACACACACTGGTAAAAAGCTGCAAACCAGCAGCAAAGAGTAGTTTTTTGCTCCATTTGACACATCAGCATCAGCTTCATATCATTCTGGAGGGGACACACACCAACACTAAAATAAGGAAAGTGAGTGATAATGAAAGACTGTTGATTTGGATTATAGGTTTGTGTAATACATTGAGTAAAGGCCAGATGGAACCACTGGAAGTGGCCAACTCTGAAGGCCTGAACAGCTCTGTGTCACCTCTGGTGTCCAAACAACACGGAGGGACCTTTTCAAAACAATAACCTTTGACAAGTTCAAATCTGGCGAGGCACTCGTTTGCTCTAAGTAGTGAATCATGTGGCTTCAGTCGTCAGATGTTACCCATCTGTTCAGACATAATATTGGCAGTAGAAAAGATATTGAGAAAAGAAACACACATTCTGCAAACCCACTCCAGAGTTGGGTCTGTACTGTCACGTAGTGCAAATATGAACCAACACAAGGCTTTTCCTTTGAAAGTTTTTTTAAGAGGAAGTACTTCCTGACCTTTGGTGGAATCTGTAAGCAATGACAGTGATGACATCAGTAAAAATGTGTGGTGAAACTTGCCCACAATAAAATGAAGGATTCAGGGATCACCACAGTTATTAGGATCCATCCTCTGGGGACCATAAATGTCTATACAAAATCCATACAATAGTGGATAGTGTGGACTGCTAAAAATAAGAATGCACCTCAACTATTATAAAGTAGGTAGGAGGGACATATTTTCACCTTACTTTGACCTTGGCTAAAATTAAATACCAGTTTAAAACCGACCTCATGTCAGGGCTTCCGTGTGATTTATAGGAGCTTTTTTGTTTGTTTGCCATTCATAAGTGAAACAGCAGCAGTGACCTGACGTTGAGGGTGGGAATGCGGCTGCATTTTTCCAGCTATGTTATTGTGAAATCTTTGTTTCACAAGAGACAAAACAAGCACAATGTCCTTTAAACCTTAATCCTTCCCTTTTTCTCTGCTTTCTTTTCCTTCTTCTCTTCCCTCCCCCCTCCTCTGTTGTCTTCTTTTCTTCTCTCCTGTTTTCTATTTTGCCTCGTTCTTCTCCTCAGTTCATACAAAGTTTAAAGCAACCCTGATGCCTCTGATCTGAATCCACATATAAACAGCTGCTCCATCACCCACTAATATCTTCTTCTATCCCTTCATCATTTCAACGTGTCTTTTCATCGTTTTTATTTCCCTCTTTCTTTTTCTACTTCTAAATGTATTCAAAGCTGTTTTCCCATTCGCCCTGGCTCTCTAGCTTGAAATCCATCCCTCTTCTAATTTTTTCTACAACTCCCTTCCATGATTAAAGCTGACTACATACAGTAGGTGAAGTACATATTGATCCCATCTTTACTCAGGATTTGTTTATGTCACAAAAAAACAGAACTGCTGGTTCTAAACATTTGCATATTCAGTATACACAGAACTGGTAATTTATCCACTTTCCTTTTAACAAAGACCATCTGTTGAAAGGAGATAGTGGTGAACAGTGCGTGCTCTAGGGAATGAGGCCGTAATTGAACCTTGAATTAAAACTCTGTCCTTGTTTGAACTTCTGCTAGAATAAAAACAAAGCCATACTCTAAAGCAATCCTCAAAACTTCAGCTAAAGTTTGACTTGTATACCTGTCTTTCCTTCTACGTCAACATTTCTTCCCTCTAATCCTCACAAACCTGCCAAATCCCAAATGTTTCATGTAATTGTGCCAGTAAACAAACTTCTTTTTCTCTCGTCACCTCAAGGTTTGTATTTCTCTGCTCTACTGAGGTCAAAACTGTGAGGAAGCTCAAAACCTTTGATCTGGTTGTATTAGTCAGCAGTCTAAGCTGGATTGACCGAAACAGATGACTAAATTTAAAGTTGGAATGCCAGGAATGTCAAATAATTTGGCTACAAGTAGTTAGCTCAATGGCACATTCTTTGCCAATGCATGAAAAGCTAGACAAACCTGAACCTCATGGTTGTATGTCTCCACTAATCTGTCATTCATATCTGTCCATACTCATAGTATAGCGTGACTATGAAGGAATTTGGCCAGTAAAACTGATTCTGATGGATCACAAAGTTGTAACCATGACAGAAGTGGATGCTTCACACTCATCTTGGACAAAGGATCAAAGGACTCACCACAGTTTCAAGGTGTACGCCCAAAATTTGTGTCACTAATCTAGTATCTGACCATATACATGTATGTCTCCTCTTCTGTTCCTCAGTTATGGCGTTGAATAATTGCCAGGAAAGTTACATTTCATCAAGATTTCACAGTGCAATTGACCTTTAACCTTCAGATATGCAATGTCAACAAATTTGCGTTAAATGTTGTCATATTAGTCTATAAATTCTGGAGTAATTGTCAGAAACATGTTTTTGCTGCCACAGTAACCTTTGACCCCCAAAATGTTATCAGTTCATCCTTAAGTCCAAATGGATGTTTTTGTCAGATGACATGCAATTGTTTAAAGGCATTCCTGAGACATTGCATCAACAAGAACTGTGACCTTTCGACCTCTAAAATTAAACAACCCGAAAACACAATGCCTTCAGCCACGGCTGTTTCTGACATGGAGGCATAAAAAGCATGAGGGCCATGAGTTTTGGTGGGGGAAAAAAAAGTCCTACTAAAAAAAAAACATGATCGTCTTGTTGGATTTCACTCCTGTCTGATTTTTCTCCACAAACTATAATGGATTTCTTGCTTTGTAATAAAATTCTTCATGTTGTCTTTGCCTATTTGTTATTTAGCGCCTCGTATTATCACATTATTAGAGACAGTGGATGTACTACTGGATCACAATGCCACCTTCATCTGTGAGGTGGAGTCACGTCCCCCAGCTGACATCTCCTGGACCAAGAACAACCAGCCGATTATGTAGGTTTACAACTAAAACCTTTGTCAACTACTACCGAAACTCTGTTAGAGTCTACTTTTGCAATTTTGTTAAGAAATATATACATTTATTTAAAAAAATTTTTATTATGCCTTCTGCGGTGGAAGAGTATTGCTGACCCGCCAGAAAAAGCAAGTGCAAAAGATTAAATAACCATTAGCTTCTAGCACATTAGAGCCTACAGTTAGGTTAAAAAAAATAAATCTGTCAATGTATTTGCTCGACTTTATCTTCAATAAACTAACTCTATCCATTTACACAAATACTTGAACATCTGGCAGGTAATTGCGACGGTACCGTCAAAATAATTTGGTAAAATGTCAGTACTATTAGCTGCTCATTGGGGCCCTCACAGTGCTCATCATCAGACTCCCCGTTGCTTCTTTGCCCCTCCTTCTTGTCCCACTAGGTACTATGACACCCGGTACCTGACCAAGGAGCAGGGTCAGATGCTAATCATCCCCCATGTAAGAGAGTCAGACAATGGAGAGTACTGCTGTCTCGCTACTAATGGCATTGGAGAGCCTGCCAAGAGCTGTGGAGCACTTCAGCTAAAGATGAGTATGTCTGATTTCTTCCCAGAATGTAGGAGTCTTAGTCCAGATTTTTGAAAGAATAGTCAGATTGTACAGTTTTATTAAGAGCAACACTTTCCCATTCAGACTAAACCACTTTGTTGCATCTCTTGTCCGTCTGTCCTTCAGAGCCGCAGATCAAACGGCATCCCACCAATCTAACCCTTCTGATAGAGTCTAAAGCAGTGTTGCCTTGTGTTACCCTTGGCAACCCCAAACCAGATGTCACCTGGCTCAAGGATGATGAGCTTATCAAGGTACGTGCTTTTTACGTCCACAAAAGAAAACAGCGGAAGAACAAGGACAAAAGGGCAAAAGGGGAATAACCCTTCACCCAAATTATATATCTTCCAGCTCAGTGACCGTGTGACCATTCTCGACTACGGTACATTGAAAATCCACAACATACAGAAGGAGGATGCAGGGCACTATCGATGTGTTGCCAGGAATAGCTTTGGTTTGGCCTTTTCAAAGCCTGTCACCATAGAGGTACAGGGTATGTATTTAATGTATTTCACTTTCCATCCCTGAATGTGCTAAAAGAACTGTAGTACCAGTTGTAGTGTAACTATTTGTGTTTCAATAGTCTCTACCATTGTGTCAGTATGTGGTTTGTGTACGTTTCCAGCTCCAGCACGAATCCTTCGGGTTCCAAAGGAGAAGAGAGTAGCGTATGGCAGCCAGATTTCCCTGGACTGTAACGCCACAGGAAATCCCATCCCCACCATCACCTGGCTGGAAAATGGAAACACTGTGAGTCTTCAGGTTGAGTGTGTCTTTGTGGTCAAAATTAGTTTTGAAAAGGTCTACTAGTGATGCTGATATTTTTCTGTTGAACCCATTGTGTATCTCCACCGAATTTTGCAAACAAATGCGAAATAATGTCATTGTTTATGTTAATACGAGTTCCACCCTCATCCATCCATCTGTCCATTTACGGACAGTTCCTGGTCTACTTGGCGGTCCGTAAAATATTTTGATCTCCAGGTAATATTCTTATCTCCTTGACAGTGGTTGAGTTTGGCCTCCATCGACACAGCCAACATAAGAGAAATTTTAGCACGTAGCTGAAATTGTGACACATTGTCCGCTGCAGAGCCTTACATAATGGGAAAGCAGGGACAATAATAGAGTAGCTGCTCAGGAAAACCATCAGGCAATACAGTGATGAATCACACGATAATCAGATTAACTTTCATGTATTAATCTTCAAACCAAAATTACTGCATGGTGAAGTCATCTAAAAATATCTGTACAAGCTAATATATCTAAAAGAACTTACAACTAGTTGGCAAGTAGTCAATGAATGCAACTCACACATTGTCTTTGCCCACTTTTCCAACAAGTTACCGGCTTGCTGACTTCAAATAAAGCAACACATCAAATATGTTACATTTGTTTGATTATGTACATGACTTACATTAAGTCGAGACTGACTTTTGCTTTTACATGGACACAAACAGCAGCCTCGTAGTTGAAAGTTTTGTTTTTGATCCATCCAACCACCCCCCAACATCCTGCCCATGCGGACTTTTTCGCTCTTTGTCAAGCGGCAACCAACAGTGACATCACTCATTCGCCACACCCACAGCTGTTCGGAAGCCTCGAGTTCAGTATTTCACCTGTCGCTATCTTGCTGTTTCGGAGCCAGAAGTGACCATATTTGGACAAGCTGGGGACGAGCGAGCGATGGATCTGACTCAATCTGATTGGGAGACCGACGACACTAGGCCCCCGCTCACCTATAGTGACTGACCACAGGCCGGTCAATTAAAGAGATATGCCCCCCATACATACCGCTTTTTGAGGCCTAATATCTAGATAACGGTGGAATTATTTACAGATGAACCCCCAGGAAAATAATTAGCAGCATCAACTTTAGCAAACAACACCATAATGATTTGTGGGAAAAAAAAATATTGACTTCGTATTTCATGAGAAAAGCTGAATGGAAGTCTACGGAGCCAGAGCGTCTACGGAGCTAGAGCGTTTTCGGAGCCAACCTCTAGGAGCCCTCGGTGGTATTGCAGTTTAAAGAACTTCCACATGGCCTAATTTTTCAGGCCCAGAAGATACGTCCACTTTTATATACAGTCTGCTCTCTTAATCCATTCTAACCTTACATGCCTCTTCGAAACGGGTCCTCCAAAAAACTGATTCCAAAGAGAATCTTGTGCACATCTTTGAGATACCAGCGAGCTTTGAAAAACAGCTGCATTTGACGTGCTGGGAAGGAGATCATGCTGGATGAAGACATAACTGTGTGCATGCAGTGGCCTCTGGAAACAAATCCATTACTTTTTCACCAGTTCTCCAGTGGACCACTCTTGTTTTGTGAGACATACAGTCCCTGCATTGCTAATGCAACTGCACATTCAAAATATCTTTACAGTGTCTCTATGTCGCATTTATTTTGGTCTACAGAAGCAGCATGTTCCCTTTTGTAAGTGGTTTTAACTAAATGTTGTCAAAAAGCTTGTCAACGTGCAGCTATGAAGGACATGATTGGTGTTAGTGATGTATTCTCCATTTGTTGTCCATGTGCCTTCATCAACAAGACAAAGTCATGAAATAGAATGACCAAGGGCAAATTTTTAAAACTGGACACTACTTAAGAACATAAATCCAGTATGCTATAATGCACACACAAGAAATTACCCACTTATCCCTTGCTGTCTCTGTCTCTCTGTCTGTCTGTCTCCCCCCCCACACACACACATACACACACACACACACACACACACACACACACACACACACACACACACACACACACACACACACACACACACACACACACACACACACACACACACACACACACACACACACACAAACACACACCAGTTAATGTGCCTAAAGATTGGCTGTGGGATCAGCGATATAAACAGCAACAGGAATTTTCATTATGGTGACAGAAGATTGAAGAGATTGCCTTGCATTTAGCTAATAATACACGTTGTTATTGGCTTTAATTGGATTGTTTTTTTTTTAAGTTAGGGAGTGGTATGATGATGCTGTCAAAGAAAAAACACATAGGACCAACATTCCTTTGGAACTAAGGTGTTGAATGTTTTTTGGAACCTAAAAAAATACCTCAATTAAAACACATTTGAAGTAATGGACACTGGATTATATGCACTACTACCTTAAGAATGTTAAGCAGGTCATTTTTTCAATAAGGCAGCAGACTTTTTTTTTTTTTAATGCATGCTGTTGTGGTCGGCGCACACCACATAATGTCTGGGTATTAAATAGTTTTGGGTGCTAGCTACAATGTGATTACAGGCCCGTAATGCTTGTAAATGCTATGTGTGTGTGTGTGCGTGTGCTGATTAAAATGACTGTGGGAGCTGCTTTTCTGGCAGCTTGTTGAGGTCATTAATTTTAGAGAGGCCGGACTAAAAACAGGCGGTGTCAGACACAGCGTCAAATATAGACATAGTCGCATATCACCACCTCGACAGACTCACTCACACACATTACACACCCGCACATATATCATTTATATATTTGCAAGTGTGAATCCACGAACCAAAAACAACAAACACATTTTATCTGGCTACATTTACATTGTGTGAATCCTGGAAAATTCACAAATCTTTAAGTGATTACGAGGAGTTATATCCATGGCAGACAAGTACTGTATGCATGTAAGTGAACATAAAGAAACCAATATTGTGACTGTACATGTTTTATCCATGGAGGCACCGTTTTGATAGCCTGGTTCTGTCAGACCTGCTCACATCTTCAGTTTTCTTCACTGTGATTATAACCTGGACTGAAGTTCGGGCCAATCGGTGACCAGTATCGGTGGTTACGTGTAATGAACTTGAGCATTTTTTTCTCTCAATGTAGTTGCACTGGTTTCAGAGTTTCAGCATATACTGATTGGTTAAAGCTGGTCCAATAGTTTCAGCTCTACATCCAGTACGATGCAATGACCGCAAACAATGCTTTGTGGAGCAGACAAAGATCCAAATATTCACACAGTGAATTTGGATCTGGAAACACACTATAAGGCAAAATAGTCGTAGAGATTTAAATATTTATCCATATTGGTATATTGACAAATGGTCTCATGACTGTGTGTAATGCAACTGGAGTTGCTGGTAGTGAAAGTCCAAAGAGACCCATCACCTAATCCTTCTCTATGCTTCAAGGGGGCATTTTAGCATCTTCTTCCTCTTCTAAGAAACAAACAGCACTAAACACAGCAGGCAGACAAAGCTAGCAACAACCAAAAGAATATTGCTTTAAGTGTAATTTGTCCTTGTTATAATGATACAAATGTGTTGTGCTTTCTATGTCGTTCATGTATTTATACATTTTTTTTTTCCCAGATCTCAGGAGCATCAGTCGAAGAGACCTTGGTGGAAGAGGTGATACTTTCCGTTCTTAAAGTGACGGTGAATAAACCGGCTCTGTATACCTGCCTGGCCTCAAACAGACACAGTGCTGGAGCCAACACCGTCAAAGCAACCGCCAGAGTCACCGTCGCAGGTAAGTTTGGATTTACATTTCACACAACATAACCAAATGTTGCAAATATTCACAGTAACTTACTGCTGCATCAGAGAAAAGCTAAAAGCTACTTGCAGCTTTTGTCTGGGTGTGTGTTGTTATTGTTACTGCCACTACTGCCTTGTGTTGTGCAAGCTGTCAGTTATATTAGCTGTCCTTTGTGTGGCTTCAGCTGTTTGTTGCCTACCCCATTTGGCTGGTGCTCCGAACACACACACACACACACACACACACACACACACACACACACACACACACACACACACACACACACACACACACACACACACACACACACACACACACACACACACACACACACACACACACACACACACACACTGCCCTTCCACCTGGCTGAGTCTCCTCACACTTAGCTATGAGTTGAAGAGAAGAGCACCATGTTTTTTTTTTCTCTTCCTGCTAAGACTAATTTATATCTATCTGATCTGTCTCCACTCTTCTGCTCTCTCCTTCTGCTTGTGCTCATTCACCCGGTGTCCTCTGGATATTGCCACTTCCCCATAGAGTGGAGGTAAGAGAACTGGCCTGTGTCTTATTTCTATGAAGTGGTTTACAATTATTTAGTTTATCTGTTTTTTGTTATTTTTTTTTTTTTTTTTTTTTTACTGTACTGAGTTTATAAAAAATAGTTTTAGCCTACTTTAACCCATCTTGAGTCAGAAACATTTCACATTTGCCTGCAACTAGTTTTGTTTTATTTACTTGGGCACCATGTCTGCTGTCTGCTTCCTTTGGGTCTGCTGAATACAACATGCAGTTTGTCTCTGCCACTAAACTTTCAATGCCAAGAGGGAACCGGTCTCTAAATCACCAGTATGGTGTGAGTTGAATTTGTACCTTTCTGAACCTTAGCACAACGGCTGGTACCACATCTGGACTACGTAACTGCACAGTGAGAGATACTGCAGAGAGAGGGAGGGGATGAGAGACAGATAGAGGGGGAGGGAAGGAGGGATATAAAAGAAATGATTAAAAACGAAATATGTACGAGGCAGTGGATTGCAGGTCATAGACAGACACGGTTTTGATATTTCAAATGACCACATGCAGACCATAGAAACACAGCTATTTAGTAAGAAAAAGAGAAAACAAAGAAGGTGGGGTTGAAAGATTTACAGGTCACCTTTAAGTTTGATAGTTCGACTTGAACTCCGCTGTAGCACCAACCTCCCAGAGGCGACATCTGGACTTTGTAAGTGTTGCAATAGAGAGGCGGCAGGAAAGCTGGAGTGAGGGCTGTCAGAGAGAAATGCAGGCGGTCAGGAAGACTGAGAAATGTGGATCATATCCATGCATGAGTACTAACAGACACAAGAGCAGAAAAAAACAAGCCAGCAAACAGAGAAAAAAACAGGAATACAGAGAGTCTGGTACACACACGGGCAGGTTTATGCAAAGTACAGTAGACTAGAAGCAGCAAAGAAGTCCAACAGACAGGGTGTAATTTCATGTAAACCTTCCACAACCTGTTTCACGATCAACATCTGGATGATGTTACAGGAGATATTTCAGGTGAAAGACCATATCTTATTACTTCTTAAGTCAGCCAAAGCAGTAAAAACAGATTGCTACGGGGGTCCTGTAGCCAGTAACTATTTCTTAAAATCTTTCTTTCTTTCTTTTATACAAATACACAGTACAAGTAATGATACACAAAACTATGACTGGATAAAGCAAATAAGCCCATATTATATTATTATAGACAAAAGGCAGTGGGATAGGTAATTCCTTAAAATGGCCTGATTTTTGCTGCATTACTGAAAATATACACTATATATTTTGTTTGTGAAATTATATATTATTACGTCTAGAAGTCATTCCTTTTTCTGTCACCGAATTATATATCATAGTTTTATAATGGTATCCGACTACAAATCATACACCATCTCTCTCATTAAATTCCTCTCCCATTTATATTATCATTATCTAAATTAAAAGCTGCCCAATGAATGAATTCATACTAAATAGATTATGATAAATGGAAGCCCTCTTTAAAACCCTTTTACCGAGGATCAAATCTGGTAGGTATATGTGCTTGTGATAATATATGTTGTATCTCCCTCCCACAGACTTTATAAAGGCATTGCAGGCTACTGTAGTGCATATCGTGGAGACGTGTGCCGCACAGTCTTGCGCGATGATTCGCTGGTGTTTTTTAACTCCTCCCTCTCGGACCCCGAGGACATGCAGGAGTACCTGGTTCAGAGCTGGTGGGCGGCGCTAGAGGGACTCAGTGGGCTGTGTAGCCCTGCAGTACGCTCACTGCTGTGCCACTCCTCCTTCCCCGACTGCAACCCGTCAGGGCTAGGACCGGCACCTAAACCCGTCTGCAGGTAGCAAGGTTCTCTTTCTTCTATGAATGAAAGAAAGGAAGGGCTGATTACATGGATGAATGGATTTAATACATGATGAAAAACTAATGGAGTGGATACTTTCAGTCACAGTTTTTTTTTTGGAATGATTAAATGAATGAAACATCATCAGGTGTTTTGCTTCCTTTATGAAACAGAGAACACTGCCTGGCGGTGAAGGAGCTGTACTGCCATAAGGAGTGGTTGGTACTGGAGGGCAGTAGGTCAGTCCAATCGGGGTTCTTCAGCTCTGTCACTGGGCCTCACGCTCCCACTTCACTGCTGCCCAACTGTCAGGCTTTACCAAGTCTCCACACTGACCCCGATGCCTGCACATATGTCCCTTTTGTAGGTAAGAATTCGCTTACTGAGGGAATCTGGAGTGTTGTTCCACAGCACATATAATAATCCTGAATGAACCCTCAATACAAGTGGTTGTAAGTGAAGTACTCTAAGTGATCGAAATACTAAAGTATTTAAGTTCACACCAACTTTATACATTTTTTTGTTACCAGTTTTTATTCAAATTAGGTTGCCTGAATGTGTCCAATCTGATATTTGTGAAGTCTGTACTGCAGAAACAGTTTGAAAGCAGTTATGAGGAAGTAAACTGAGTGTATGTAAAAGAAAAGCAGAATTTGGCTTTGGTGCAGGTCTTCGTGACCGCTGAGGGCCAAATAAAGCTTGGACTGCCACACTGCAGGTCACTGAAACTGATGAGGTCATTAAGAGGGCTGAACTGAGCTGAGCCAAAACACACAGCTGCAAGTGTGCATGCGTGTATGATGGAAGGCATAATAGTTTGTATGTTTGCTCTGTAATATAATCTTAATTGTACTAAATTAACCTTCAATGCTGTTTTTTTTTTCTAAATTACTTAATAACTCTACTTCCTCCTAATATTAAAAAAAAAATCTACTCTTTTCTGCATTTCAGACATCAAGAAAGATCAAATTACAAGTAAGTAGGATGAGTGTATTTGTACCCAGAATGCATCTCTTGCAGTAATAAAGTCATATTTCATTATACAGCAACTTTTACAAATAACACCTTAATCCTACAGTAACTCCTTTTTGTTTGGTATCCACAGCAACATGTTACGATGACAGAGGTCGTTTCTACCAAGGCAGTGTGAATGTGACGAGGTCTGGGATACAGTGTCAGCCATGGAACCAGCAGGTACTGTGCACTGTGTGTGTGTGTGTGTGTGTGTGTGTGTGTGTGTGTGTGTGTGTGTGTGTGTGTGTGTGTGTGTGTGTGTGTGTGTGTGTGTGTGTGTGTGTGTGTAGGTCCCTAAAGTCACATAAGCACAAAGGTTTATGGTTAAGGGGAAATATACCAGTGCAGGTACCAAATAACAACATGTAATTATGACAGAGGGGAAATTGTGATTACTCAGCCCCAAACTGCATATAAATGTGGTTTATACGCAGCATGTGACAATCTGTGTCCAGATTACATGTTTCATTTCATACATACATTTTTCAAACCTTCTCCAAACTCCAAAATAAAAGATGTGATTTTTGGAACCCAATTTAGTGATGTACTGTACATGCACCTTTTGTTGGCACAATCCGAATTTGTTTAACAATTGCGGTGTAAACTACTTGTTATTAAAACAAAAGTCATTTCATAGCATATTTCAAATTAGGGTTCAAGTTTTCAGTGGCAGGTTAATTAATCTCCCTCACGTGACTGTGGCATGACACGGACATGTAAGATGGAAAAAATACACAGGATCAGCAGTTCAATACCCGTATTTATAGTCTGAGTTTCCTGCTGATTTAAATTGATAAAAAAAACTTGTACAGAACTTTTAATGTGGCTGTTCAGTTTTATATCAAATGTTCCTGACCTCTATTCAAAACAGAAAACACAAAAGTGCTTACAAGTGCACACACACACACACACACACACACACACACACACACACACACACACACACACACACACACACACACACACACACACACACACACACACACACACACACACACACACACACACACACACTCCCTGTGGCCTAAAAGCCCCTTTATGTTTTTATGGCTTTGCTCAGTGAGAGGGTCTGTTTGGGTGAACTGTTACTACTCTCCTGTGCAGGGTTGTGTGCTAGTGTTAGTGTGTGTGTGTGTGTGTGTGTGTGTGTGTGTGTGTGTGTGTGTGTGTGTGTGTGTGTGTGTGTGTGTGTGTGTGTGTGTGTGTGTGTGTGTGTGTGTGTGTGTGTGTGTGCCAGGTCAGCAGAGAGGGAGGGGCTCACCATGTCATATCCTGCCTCTGGAAGCAATTAGCTTTCACACGCATATGCTCCACAGGCTCCATCACCAAGACACAGAGACACACACACACACACACACACACACACACACACACACACTTGCATTTTACATTTGCTCTAATGAATTGCATTAGATGGCAGACGTTTTCTCATTGAGAAAACGCCTGCCATCTAATGCAATTCACAAATGTTGGTGCATTGTCTGTAGTTTTATTTCCACACAATGTTGGCTTAAAAGAGTGGATTTGTTTTCCTCTTCTTCACACACACACAAAACTATGTGCACACTGGATCACATAATGAAGAAAAATATGAATCCTACATTTAGCAGTCTCTGAAGTGCACAGGTAAACAAAAACATATAGGTTTGGTTTTGCACACATGCTGGTGTGTCTGTGTGCATGTATGTATAAGTATATGTGAAAATGTACTTATACAGTATACCTGTGTCAGTGTGAGATTCAGAATGTCACGTTTTGTTTGCAAAATTGTAAGTTTGTTTGAGTTTTTCAAAAGCACCATGGAAATTAACGATTTTTAAACATCATACCCTAGAGCAGTGTAATCAGTGACACAGCGGCCTGTTTTCAGCTCTGACTTGAAAAGAAAAGCACACCATGCATGAGCTATAGAGGACTGTAGAACTCAAAAACTTATCTGCAGTTTGCAAATGTCGGAAACAATATGCTGACCCAATATTTATTTTTGTGTGATGCTTGCAAATTGTATTTTCTAAACTTGCTCCTGATACTTAGAAAATACGCCCGAATTTGTGTATGTTATTTTGTGTATGCTATTTCATTGAGACAACATATAAAAGTAAAACAAAACAAAAAAAAAAACGTTTTTATTTTTTGAATATAAGACTCATGTCACTGCCTCTAACTGACTGTTTTGCTATCACTCTGCAGCATGCACAACAGCCCTGTCAAACTTGAAAATGTTCTCCATTTCAAAGTGCTAATGTACATGGAGCGCTAGTCACAGCAATTCCCCATATATGAAGAGTTTACCAAAAATACTTCATCAAAACAGTAAGAAAATGATTAAACATTGTTTTTGTCAGCTCTTAAATAAACTGCAAATGTTAACATATTCTGCTAACTAGCCTAATCTATAGTTGTAACCTAATTCAGCGTTACTTCTGGGATAACACATAATATTGTGAGGTTATAGGTTCTGTTAAAAAGGATTTCAAGTTACTGAGAAGATAGCGTGGCATCAGGATGTGAAAATGTAGGATGGATGTGCTGCTTCCAGTGTTGTGATGTGTTGTGCTGGCTGAACATAAGTAAAAGGTGGGCGGTTCAACACAATGTTGTTGTTGTTTTGATGATTATGCTTAAATTCCTGGGCAGCACCAAAGCTTTCATTTCCTCCGTGTAAGTATAATAAGCATCGTTGGGATAATGTTAATCTTATTGCACCATTTTGAATTTAAAAGGCTTATATGTTTTTTATTAGATAGATCCAGAAGGTGGGTGATGTGTGTTTCACAAAATGGCAAAAGAACATACAATATAAGGTTTCATTAATATTCTACTTTAACTCACAAAGGTCAAATTTCTTCTTTGTTCTCCTGGCAGTCTATAAATGTTAACTAGATTAGATTTGGGGTGAAAGTTAAAATAAGCGTGAAATCTAATTTGGTGGTGTTTTGAATGTATGTCTTCATCCATATATTTGAGGACATGAATGTTTTTAATTTGTTTCTACTCTTCATGGTAATAATAATATTATCCAATGGTGCAAACCAAATATAAGCATAACATAGCTCAAAGAAAAGAATAATGTAAATGTAAATAGAACAACATGTATATTGGGTGACATTGAATCTCTTAATTGTTTACATTAAGAAGCCATTGATTTACCCAATAATAATGATTGCATTAGGCAATTTTAATGTCATTTTCAGGGGTTAATTATTATAGATTAATGTAAAGTTGTCAGTATTGCAGTGTAGTCCGTTTACAGCTCTATCAAGTCTGTTTTCTTGTCATTTTTATTACTCCTGTTCCCATCATACTTTCTTGGAGAGAGCTTTTGAGCATGTGCACAGTATGTCATTATTAATACTAACGTAGGACAAAATCAATGTAAAGATTTAGAGTTTTATAGTTGCAAGCATGTTTCTGTTTGCTATTTTAAAATCACTCCCTTATATTTTCATTCCAATCCATGACGCTCTGTATCACTACTGATGGTAGGATGGTAGATTTAAAAAAATAATGCACAGAATAGCTTTCATCAACGTCCATTGCAAGGTCACAAGAGAAGTAGCAGCTCCTAAGGTTTTGCTCAGCCAGTGTCAGTGATCATAAAAACTTCAACTCAAGATCACTCACTGTTGCCTTAAGTTTCATATTATCTACATATTACAGAGAAAATGTTTTAACATTCAAGTGTTTTTTTTTAAATAATGGATATAAAATATCCTGAATATATACATTCTGTAGGAAATTAACTCAACACTCTAATGTTTCACTCACCATACGTTTACCCCCACAGTAATATCACATTTCTGTTCATGTATACTGTATACATAGATGTATAGTGTGAGTTCTGTCCCTTTTTGTGCTGAGTCATACCGAGAAGCACCGCAGTCAGACTTTGATTCTGTTTTATTGCAGAGATGTGGAAAACATTACTAACAAATTAAACATACAGTAAAACGCTCTGTCATTCTGATGATATGTTTAATGAGTCAGCCAAACAAAGGCTGCATTCAAGTAGGCCATAAAAATGTAATAACTGAATGGCCACCAATTACGACTTCAAAGAAGGCGTCACATTTAATTATACATTTCTCATTTTCAGTAGATGTGCAATTTGAGCCATTGCCTGGTATTATTAATGAGCTTAATATTCCGCCCACAATGAATTAATACATGATGGTTAATGTAGTAAGCAATGTTACCTCATGAAGCAGTTTGTTACATCATGTTGTTTAATGCAACCAGAAAAGCAACCATGTTGGTTTTTGCAAGTTTAATTTCTATCAAGCAATTGCTTGCGGTCATTAGATTGATTGTTCTCTCTCAGACAAAAAGGATACATGTATAAGATTGTATAATTTGTATAGAACTGTGGAACATCTGTAGGAAGAAGACTGGGATGGATAGTTGGGTGTATTTTAACAATGAAGACTTGCATTTCATTTTCTGCCAATAGTCGCGTAACTTGTCATTTTGCAACCCAGTATCACACCAAAGTGTGTAATACACCCGTCAGTCCATGAGAGGATACCGTGTCAGTGTCATGTTTTGCCCAAACAGCACCCAACGGTAATGTCACTCCTTGGTTTGTGAACTGCCGTCCTGAAGCCTTGAGTTTGAACCATTTTGGAGCCAGAAGTGACCATATTTGGACAAGCTGGGGAGAAGCGACGGCGGATTTGTCTCGTCTTGATGTGAAAAGTGCATATGATCGGGGCAAAGAATGAGGTCATGTGATGGAGGTCATGTGACAAAATAGGACAAACAGAGAATTGGGTTGAGCATAGTTAGATAGACCAAACTCTGGACTATTGCCCAGGACACCAGGGCTTGGGTCCATAAAAAAGTGGTGGATTTCTTTAAAGAAATCTTTTCCAAACATAAACCAAGTCATTTTCATACATAACCCTAACCAAGGCTTTGTTTTCCAAAACCTAACCTTGTGGTTTTTCATGTCTTGGCGAGGCAAAACGTGATTTTGACACAGCATACTGTAGTGGCCTGATGGGTGTATTACACACTTTGGTCTGATACAGAGTTGTATTTTGGTATGAAGACTTGTTGCTCTTAACATTCCTGACACCAGCGAAAAGTGAACCCTGTGTGCAGTTGGCTTGACACATTCTGTAATGAAACCAAACTTTTCAACTCATATCTTCATGTCCCTTGGGTTTGATTTGACCATTGATCTTTTTATAATTAAAAGCTTCTGACACCCCAGATGTTTAATATTTGAGTTGGCAGTCTAAATTGTAAGAGCAATCATGTAACCCCTATTGTCCCTCTCACAACAGAACTTTCTATGACCCCCAAGTTATTAAGCTGTAACCTTAATGTAGACCAAACACAGGACCTTGAGAAATGCACTGAATTATTTGGAAGGTCATCTTCATTTTTCATTTAAAAGTCAAAGGTTTCCTAAAAAAGTAAAAAAGTTGTCTTTAAAAATCAGCTTAAATCAACTCTTTTAGGATATCTGAAGAACAAAATGAAGACAGAAATTATCGATCAGACTTTACTGATCCCTCAAGCCAAGTCTGCTTCCTCTTTATCCCCTCCAGAGCATACGGCCAGCAGCAGAACAGATTACATAGAAACACATCTGGACACGCAGGCTGGGTACCAAGTGTATTGAACAAAACACTTAAGAAATTGGAAAGATGCAACAGTAAAGTACATGAAGTGAACCCATCCTTGCCAAAATGTTAAAACCATTGCTATAGATGGTTCTGTACAGCTTTTTTTTTTGTAACACTTTGTTGAGAAAAGGTCCTTTAATTTTTTATCTTTATGTTTTTCCTCCTCCTTATGTTTCATCCTGTAGCTTCCCCACCAGCACCGCCTCTCTGTGGATATCATTCCAGAGTTGAAAAACTCACACAACCATTGTAGGAACCCAGGAGGAATCAGTGACAAGCCCTGGTGTTACACCTCAAATCCTAACATACGCTGGGAGTACTGTACTGTGCCCCAGTGTGGGGAATCGGGCATAGCATCAGGTACTGCCTTCTGCTGTCTTTGGTCCCTTGTTCACTTGATCTAAAACTCTGGATTCTATGTCCCTGACTTTCCTGTTTGTGTTTGTGTCAGTGATGAAGACAGAGTCAACAATCCCTCGTCAGCCTCCCCGTCTCCCTCCCATGTCCACAGCATCGTCTCCAGCTTACTCCATGTCCGTCATCGTCATTGTCCTGACCATACTTGCAACTGCCGTGTTCCTCGGCATCATCATCCTCGCCTGCTACAGGCGGAGGAAGCAGTGGAGGAACCGGAAAAGGTCAAAGAAAGACAAGAAAGATACGATCCTCAGTTCTTTATCTTTCTATCCTTTTACCTCTCACCCCCTCTGTCTTTTAACAGAGTGATGGAGACCCCGACACTGAGTGCTCTTCCATCAGAGCTCCTTTTGGATCGGCTCCATCCCAACCCCATGTACCAGCGAGTTCCCCTGCTGCTGAACTCAAAGCTGCTGGCCCTCGAGTACCCCCGGAATAATATCCAATATGTTCGAGATATTGGAGAGGGAGCCTTTGGACGGGTTTTTCAAGCCAGGTGAGAAGGGGGAGCTGAAGCAGAGGGAGCAGGGGAGGGAAGGGGAAATAGACTCTAACTTCATTCTGTATCTATCCAACAAATGGAGTAATCTCTATAAATACATTGAAAACTAAATCTGTAGGCAAGGGTACAAGACTTTGGGACCGGAACCGTCCTGATTTCGGTTTGTTGTTTGTGTTGACAAATTACGTATGAGCCAGCTTTGGTTGCATGCAGGTAAACAGTCTGTCTGGAGAACAGAAGAGCTGGAAAGTATTGGACGAAATGCAATCTCAGAACCCATCAGCTATCGTCTAATGATGATTTAGCTTTCATTAGTCTTATTATAGTGGTTTTAAACTCTTTACTCAGACTAAACTGGCTAATTGCGAGACAATCTGGTTGTAGAAATTGTCTATAAACTCCATTTTCATGTCTCAAGTTGCAAATCGGACTGTAAACAATGACTGGTGCATGGAAAAGGAAGTGTTGGCTCGGATATCATCTGGCTACATGGGTTACTCGTTACACCATTAGCCAATGGGTTCTCAGATTGTAAAAGGAGAGACAAAGGAAAATACAATACTACATTACTCAGACACATTTTTAATATTATTAAGTCATTATAATAATCGCTGCCAGGGGCTAACATGATGATGTAGATATATCTCAAACAGAAGAAGAGAAGAGTCGTGGAGGCGGGACTGATACAGAGGAGGATAGCTGGCTATCAAGGCCACTGGTCATTCTGAGAACTGCTGCGTCATTCACAATGTCACATAGAGAGCTGTTACAGGTGTCACTTTCACTGCACTGACCCTGTTCACAGCAAGACACAAATGTCTCCCGCTAATCCCCATGATTAGACTAAATACCAAACCTGGGTCACAGTTTTATTTCTAAAATATCATAAATCTGTCAAGAACAGTTTTGTCAGCAGTGGTTGAGTTTTACCTGTCTATTTATTAGGCTTGAGCTGTAAGAAGTTTTCCTCTTTGTGCAGAACAGTGGATGGGATCTGCTTAAATTCCTGTCATTTAAAGTATATTACATATTGTAGCATCTTTTCATAGCAAAAGAATACAACAAAGGCAGTGGATCAGCGGGTCAACTGTGAACTTAGTGTGTCACTAAAACAATCCAGATCCAGTTGTTTGTCGTGACATAATCTACTCTGTCTGTCACAGGAACTCACAGAGTATCTGAAAGCAAGTACATCCATGACAGACAACCATTACAGCCAATTGTAATGTCTTGAATTAAGGGCATGATGTCACAGAGAGCACATACAGCAGAGCTAATACCAGTATGTAGAGCAATGTACAGATGCCCATCATATGATAGCTCCTTCACAGCTCAGCACTATAATAGTTTGTGGCATTTTAACCGTAGCACATGTAGTGTGCAGCCAATCAAATCTGGGTTAGGTTAACCTAACCTAACCTAAACTAACCTAACCTAGATTTGATTGGCATCATATGATGGGCACCTGTACACTGCTCTACATACTGGTATTAGCTCTGCTGTATGTGCTCTCTGTGACATCATAGATAGATAGATATCAAATCTAAGGCTAGTTGGTAATCCCACGGTGAAATGGTGCAGTACATGGACACCCCTGGGAACATAATGCAAACACACACAGTCATATACACACATTCTTGTGATTATTCATGTCAGGATGTTGATTTAAGGATAGTCCTGAAGATGCTTTTACACTGTGACAACAACGATTGTATAAGTTTATCGTATGTCTTACTGTGCGAGACAGATCTGAAAATCTTGGTTGGAATCTGTTTCTTACTTTACGATATCAAAGCTCTGAAACTGTCATCAGTGTGAGGGTCTCGTAGTGAAATCTAGGACCACCAATTTGGAGTCACGATCACAGATTTTGCACATTTCTGTTAACTTGCATCTCAGTCCAAAATCACACAGTGTAGAGGTGTCTCAGCTAATACAACTCGAAACTATTAGCAGAGTCGAGCCGAGCCAGTACTGCCAATGGAAAAGGGACTTAAGGCTGTTATTGGTCTTTACAAAGATAGCACAAGAGCTACAACACACACTTACAGTAAAACGTCATATACACGCAGAGTATACACAAACTATACAGTTTATACATATAAACCTTTACGTACGTGCAAATACAGGTTGTTTCCTGCATGCACATTCACTCAAAGGTAAAGATAATCTTATAAATGTACAGGTAGCACAAGCATTTGGTCCATGTGTCCACACACACATAAACACACAGACACACTCTCACACAGTTACTTAAATAGACATGAGGGGTAAATAACTTCTGACCTGACAAACATGTTTCAATCTGTAGTTTCCCACCACGTGTTGAGTGAGTTTCTATAAACTGTACAGTATGGGTGTTTTGCATAGTTTTTTTTGCCTGCAAACTATATATAAATCTCCACTGAGAAACAAAATGTTCAGCTAAGTTTGTTCCTCTTTGAGCCAACACAGGAAATGTGTGTGTGTGTTTCTTGGTTCCTCCAAGTAAATGACATTTATAATGTACGTATACAGCTGTTATTCTGGGCTACTTGTTCTGGTTAAAGCATCACAGTAAATATGGTTAATGAATTACTGAAAAATACAAAACAATACAAAACTAAAATTCATAATATTTGAAGAGTGTCTTGCCACTGAAGAGATGCTGTCTTGACAAGACCTCTGCTTGAATATCTGTGTGCATGTCTGTTGGCAGGGCACCAAGCCTGCTGCCAATGGAGTCTTTCACAATGGTCGCAGTGAAGATGCTGAAGGAGGAAGCCTCAGCTGACATGCAGAACGATTTCCAGAGAGAGGCGGCGCTCATGGCCCAATTCGACCATCCAAACATTGTCCGACTTTTAGGTTTGTGTGTTTTTTTTGTGTGTGTGTGAGGTAGAAAAAGTGTGCAGGCTAAAACCAGATTTCCAAAGAGACATGAAATCACAGCTGGATTTTACATCAGACAGCTGCTGGATCAGTGTGTTTGCTCGAGGGAGAGGGAAAGTGAAAAAACAGATAGAGAAACACAGAAAGGGAGAAAGAAGACAAACAGACAGAGACGTATAAAAACAGACAGTAGGGCCTATAAAAGCAACTGATTGACCCACGTAAATCAGCAGAAACATAATGAACCTGTCTCACTACATACATTTATTTATTATAAAAATGTATTTATTTATTTCACTAATTTCCAGATAAATACAGCTATCATAGCGGGAAGTGGGGCTCTGACCAAGATCATATGATGCATAGTTAATAACTTGGATCATTTTCATCTCATGACTATTTATTTGAGTAATTTTCCACATCTCTGCAAAATCTTCACACAATATTCAATCCTTAAGGCTCTATGGCATTGTTAAGGTAAACCTGTTCTAAATATCTGATGGGAAACTTGTCACCATACTTAGTACAACGTAAAGAAGTTAAGGCAACTAAAAGAACATTTCAGCAGGCGGAGTCACAGGCTGGCACTTGTGCTCATCATCAGGGCCCAAACAGAAGCAACAGGCTAAAGCCAGCTTCATCCATTGTGTTAAATGTCAATGTGTTAAAGGCATCCTATTGGATGATCGCATGATTCAGTGATCAGGTCCTCATCTGGATCAACTGTTTCTCTTCTGCATCATGGTGTCCACAACAGACAAGTAAATCATACAGTCAGTTCATTGAAGAGAAAATACGTAACATCAAACCCCTCATTAAGTCTGTGTGGCATTTTTTCCCCAGAAGAAATACATCCAGATTTCCACTTTGATTTTGTCAATTCCGTTTCTCAGAGCCTTAAAAACACAGACTGAAGTTTAATCTTCTGTATTCAAGAGAATGTTAAGAGGAGAAGTTGAGTTTTAGTCATCAATAAGCTTTTACTCAAAGTATGAATCCCTCCTGTATTCAAGCATGTAAATAATCTGGTTTGAAGGTTTGACCCACAATAGTAGCACGTATTTAAAATAAATGGTTCCTTCGGTTCTCCGTGTACTTTGCAGTGCATACAAAAGCAACCAAAATGTTTGCAAGAAAGTGAACAAATCACGTAGAAAATAAAGGGGAATTGCACTTCAAATCCCTCCTAAAAAAACAATGATTTTTTTGTTTTGTTCATTCAAGCCCTAGTTTTTACATACACAGTAATTCTCCTGAATGAAGTATTTTTCCTCAAATCTTTTTTCACTTGCTATCATAAAACCATGAGCGATTCAGATCGGACTGTTTGCCACGAGTGCCGCTTGACAACTAATGTCATTGTTGGCTTGAGTAAAACTCCTCGATTAAAGTTTATCTGCACTAACGCAGCCTATCTAATCTAATACAAACAGCTCACATCCAAATATACAGAAGTTCCAGGAAGATAGTTCGAGATGCAGCATTATTCTTTTTGGCACTGTCGATGAGTAAACAGAATCATCGCTCAATTTCTGTGCAGACGTTTACTTTTATAGCTCCAGTGGTTGTGAGATATTTTTGAATCAACATTCACAACTGCAGAGAAAAAGTGAATTTTTTAGGGGACTACAGCATCTGACTTTTCAGTTTTGAGTGACATTTATTTCAGATAAGTCATCTGCACAGTGACACACAAACAGCAAAGTCTCTGGTGCACATGAAACCAGAGTTGATTAGATTATTTCCTTAACCTCTAATTACCCCTGGGACTAATAATACATCGCAAATCACATGTAAAAATACATGCATCATCCATGACATGAATGTGTCAGAATTAGAGATACCATACGTCCACATGTCATTGCTTTGTTGCATGTGTGGGTGCAGGATGAAGCTTCTTGCCTTCTGTATATTTGGCGATGCAGTTAAACATTTTAATCCAGCTACTGACCTTCAGCCAAGGTTGCTACTGTTGAATTGCTGCTTGTTTTTTCCACCCTTTGCCACGTACACACACACACACACACACACACACACACACACACACACACACACACACACACACACACACACACACACACACACACACACACACACACACACACACACACACACACACACACACACACACACACACACACACACACACACACAAACACCTCAGTGAGCAGTAATCAGAGCCTGTTCTCTGGTGAGCTGTCCCCCTCCGTGACCCACGGGACATGAACTAACTGAGCATGACCTCCTCCGAGCCTCCCCTTCTCACCAAAAGCTCCAAGTAAGGATGTTGCAAATTCTTCTTCTGTAAAAATTAAAAAAAATAAAATAAAAATAACACCAAAGGCTTCAACTAACCTTTCTTTCTTTTGATGAGACTTTTAAATGCTTGTTTGGTTGAATTCACCTCAGTATTAACATCCATGTAAACACCACCTGCTCTGCTCTCAGCTGCTGGACCTTCCTTCTGCTCTCTCTCCGTCAGTTTTGGTACTTTGTGTATTTAGTGTGTCTCTGACTTATCTTTAATTATGTTGTCTTCTATTTTTCTCATGATCTTGTTTCATGTCTCTTAATATATTAAGAAGTATGCAAAATATTATCATATCATAATTGTATGAATAATATTTTGAGTAATTGCCTCACAGTTCCACCTATCTGGAACTGAACTGCAGTCAAAATAAATAGTTTGTAATGAAGATTACTAGGTTCTTTTTTTTCTTATTATCAGTCTCGTAGAGTTCTCACTGCTGAACTGCACTTCTGAGCTCTCCCTCACTTACAGTGGGCATCCATGGAGAGCTGTACCAGTCCAAGAGCTGACTGTGTAATGAGTCTGTGTATTTGTAAATCAGGCCATTCGTTGATTTACCCAAAACTCAGCCTAACATATGTATTACATACTTTTTGGTAACAGGCTTTGGGATCTCCACGTAAAGTTAAAATAAACATCTTTGGGTTAGAATAAAGTTTCAAAACGTTTAAAAAGACTGGGCTACCAAAACAGAAGCAATGAAGTGCAATCAATCGACATTCTTACTGTAGCCAATGTGAGTCTGTACATTTCAGTGCATCACAACTACATAAAGTGTAGTAGTCATGAGCTAAATTAAAAAGACCACAAAGAGAAACTTAACCTACTGTTTGATGAACATGGTGTATTTCTGTTCTTTTTGGCAAATCTGGTGATTTGTTGGTGTTTTTCCACAGTTATAAACAACTGATACATGTGTGTGTGTGTGTGTGTGTGTGTGTGTGTGTGTGTGTGTGTGTGTGTGTGTGTGTGTGTGTGTGTGTGTGTGTGTGTGTGTGTGTGTGTGTGTGTGTGCGTGCGTGTGTGTGTGTGTGCGTGACACTTGCGAATGCCAGGTTTAAATGAACGAGACATCCACAACTTATGTAGGGCTGCACAGCCGTAACAGTGCATGCTCTAATTCACTGCAAAAAACATTTAGAGGAATGCATGAATAAACAAGTAGACAGACACTCTTTTAGAGGGTCGAGTAAATAAGTAGTAAATTCAGTAGAATGAGTTTGGTCACCGCTGCCAATGTGCTTCATTTCTTTCCTTGACATTTACAAGTATTTCTTACATGTCTAACAAAGTTTGAATGTCCACCATGTTTAATATATGCTCTTTGAGGTGTTCAGACACACTGCTATTACATAAAAAGACAAAAGAACATTTGCTGAGGTAAGGTATGGAAGGAAGGATTTTTTTTTAAATATCAAAACACTTTGTTTTCACATTCAAAAATGTAAACTGAAAATCTGTGGAAACCTTTGCTACCTAATGCACAAAACATTTGGAAGGAGATGTGCAGCCTCAGTCATACTACTCCATTTTCCCACAGCTGCACAGACATGCACATGAAACTACAGGGTTAATTTAGAAGGATATTGTGTTTATATCATGGGGCTGCTAAAGTACACTCATGCATCAGTTTTTATTAGTGACCATGTACACATCACAAATCGTTTTGTCTGTGTTTATGTCTGTATGTTAAGTGAATTAAATCATTACGTCATACTGTGGAGGAAAAAATACTGTCGTTTAATGATGTCACCAATGTGCTTATGTGGCAGAGTATTTGTGTTCTCTCAAAACTCTCAAGCCTACTTATATCATCTGTATCTTAAAGTAAGAGTTGTCTGTGTGTGCTCCTCAGGTGTGTGTGCAGTGGGAAAACCAATGTGTTTGATGTTTGAGTACATGGCCCACGGCGACCTCAATGAGTTCCTTCGTCGACAATCTCCAACCCAATCGGTGCGCACTTTGAGCCGGGCCAGCCTATCAGGTCGCAGTTTCTCCTCTGAGCTGGAGGCTGTGCCGCTCTCCTGTGCAGAGCAGTTGTCAATTTCCAAGCAGATTGCTGCAGGAATGGCCTATCTGTCGGAGCGCAAGTTTGTCCATCGTGACCTCGCCACCCGGAACTGCCTAGTCGGGGAGGAAATGGTGGTGAAGATCGCAGACTTTGGCCTTTCCAGAAACATCTACTCAGCTGATTACTACAAAGCCAACGAGAACGACGCCATCCCCATTCGCTGGATGCCCCCAGAGTCTATTTTCTATAACCGCTACACTACTGAATCAGATGTGTGGGCCTATGGGGTGGTGTTGTGGGAGACTTTCTCCCATGGGATGCAGCCGTATTACGGTATGGGCCACGAGGAGGTTATTTACTATGTGAGGGACGGTCACATCCTTTCCTGTCCTGAGAACTGTCCTCTGGAGCTGTACAATATGATGAGGCTTTGTTGGAGCACACACCCATCAGATAGGCCGAGCTTCAGTAGTATACATCGGATACTGGAGCGCATGCATCAGAACAGACTGAGCACGAATGCTGACACGGAGGCTGACTGCTGATCCATGACACATCTGAACATGTTTGTCCCTATGCAAAAAAGTGTTGAGTTGTGTGGTAATTTGATGCCTGGAAACACAGAGCCCAAGCATACCTAGAAAACTCAGACGGTTCAGTGATTTTTTTTTTTTCCTTGCCCAATTTTTGTCCTGTACCCAACTTGCCATATTGTAATGATTTGTACATTGCTAACCTTTAATTTAGGACCTCAATTTCTAACCATTTACCAGGAGCTGTCCATCATATAGGTCTGCTTTGATTATGAAATGTGTTGACTTGAAGCCTAGTCCAGCAGATATACTTTAACCATTTTAACAATAGATGCTGTTAAAACTTTGTGCTTTATCCATTGCATGTTGAATTGATGGATTTTTCTCTTCAGTTTTGGTAGATTTTGTCTGACTAGGGGTCACTGAGACCGCACTGTTGGTCACAGAGAGGCAGTATGTGTCAGAGAAAGGGACTGATGATACAGTTTGTATTTCACTGTCCATACTTTTTAAAGACCTTGCTATTCAAGTCACCTCTAGCTAATTCCACAGTGGCACACAATCACTTTAAACCATTTTTGTTGTTTCTTTTATAGACAAGTTGCTATTCCATTTTGGGGCATTCTCATTTTACTTTTGTTTCTTTTTCTTTGTGCTCTTGTTGATGTTTTTTGTTTGACCTTTGTTTGATATTCAGGTAACTTACAGCAGGCATAGGCTAAAATTATTTTTACGTTAATGAATTCTTCCGACCCGCGTCATCATTGTCCATAAGTCTCTCCCTGAGGCACAGACATTTGTTTAATTAGAATTATGCAGGAGCTCATTAACTGGATCCATTCCTGTGCCTTAAAATAGATTCTTCTGTAAGTGAAGAATGGCCAAAATGTCCCAAATGTGCAAATAAATCCTCATTTCAGAGACTAAATCTTAAATAGGTTCTCACAAAGATAGAAACATATTGATCAAATTTTGTTCTCTGGTGTCCTTTCAACTTTAAATTAAATTGGAGTCATATCATTACACAGAATGGGCACAGTGTTAACATCAACAAAGATTAATATAAAATAAACAAAGATGCTAATGTTGTCAACTGAAAATACCTTAACCATGATTGACATGTTTTAACTCTTTTAAATGTGGTGTGATATGTTTTTGTTATTTGTTACATTACATTAAAAAAAATGACCTACTTCCTATTAAGTATGATATTTCTTTGTATTGCTTGCAAATAAACATGTTCATATTTCAGATGTGAGTAAGAGTTAGTTTGAGGAGGGAATTAAACTGTTATTTTGTTTTTGCACATGTGCATGCTTCCCAACATGATAATGTTTAGCAGGTATGATGCTTCCACGACTAAGAAGCACAAGTAATTAGAAAAATAAATAAATCTTTAAACAGGAGGTAAAATACAACCAAAGTACACCGAGTCCAAACTGGACTGAATCCCGAAAACAAAGTCATAAAAACGAACTGACACACTGGCGGGGGAGGGGGGGGGGGGGGGGACCTAACACTGACAGAGACACATAAGGATACATGAAAATCTAAGCACAAAAACAAGGGTGAATATGGATGACACACTGGAATAAAGGCTCTGCAACCATAGCACCAGAGAAGTATGATGTGGCCATAAGGCAAGTAGAACTGAGGGTAAATAAGCAGAAGAGGCTGATGGTCTATTGGAAACAGGTGGGCACAGGGGCGGGGAAACAATCGGGAAAGTGAAAACAGGTGAGCCAGTTAAGTTGGTGGGAAACACAAGGACAGGCACAGGAACAACAGAACAGGAGGACTTCAAAATAAAGGAGAAAACCCAAAACCCAACCCCCACTCTTCTTTTCTTTTTTTTGTTTTTGTTTTGCTTGCTTAATAAAGACACCAAAATACCTTCTTGGACATTTATCTTAACAGAAAATTACAAAGTGTACTTTAAAAATATCACAAAATGGGGGACCGGGACTGTCAGTATACCAAATGTCACAGCAAACCTTTGCAAAAGTCTCAAACCATGCTCCTCCTCCCAATTGATTCACTACACCTTATTGAAAACCAATGGGAGGTTGTGGCCCCAGCTAAGCTGCTGTGTCTGGTGTGGCTTCATTGCAAAAGTGCATGGAGCAAAATGACACAAACCCTACAACTTCCTCTGTATACTTTCAAAGTGTTTTAACCACAGAGAGGAATTGAGGCTTTAGCAGAGACATGATGATCTCCGCAGATACCGCAAAATTCATAGACCCAGCGGATGAGAAGAACTCCGCCTCACACTGCATATTTATTTCTTACTGACCTCACACCGTTCCCCGTGTTTAAAAAAAAAAAAAACACTTCCTCTCTGTTTCTTTAATTGTGACGAGCTTCCCTTCATTCATGTTCCTTAACAGCCCAAGTGCAACAAGTGTTTTACCATGTGGATTCTGCAGTGTTTTTTCTCACCACAAGAGGGACCAGTGGGGGAGGGAGGGGGGGTGAACTGCACTGAAAGAAAAATTGTGCATCATATTTCTACAGTGAGCATTACTGAGAACATTTTATTTGTGCCGGTTTGTAGAGCTTTGTCAACAAGTGTGGGTTTACTTCCCAGTGCATGAGTGCATGAGTGCATGGAGGAGGTTTTCTAGTGTGTGTTTTGGGGATGCCCAGTGTAAACTGTTTGGAGTAGGCAGCATGGAGTTTGGCGTTGGACTGGTCATCCCTCTTCTTCTACATCAAAACTGTGGCTCAGACTCTCTCACTCCCACTTCCTCCTCCATCCACCCCTTCCATACTTTTTTTTACCTCCTGTTAATTTCTAGTGTCTGGATTTCTTCTTTGAGTGTTGAGCACTGGATGTTTTGTGATTCTTACCAATGTATCTTTGTTCCCTAATTTTATGAGAATAATGGACTATAACCAACTCAGATGCTTTTGCCTTTAAATAGGTTTCAATGTTTTGTTGATCAAATTTTCCTTTGTATCAGATTCAGGGGTGAGCCATACTCCAAACCGCGGTTTTAAATCCAATCCCAAGCAATACCAGCCCCAATATTAACACTATCATGATACTTTTACTTTTAAAAGTAATTAATATGTCATTATTTGAGAGGTGAATGTACCATTAGGGCTGACTATCGTACTGTACTAGAACTTTGACTTTGATACTGGTACCTTTTTCAAAATCAATTTCATAAAACCCATTTTAAGACAAAAGAAAACAACAAGTATCTTTTTGCTGTTAATTAGGGATGGGACAGTTTGTAACTCTTCAAGCATTTACAAGCAAAGCCTCACTCAAGTTAAAATCCATGCAAACACACTGCGTGAATTAATGGGGGGTAAGTATCTAGACAGGTGTTTTATTTTTACGTGTTGGTTGTCCCTTGTTTTGACCCTTTCAGTCACTCCAGTCTTCACTCCTTCCATTTCTTTGTCTCAATGAGTCTTTTGAATGCTCCTTTGGTTCCATCTCCATCTGTCCTTTCTTTCTCCACCACTGTTTCCTGTCTTATCTGTAGTAGTTGCAGTCAGTTTCCTTCGCCTGTCTCTTGTTTGTTTTGTTTCAGTACAAACATAAAGTTTATCTAAGTGGACACGCTAAACTTCCTGCCAATAGCAGCTCTTGATGTTCGACAGCCCTGCATTATTACTGCTACAAATCACTTCCTGTTTTGTGACAATAATCTTCTTGGGGTCAGTTGATCTTTGCAGCTCCGAGGAAGCTGGAGTTTTCTGAATGTTTCAGCATTTGAGCAGCTCGTTTAATGTCTAGTTGACCGTTCCATCTGCCGTAAATGTAGCTGGCAACAGGATGCTTACTTCTATCCATTCACATTGTTAGCTTTAATCTGACTGCCACACATGCAGTAGGATGTTTGACAGAGGGGATTTATATGTCAGTCAGCAAACCATGATGGAAACCATGGAAAGTGTCTGTATTGACATTGTGACGAAGATGTGACATCCCCCTCACTCAGCAGCCGCTGAGGGGAACTTCCTGTGTGTCTGCCCTGAATCTGATTGGCCCATTTAGGGAGCAACAGGAAGTAAGGAGACATATATCAGTCAACTGGAGACTAGCAGTCTAAACTGTGGAACAATAAACACAACAAAGTGTACACACGCGCACACGCACACGCACACACACACACACACACACACACACACACACACACACACACACACACACACACACACACACACACACACACACACGTGCACGACATTCTTTCCTATAAAAACATTTGCTCGCTGTTGCAATGACTTCTACTCAATTCATGTGACAGACAACACAGTTGTCCTGACCACGCTTACAGTAGCGTTAAACATACACACATACCCCACTGGTACAGTGCAATACTTCAGAGTCTGCTTTATGTCAGAGGCCACATGCACACTCAGCACCGAGGGTGCTATTTTAAGGGTAATGTTTTGTCACAAAACACAAATCATGAAATGTGTTCACCACTTACTCACTAACTGTGTCTGCCAAAAGAATTAACCAAACAAGGATAAATGTCTCTGTAGAGGTGAGGGGCATCGCAGAGTTGGGTCGTAGCTCTCTGTGGGTTTGACTCCTGGGTGGGTTTGCAGGAACAAAATCAGCATTGACGTTGTCTTTTGCGTAAGCTCATGTTCTCTGGTAAATGTATCATGTGGCGCCAAGTCCAAGACTGTATAAATGTTGGGAACTAATTTGTTCAGTATTTTCTCACCTCGAAACCTGCACAGCCTTGCAAAAAAAAAAAAAAAAATCACACACAAAAAACTGGACAAAAAACAAAAGTGTTCCTCTTACAAGAAAATAAACAACCCGGACTTATGCTGACTGCCAAGCCAAGGCTGTCAACAGTGTGTGAACAAGCTCAAGGTCCAGAGATTATTGGGTCTGGCAAAAAAAAATAGTCCGTGTCTGTCTGTGACCCCGGGTGTTCCCTGTACTGACTTTTTTTGGCATCATAGAACCAGACACATTGGTGGATAAAAGAAAGAAACAACCATAGCGAGACTAAACACTCTGTTATATCTATTTTATTTTATATAAACCAAACACACTTGCACGTCAATTTTGACTTTTCTGATGTTTTTATTGTTGCTGTAATATCAACACAATGACTCTGGCTGGACATGCATTGATATTGGCCTCTACAGTACAGAAAGCATGGAAATTACATGTATTTGTGTTACACTGACTTTCTAAAAACTACTGGTACATGGTTTGTTAAATCTGAGGCTTGGGAATTTTTCAATAAAATGTCACTTTATTGGAAGAACAAAATATTTCAGACATACAGCTAGGAAGATCAGTCAGTACTCTTACCAATGTACACGTTATGATTCTGCGGATGACTATGGGATGCAAAGTTTTTGGTGTTAAAACAAATTGCAACACTGGCAGTGTCATGCAACACCAGTTGAAGGCCACAAGTAATCACTGGATGCACCATTCAGACAAAATAAAAAGCAGTCAGTATATAATAGCCAGTATGTGCTAATCTGGGGAGATAACTGTTCTCTGGAGAGTTGACGCAGCATCCACGGGAAATCGGATACTTTCGAATTTACATAGAAAACAACGAATGGTGTTGTGTTTTTAAGCATCACTCTAACATCAATCTTTGTTCTGCTTTAAGGCAATTGTAACATGACTGTATTAGCAACACACAAGCTTAAACAGTAACGTAACAACACCTGGAAATGTTGTGTTTGCTGATCTCCAGTGGTTTTAATCCTCACTTTGCTGCAGTGACGAACAAATCTACTCCTTCCAACACTGACATCACTGCTGAAGCCTTCAACCAGAGAGGACGGAGCCAGAAGTGACCATGTTGGAACAAGCTGGGGAGGAGCCATCGGTGGATCCCCCTGAAAACCCGAGAACACTACACCTGCTCGCCTATACCAGACACCTGACTCCACATGAGCTATGTCATCAGGTGGATCTGACTCGATCTGATTGGAAAGCAGAGGACACTACACCCCGCCCACCAAGAGCAACAACCTGTCAATCAAAGTGACATGCCCTCCAAAAACGCAGCTTTTTTTTTAGGCCTAACTTCAAAACACTGTTTGGATTATTTTCAGATGCACCATCAGAAAACTAATACGGAGGAGGAACTTTAGCTAACAACACCAAAACAACTTGTGGTAAAAATGTACTGACTTTGAAATTCACGGAATAGGAGTCTATGGAGCAGGAGGCTTTTTAGAGCCAACCCCTAGTGGCCCTCGGTGGTATTGCAGTTTATGGCAGTTACGCATTGGTCCCATTTTTCAGACCTGTAAACTACATCCCCTTTTACAGACAGTCTTTGGTCTGGTGTTAAGTTACTCTTTACAGAGGAGAACTTAAAGACACTGCACTCACAGGTATCTGGTTTGGGGTTACAAACAAGTTAACAACTGTAATTGTGTCTATGGGAGATTCATGAATTAGAATCACAATAAAAAAAATTACAAAAAAACCAAACACAATCCTACAGTACATCTGGGCAGAGTATTAGTTAAATTTACAGACACAAACAGTTTTCCCTTTGGTGATTAACTTGGAATAATATATTTTATATATACATACTGTACACATATACTTACAATGGTATACAAAGAGTGACACACTGGTAAACGAAGACAAAGAAAGATAAAAAGTTTTAGTTGGCTTGCTATAATAACCTGAATCAATAGTTGGTTAGAAAAATGGTTACAGTGAATGTCAATTATGGAGGGTTGTGTCCAGGTTTGTACATTGACAAAGTTTGATCAATTAATTAATGAGTGTCACTAATATTCTTGTGAAGTTAACAGATATGAACAGTGGAAAAATGTAAGAAAAAAAATATGACGAGAGATTTGTTTCTCCAGAGATAAAAAAAAAAAAGCGCCTAAATAGTAAAGACAATCTAAATGGGGAGATAGAGTGGGAAAACCACTCCCCACTGGTGACAGCGGTCAATAGGGTGCGTTTGAACACACATGTGCAGCAGAAAGAAGAGACTGAAGAAGGGCGAGGGTGGGAAAAGAGAGGCTGAACTCTATCATCTTTATCTGGATAAAACAATTACGTTGCCTGATAAACAGCCCCAAATTTCGGCAACTTGGGACAGCCAAAAATACCAGCCGACTTCATGTTAGCACTGGAGCTTCAATTCCTGACAAACATCTTGCTTCCTGGAAAACATTTGACTATATTTTTGGCAGCGATTCCCACTTCGCTGTCAGCTGCTGGGAACCTTGTCTATGTCTTTTGGCCAAAAAGCATTTTGATTCAGGTCATGACAAAACATTCAGCTGGCAATTTTAAACAATCTACGTCATAGCATCACCACGCTGACTCTCAGCTGGCACAAAATATCTGAAGTCAAGGGCAGAAGTCTGGGAGTCCACTTATGGAAAAAAAAAAATATTATACCATTCAACACTGCATTTGCTCAACACTGGCACAGTTGTGAGCATGAGCAAGTCAGCTCATTTTGAAAAATACCCTCAGCTACTGTTGCCAGTGCCATATTTACTCCCAAAAATACTTATTGTTGAGTCATGGGAAACATTCTTTAAAGACACTTTAGGAAACATCAATGTTATAGCACATTTTTAGATGGACTTCATATCACCGATAACACTGTTACAACCAAAAATATGACCATGTCATTCAGTTTCTGGTAAATATGACAGAGACTGGAAACCTGGAGTGTTTGCTGGAGCCAAGGACACTCATAAGGCTGCGGTGCTTCAGGTCATGAGTCCCTGAAAGAGCAGTATGTTCTGAAACGGATGTGGATTTTCTCATGGAGGTGAAAAAAAAATCTGAGCACTGCTTTTGGAGAACTCTTACGTAAATTTGCACCACCGATCAATTGAAACTGTCTACAGAGAGCAGACGTTTGAGGAAACGAAGTGCGCGACATGATGTTGGAATTTTATTACCCGTACAAGCAGCTTGCTCGAAGCACTGCTGCGCCTATAGAGCCTGACACAACCTATAGCATAGCTGCAGACCCTTGGTCATGCTAGGAGTTTGCTTTATTACAAAAAGAAAACACAGTGACGTCACCCATTGGTTAGGGAACATCGTCATAAAGCCTTGAGTTCGGATTTTGGCCGTCGTCATTTTGCCCTTTTAGGGCCGGAAGTGACCATATTTGTATGAGCTGAGGACGAGTGAGCAGAGATCTGGCTTAATCTGATTGGGAACCCGAGAACACTTTGCCACGCCCACCAATAGTGGAAATCTGACTGTACCACAGTGCTTTCAACCAAACTGACACGCCCACAAAAATGACACTTTTTGAGGCCTAACATCTAATTAATGATAGGATTATTTCCACATGAACCACCAGAAAAAAGGCGTGACTTTAGCAAAAGATACCATCAAAATTTATTGACTTTTGTAATTCATTAATTGGGGTCTATGGAGCCGGAGCCTTTTTTGCAGTCAACCCCTAGTGGCCATTGGAGGTATTGTATTTTAAGGCACTTCCGCACTTGCCTAATTTTTCAGACACAAAAGCTATGTCCACATTTATTTACAGTCTACAATTCAGACTAACTTTTTCTTTGACTCCGCCTACTTGGTTTAAATTTAGCCAGTGACACAGTCAAATGCTCACATATCAGCGTTTCCAGTTCAACTCTGGAGACCTAGTAGGTAACAGAGCAGGTCAATGTTGTTGTTAGATCAGCTACTATATAATTCCAAGATGGAATATAGCAACAATGAACTTTTATCTTCATTAACATTCATTTAATTTTCATGTTCAAGCTGAGAAGATGGAATAGCCAATCAATGCAGTGAAGCCACAACTCTGCCAGAAATTATGTTAATCCTGCTTTGTTTTCACAATAACTTCCACCTTTTCCACGGTCAGCCTCGTGGACACAGCAACACACGAGAGGTTGACATCCTAGCACATTTCACGCCATGATCTGCAGTCTGACAACACTCGGCAGATATGACCCTAACCTTGTCTCCGCATAACACTGTAGTACAGAGCCTTCTCCTCCTCCTCTTTTTCGTGAGATCCCTGGAACAAGTTGATTTTAATTCCTTAGAAGGAATAAACAACCCAGGATTTCTTGCAAATCTTGGACCTTTCATGTATTTAAGTTGGATGAAAGCTAGGCACTGTTAAAGAAAGCTATTTAATAAGAGAGGATGGTCAGCATAATGATGAAACCCCAAAGTATTTAAGCCATAAGGTCACTTGTCATTAAAAAAAAAAATCACTGATGACTCAACTGCAGAATAGGTTAATGTCTCTGGTTTGTTAGACAGATGAATAGAACAGTGCTGCAGTTTTTTGGTAGACATGCCACACATGTTAATATTTATATATTTAAAAGCTTTGGCATGATAACTAATCAGTCACTCACTGCTTGCTTTTGAGCTATATAAAAACCTGGAAATTGATCCAAACCCCGTCAAGAAAACCTGCCTGAAGTCTCCGCAAGGCATTTTTTAAAGTTAAAGCTGCTTGAAGTAATATTAAATTGCATGTTATTGGCAAAGAATGTAAAATGTTGGATTTAAATTTTCTCAGATTTGAAGTCTTTCCCACCAAATGTTAATGAAAAAGAAACCATGGTGCTCTAAATATGGGATAACAACCAACACAACTTGGCTAACACAAATAAGGCAGTGAAAGGCGGAGAAGGAAGTACCAATGGTACTGTCATGTGTGTATGTAACAGGAACATGTACATCTTTCTTGTCAATGGTCTGAAATCCACTTCCAAAGGGTACAAAGTTGGAGAGGACTGCAGGAAGAGGATGGGTTATACTGGCATTACCTTCATTTCACAGATTACTTTTAAATAGTTCATGTCATTTTCATCCGTAACAACACATTTAACACAAATAGAAAATAATAAACAACTAAACAAAAATACTAACAGCCTATCAGAGTCCTCGAAGATCAGACTCCTCTCCTGTTCTCTCTCCAGGCAAATGAAGTCCTTTAATCTTTCTTCATAGTTGTCATGCTCTTCTTCATTGTGACTAATGCTCCTCATCATCTACCTGTCTTCATTCTCAAATTAATCCCACTACTGTCTTCAGTCCCCATCATGTTTGCAGTCCCTCTTGACCTTACCATTACCTCTGTTTACCTTCGTTCAGTCAGTATCTCCTCTAGAGAGAAACCCTTTCAAGCAGATGGATTTTTATACCACCGAGTGTTCATTATTGTGGTGGTGGTGGTGGTGATGGTGCATGCCGCTGCCGCTCAGCACTGTGTGGTTGATGGAAGACGCCGACCGGTCGGATCCCTCCGCCACCGTGCCGTTCACGTTCTCCTGTCGCTGGCAGCACAGGATCTGCCTGAAGGTGGCGCTCATTTCCTTATCCCGGTAGGAGTAGATGATGGGGTTCATGGCCGAGTTGAACTCGGCAAGAAGCAGGAAGAACTTTTCGTAGGTGAGGACATTGCAGCTGGCACAGAAGACATCGAGGAGGAGGATTACCAAGCCGGGGGTCCAGCAGATGATGAACGCACCTGAAGAGACACAAAGCAGAAAATAACTGCTTTAACTGCTGTTTGTTAAGAACATAAAAAAAAACTGTTGTTCTGTCATACTATACAAAAAAGTACACAAAATAAATACTGCATTTACAGGTTAAATATTAATAATAAGCAAAAATCAAATGTTTAATGAAGTTTCATATGATTGTTGTGACCACAAGATAGCTTAATTCTGCCACTTTACCAACTGTTTAAGTGACACTATTGGAGTATCTCGTCAACATTAGTCCATCCATCTATCATCTTATCCGGAGGAGGGGGGGGGGGGGCAGAAGCCTATCCCAGCAGAGTACACCGAGGACAGATCGCCAGTCCATCACAAGGCCAACACATAGAGACAGACAGAAACACCTGGGCAATTTCTAGAATCACCAATTAACCAGACATGCATTTTGAGGAAGCCGGAGTATCCGGAGAGAACCCACGTAGACACAGAGAGTATATGCAAACTCCGCACAGCAAGGCCCCTGGACGAAGTTCGAACCTAGAACCTTCTTGCTGTGAGGCGACAGTACTGACCACTTCACCCCTGTGCCGCCCCGTCAACATTAGTCAATGTATAATAATATCTCTGATCCTTAATGTGTTAAATTATCTGAGACCTTCAGAGTTCCAACGGATTTTATTGAGGAATCATAACTTTTCAAAGTCTACCTCACAATCCACTTTTTTTTTAATTCTAAAAGTTGACCACATCTATTTTGAAATGAATAAGATACTTTGAGAGGTACATAAAAAAAAACAAAAAAAAACAAAACTAGCACAAAACAGGCTTTGGTCTCTGACCAAACACTTCAGGTTTTTAGCCTTTTTCCATTATGATTTTTTTTTTTTGCTTATCTTTGCACATGAGTAATGATTACTAATCAGACCCATTCCTGGTTTCCTCTACGATTTAATGAGCCTGATGACACACTTGGACTGAGTAAGCATATGAACCTGGCTTCTTGAATTTCACTGCGTTGATATCCTGCGTTTCAGTTTTTTCTCATTTGTATTAACACCTTGCAGTACATGGCAGAAGTAGGTCTTGGCCGACATTGGATTGCTGTAGCTTCAATTGTCATGACTAATGATTTAGATTTGAAATACTGATTACTTGGTTTGGACTTGTGCTGAGTCATACTTGAGTAATGATGAGTCAGTTGGTCTGATGTTTCATGAGTGATGACATGAAACTGGGTCTTTTTCAGAGTCTGGATTATCTGTTTGATTCATTGTGCCACGTGCATTCTCACTCTTAAATTAGTATGATGTTAATATGACATCCTGAACTTGGATCTGGCAGTTATTTCTTTGTCTTTCCTGTCTCGTGACTAAACTATACACATACACAAACACAGACAAACACAAAAGACGAAAACAAAGTGGGCCCACCATTTTGCCCCTGAAAATGCATCCCACTACTAACTGCAGCCGTTAAACTCAAGAGTTTTTGGTCTGTTTTGAAACAAAGATCACTCTACAACCACATCACCATCAGTGAGCAACCACATCACCATTAGTGTACAAAGCAAAACAACCATGTCTCTCTAGAACCACATCTAACACTATTATATGACATGTTGGGAGTACAAAGTATTTTAGTTGTACAGTGTTTTTAAATTGTTTTGTATTGTGGGTACATAATGTTAGCAGTTATAGAGCTCCGGAGGTGAAAAATACCACTAAAATGTTTTCTTGTAAACTTTTTTTTACGCTGCTTTTATGACAGAAGATACATTTGGGGGAAAAAGGATCATGTTTTACCAGCAACATTATAAATGTTTTATCATGTACTGAGAAAAATAAATGTAAATTTTGTAATTATGTAACTTGCTCTGCTATTTAAATGTGTTCCTACTTGATGATTTAACATTTAACATTTTGATTAAAAATGTGTCACTTTTTGGTCTCCATATACCAGAGGACCAAGAAAAAGGTAAAACATTTCAAAATAAAAGTCACAGAACTGTTGCAAAAATGGTTTGAAAATACACACATATAAAAAAAATCCAATAGAAATTAATTGTCAGCATTTTTCTTTTTTATATATGCCTTCCAAGGCTGTCATTTATGGCCATTACAGAAACACTTCATTTGACAGTTAAAGTTAGTTAAGAGCAACTACAACTTCCTGGTTATGGTTAAAAGAAACCAATGTAGTCAGTCTGAGACAGGATGAGATTCCAGATTTCTTAGGAAATCAGATCAAGCAAGCAGAAATGACCAACCTCTACCTCTACCTGTTCAGCCATATCTGTAGTGTTCTATCGTCACATCCACGACCTCCTAAACTCTTTAGAGAGAGCACAATGCATCATATCACTGGTTAGATGACGTGTGTGAGCACAGCTGACTCATTACTCATGAATGCCAAGTTCAAGTGTCGAGAATTTAGTCAACAGATGCTATTTGTCGTAACTCAAGACAAGTGTAGGACATTGCACTCTCGAAAGAAACGGTCTGGATGAGAAATTAGGAAGGCAGAGATGAGAGAGAGAGAGAGAGAGAGAGAGAGAGAGAGAGAGAGAGAGAGAGAGAGCGCTGACAGGCAGGCCTGTTATCCGTTAGTGTTTTGCAGGCAGCAGCTGCAGGCTTGACCTCACTTCCCAGCTATGCAAGCGGACTCTCCAGAATTGGATAAATTTCTCAAACAGTTCACAACCCAGCAGAGAAACTATCTGAACTATTCATCTCTCAGAGAAACATCTTATTCTGAAAGGGACCAGACTCAGCGCAAAAAAAAAAGACACAAGTGAGCATTGAGAGCACCAGTTAGAAAAACAAGGAAAATACTTCAGCCATGCATTCTAACTGTGACAATGTTTCCTGCCTTCAGCAACATGGTTTCATTTTGTGTTTGTGCTGATGGAAACGTGTAATAGTTGTTAAATTGACCTTGACCACAAACTATATTCTTGTCTTAGTAGGGGAAAAAAAACTGATAAAAATAACCACCAAAACAAAATAGTTTCAAGCATAGTTTCTATTTTCTTTTCTTTTGGGACTTACTAGCTCTTTAATGTTGATGCAATCCAGTTAAAATTGAATATGAAATATATATTTGAAGGCTGTTAGTCCTGATTTCCCCTCGAAATGAGGAAGGAAACTGTCTTTGTGTGAAGTTATGACTTGAGAGCTTTCACCCTCACATTTAATACAGGGGTATATGGGTGCTTGCGTTACACCCTTCATTGCAAAGTTGCTTCTTTACATTGCAGCCCCTTCCAAAAAAATGTCACTGGTTTATCACAGCCACACCATGTGATGTTACTGCCAGGCCAGGCTCACAGGGTAAACCAGGGTTTTTGTTTATGGAGAAAACAAATAGTTTTTTGGCAGACTTTAGTGATATTTTTTGCCTTGTCACTATATGAAAATGCCACATGGAGTGAAAGGAGACTGGAGACAGAAAGTCACTAGAGGGAAGTAAATAAACACAGCTCTAAAGCAGGACTGGAACATTTGGAAATGTATGGAAAGCTACTTTGACACTTTCCATGCCTTGACAGAGTAAGGAATTCCGAAGAGGATAGGGACATGTATCATACTTACTGTAGCAACAGTGTCATAAATAATACACAGTCACATTTGATGTCTTACAGACTAATAAGAGACATGTTGCTTCAAAATACTGGATGATGTTTCAACAGCTAGAATCCAGTAAAAAAATATTATTGAAAGAGGACTTTTATAAGAAGAGGAATGTTTTGAAATCAAAATCCTCACTAAGACTTTAAGGGAAAAGGGCATGAAATACACTCCAGAGGGTTTCAAGGAGGATTAAAATATCACTGTTCGGTTTCTATAATGTTTTAGATCCACAATTCAAAGATAGTGGAAGAAAAACAAATGAACAACAAAATAGATGTAACTTCAAAAAAATGAACACAAAATTAAGAACAAAAATAAAGAAATAATGGAGACCAGACTATGGCAATGAACCCTGCACTCCCAAAAACACACACACACACACACACACACACACACACACACACACACACACACACACACACACACACACACACACACACACACACACACACACACACACACACACACACACACACACGCAAAACTTAGAGTAGACACAGATAAAGACTCACATGTGCAGACAAAAACACACACAAACACTCAATTACATAATTACACATGGCAGGAAGACAGATGGAAGAGCACTTGGATGATTTTGAGAAAGCTCTCACAAAAACTCTCCATTCCTGCATCCTTTGTCTCACAATCAACGCTATAATCATTATTACAAGAGGAGATTGTGGGGTTCTATTTTTTTTTCTGTCTCTGCACACCACCTGCTCCTCCAGATTCGGAAATGTGGATTTCTTTCCAAATCTAATGCTGTCTGTTCGTAAAAGGCTTTGTTCTAATGGCTGACATCTTGTTTCTTCAATTTGTCATCATTAGGATGTTTATGGAAGCTTTTCTCTGTAACGGACACGTCGTCTACTTGTTTCCACTGACAGCAGGTTGTCGTATTCCTCAGTCACATGTAGCCACAGAATTGCATAAATATAAGGTTCAATGGCTTAAAGAACCGTGCTGGTGGTTTGGCATGTTTAGCCCTTAAACTAGAAATGATATGTTTTGTTGACTACCCACATTCTCAGCTGCCAACAGTTTCCAGTGATTTGGCTCTGATGTGAACAACAACCTGCACAAATGTACATTTTCTGAAACATGCTCAGGACAAAGAAAGCCATAACAGTGAACACCGATTAAGTTTTGCTTTGTAAAAGTTGGATGTATGGAAATACCAATTCATGATTTGTTTAAAAAGGCTCTGTCTTTTGGTATTTGAGAGGGAGTTAGTCAAAAACATTTCAATTATAGAAATAATTTACAGTACAGTCACCTTCCCATGACAATCCGGATCAGTTGTTGTTTGCCCTTACAGAAAAAAAGGTGACAAGTTTCCCATCTTTCCACGTGATCACAAGTATGACACATGTTTACCACATGATGCATGATAGCATGGGGAAGATATGTAGAAATGTTTTCATATGGGAATCTACAAGGGCTTCACAAATTACACCATAAATGTTCCAAAACCACGTTTCCAATGGGCAAAAAAAACATGTTTTACATGTACACAATCACATGTGTATGTATTTACGAGTTTTTGCACATGTGAAAATCGTGTTTTATTTCTGTAAACGTGGACATGAATGTTTAGCATCCTTGAATACATTGCCAAATGATCTGATGCCAACATTGTCCAATCATGGCTTGCTTGCTTGCTTTGGTTATGTGCATGATGTACTCGCCCGTTCCCATCTCAGGGTGTCAAATACTTGCAGACGAGTACTCGGCTGAAACAAGTATCTGGTACGGATAATGTACTTAATGACGAGTACGAGTATCACCGGAATAATTAATGTCAATATCATTTTGTCATAATGTCAATGTCATAATAACATTTTGCAAAATTAGGAAAATAGTTAGGTAGTTTTAGGTGTTTAAACAAGTGAGAATACTGTAGTGTCATATGATGCTGACAAATAAAAAATTAAATTGCACAAGTTTGCCTACCAAGGCACTCTGAAATTTATCAAATTAAAAAAGGAAATCCATTAAATAAAAGAGTGCAACAGTTATGTAAATATTTCTTAACACTATGACCCTTTAAGTCTTCATAAGCTGTGTTTCACACCTGTGACAGCCTCCAGCTGATGTATGCCACATGTAGTAACATACTAAACTCATTAAAGAGCTTCAAATTATGCTGTCTGTCACATGTCATCATGCTGCCTCAGGTTTCCACTAATGTGAATTATCCCCAGCCCTTAAAAATGAATGTTTAAACACCCAATATTAAATTACTGCTCTCACTCCCTTTCTTCCCATCAGTCTCTCTGTCTAATTTTTTTATGTCGCTAGTTTGGTGATCTCCGACTTCTCTTCCTTTGGGTCGTGGCTCCGTCTTTCCCTCACTCATCTCTCTTTTAACCCTCTGTTTTCTCTGACTATGATCACTTCCTTTCTGCAACCTGTCGTCCTATCAACCCTTTTTCTGTCTGTCTCTCAGTTCATCCTCCTCTGGTGCCTTTCACTTTTTCTGTTTATCTCTTTCTATCATTTTCCGATCCCAGCCACCATCTGTGGTCTCGACCACAATCCCGGTATATATTCCTCAAATGACCCAGTGGCTTCCCGTTTGTCCGCAGAGGGATTTATTTTTCCACTCCCCTCTTTCCCACATCAGTGCTTCCACACACACATGGATAATGAGATAAAAGTTCGCATTCAGTAGCTGAGTGTTTACAGTTATTGATAAAGAGGCTTGTGGTGTACACAGTGATGGAGTCTGGTGTACTCACTGTACTTCCAGTCAAAAGCTTTTGACTGGAAGTGCAGTGAGTTCTTTGAAAATGGCAATAATTAAGGTTAGTTTTTCTGCTCAGCCAGCACAAAAAGCCTGGACTATATCAGCAGAGTCTTTGGCCAGCAGCAGTGACTCACTTCCAGGTGCTGAGACTCCTGGTTTTTAAAACTTACTTGTGTCTTTTTTACTCATTACTTTGGAATGAAAAGACAGACGTCAACAGTAAAAACAACACACGGCTTCTAGTTTAGTTTCAATCCGGATTGGCAGCCACAAACACACCAATCACCACCAAATTCTGAATCTTTTCCAAAGTTTTATCTGATTTCAAGCGGCACTTTGGTACTTTGGTTTAAAACTTTAACATAATACCAATCTGTTCTTATCTTGTAACTGTTTTGTTTGCTGTGCATGGTTACATCTTTTATTTCTTCTGTTAGCTAATTGACAGTATTGCATGGTCAGACCTACACCTTCACCACGTGATACCACTGTCAGAGAAAAGTCCAGCTCCACCCATATACACGTCAATCTGGAAGGAAAAAAAAAAATCTGGCTTTTTTGTATCGCCAAACACAATCTTCTCGGGCAACGCTAAAAACCCAGGATGCAACGAAGATGCCACATCACATGATCTAAATCTTTATCAAAACTAGCCATTTTCAAAATGTTGCTGCTTGTAGGTTAGGTAGTCAGCAAATAGTTTATTTCATTGAGATGACAGTGCTGTTGGAAGATAAAAGATGAGGCGTATGAGATGAAAAAGGAAAGATATTGCGAACTAGCAGCTGAAGTAGAGGGTGTGGTGGGGGTGGAGCACAAGGGTGCGTCCAGGAGAGGTAGGGAGCTTGGAATCTGTGGAGGGAGCAGGCAACAGGCCGTCAGGGAGATTGCAGAAGAAGCTGAATAGAGTAGTCTCTGGATTTGGTGGCTGTGTATAGCATGTATGATCTTGTGGTATTACGCAAAGATAACGTTGCCAAAGTATGTAGGCACAGGTCATACTAGCAGAGTTGTCTCTGGTTTAGGTGGAGAAGGAATGGTAGTTGTGTTCATGGGTATCAGGTATCAACGTGGAGCTTTGAGCAAAGATAAAATTGCCTAATTATGTAGGCACGAGTCATGCTATGGCAGGTAGGGCAGGGGTGGTGGGTGTGAGTATTGTGGAGAGGAGTTCTGGGACAACAGGAGTGCTGTTGAGCCTTCCCGAGGTGTCGTGGGCCTAACTTGACGAAATCCCTGTGAAGGGAGGAGCCCACTTGATAACCCTGAAGAGGTACTGCACACTCTCACCTTGTTGCCAAGGAGTGTCTTACTTTGGTGTATGAGCATACTACGCATAGTGTTAGCATAGTGATTTAGCGAGACGTTTGGTCGGGGAAGTCAGGTAGTAATATTGAGTCAATTGACCATTTAGGTGTTGTTCTGTGGACTTTAAAACTGTAAGCTTTTTTAATTGTTAATGCAGGTTTACAAATCCAGGCCAATTAAAAAAAAAGCTGACAGAATAAGTACAATATATTGTCTGCGCACACTCTGGAAGCATTTTACTATATTGTAGATGCTTAAGTAAAGTTTGCCAGAAAGTAACAACTGATAAGACAGGACTCACACTGACAGATGCTGCCACTGAGTGATTAGAAAAGCTGCACTGTGCCCACTAATTTCTTGCATTAAGCTCTTTACACACATCCACACACACTCAAACAGGTGATGCTGTGAGCTGCATACCAGGCGTGTTTCCACGCTGACAGCGGATTGGAGCGTTTGGCCTGTGAGTAACTCTGATTGGTTCTGCTCTCAATGAGCCAATAAAACACACATGCATGAATAAATGTGTGTGTGCATGTGTGTGTGTGTGTGTGTGTGGGGGGGGTAACATTTGTGAGTATCTTGGATATGTAGATAATACAATTGGTGAGTCCTTGGGGTGAACACTGGTTGGTTATGCAGTGTGATTCTATTGATAGTGATATGGCATCTGCTTGCATGTGTTTGGGGATGGTATGGCTTGGCGCTCCACACTGTCTTGAAAATGTGACTTCATACAACACCATGAGCTTTGAGATAATCAAATCATTCACAGAAGACCCCAATGTGAGCCAACACCTGACGCACAGACCACACACACAATGAACAAGGGTCACGGTTCATTGAAGAGTCATGAAGAGAATCTCTGTTCAGGTCACACACACGTCTTTCTCAGTGAATAGCCCAAGAAGCCAAAGGTCTGCAAAACTGTCTAAAGCCCGTTGGTTGTTTGTTGTTGTTGTTGTTGTTGTTGTTGTTTTAAAGAGTGCCTAAATTTAGATTCAAACTGAAGTTCAAGGTCACAGCTTTTAGTAGTGCTCTAAACTAGCTACAAAATAATCTGAATACAAGTCAGGAACAGTTGTACCTCAAATGTGGAAGTTCTAATCTGACCTTCTTTCTAATGCTGCTGTTTTACTAAGTTTGTTTTATGTTGCACTAAATTATGAGGCCCCAGCAAAGTGAGCAGCCCAGTCTCACGCCAAAATGTGTACTAACCATGGTGTTAGTTTCACAGTACTGCCAATGTTTGAGACGAGGTTGTCAATAGAGGAGGTGGTTTATCAGTTCATCCAGGAGAGCAGTGCTCAAGTCAATCAACAAGGATTTATTTTAAGTTATGTGAATAAGTAGACTTGCGTAACATACGTTATGTTATGTAGGTAAGTATCATTACCTCATCATGTAAGTAAGTAAGTATCATTTAAACACAAACCATGATCCTTTCCCAAACCTAACCACGCGGCTTTGGTGAATAATCGTAAAGCACCTCATGCAAATATCTGAGACACCAGCAGGTTTGTTGGACGATCACACGACAGACACAGATCAACAGAAAAGAACATGCCCCGAAAACCCGTACACATCTCACAATTTGTGAGCCGTTACTATCGTTCTGTATTTTGAGACAGTACTAATGTTTGGATGCTTAAAAAATAAATTCAGTACAGGCGACCAATCTATCAGACGGCTTCCTGACATTAAACGTATTTGCTAAACTAATGAGTTAATGCTCATCTTTGAAGTCTTCTATAGCAAAACTGGAACAAAGTGGTTTATAGCATTAATATTCACCAATATGTGGCCTGTGCAAGTGTGTACATTTATGATGGAAAACACACTTCATCTGCAATTTGACTAATATGACAATAATAATGACGTTTTTTTTTTTTTTGTGAACTTTTCTTTTAAAGGTTCCTTGTGTCATTTTGTTGTGAAAACAAGGTTTGTGTTCAGTGTCAATCATCAAAACACAATCTTATCTCCGAGCTCAACAAACATGTCACATGCTCTTCTTTCCTCTTAAAACATTTGTAAAACTGTTTTTTTTGTAAACATTTGTAAAACTGCAATGTTTACGTCTATGCGTATGTCTTCCTCTTCCCTGCCTTTGCTGGCATATTGTTGCTTTTTTTGGCACATTACTGACACCTGTAGAAGCTTGTGTACATGTGCACAACAACATACAAATAGGAACCCTTTATTTTTAAAACTTTGCTCTATAGCGCTACTACAGGTAAAAAAAAAAAAAAAAAAAAAAAAAAAAAAAATGGTGTACCAACACAGGAAAACTGTGTTTCAGCTCTGTATGGGGCCTTTCCTCAATTATCTTTAGTAATAAAAAAGCAGACGCCAGATTCTGGTTTTGTTTTCCCATCCATCATACATTTCAAGTACATTACAGTTTAATGGAGCCAATCTCGTGTCCCACTGAGTCTCTGCTTGTGTACGTATATCTGCCAGTGTTTATGCACATGTGCAAATGTGGGAAGAGGAAATCAGCCATCTCTGATTCACAGTGCCCTGAGAGAGACAAGTGAAGAGGACCGCAGGCAGCAGGGGAGCAATTAGCATCATCTGGTCAGAAGCTGGGAGAAATTGGAGAGGGAATTGTTGTGGGGTTTAATTTTTGGTCAAACAGTGCATGCTGAACTCATTTTAGCTGTTCCCTAAGAAGCAAATTATAAAAACGAAAAAATCTCACGGTAATGTTACAGAGTAAATAACTTGTGCCATTTTGTAGTTTTTCTTCAACTTGGGTATTCAAAAACAGGCCATGCGGGTTTTCTTTTTTTTTTTTTTTAAATAAAAATGCAGAAAAGTGTCCAAGTGATGTGAATAAACATTTGAATATCAAGTTGAAAAAGGCAAGCAATAGGAGGGAGGGACCTCGGGAGGAACATAGTATTCAATATCCTCCTTAGTGCTTCAAAATGACCTCACTCAGAGACAGCCGGGGATTCCAGACAGAGCCAAAACACATTACACCCTCTCCCAGTACTTTCCCAGAACCACTTTAGCTTCAGAAAATGAACAAATGTGATTTGTTTTTAACAATATTGTTCTCAATATTTATCTGATATTAAAGTTTGAAGATTATATATTCATTTTGCCAAGTCAGAAAATAATCATATCAAAATGTTTTCACTGTTTTTCCTGAATGCTACACATTTAATGTTGGACTGAAACTAAAAAACAGTTACCATCTTTATTCTTTCAGTCTATAAATGTTGAACTTTCCTTTGATTTTTTTCCCAGCACTTTCAGTATGTTGCAGAGTTGTTTTTGTTTACATAAAACAAACATAATTCTGAGATCAATTTCTAGACATAGTAAATCTTTTGTAAATTGTTGTACAAGTTTGTACTGTCACATCATCGACCCAAAGTCATGCTGGCCTGTTTTTAAAAAGCTCGTGAGATGATGTGTCTTGTTATGTTTCTGAGAAAGCCTCTGCTATTTTCAGATAAATTCTCTTATCAGCACTTTTGTTTGCATGTATTTAGGGGAGTATTTTCAGTTTAGCAGCAACTATTACTGGATGACTCAGACTTTTATCTGTTGTAGTTTATGGAACTGTGACAACAAAAAGGCAGAAGCAGCTGTAATGACAGGAAGACTTCCACATTTCATTCAACCATAATATGATTGAAAAAAAGACTGTGAAAGGGATATATGTGTCGTCAGTGCTGGTTATAGACTGTATCTCTGCACAATCAAAATGTGGTTCTACAGGTTTACAAGGTATTATACACCTGAGTATGTGCTTGAACGTTCCTTTCTTTAATTTGGTTGATGTAATAATTAGGGATGGGTATTTCAAGCAAAACTGTTATTCGAAATTCCCTCTGAACTATTTGATTTTTGTTCACCTGCATCTGAAACCCAACTTGACTTGCCTTCCTCTCAAGGTTAAAGAAGAAGGTAAACAAAAGCATCTCTAAGCAGCAGAAAATGTCTTTTCTTCACTTGCACACATCCTGAAGGTTGCTGAGCACTTTCTGCTGTCCACTGCTTTGTATTAAGTGTGGAGTAAAGACAACAAAGGCAACAGGATGAGATAACACAGCACATAGGAGACAAATCACATGGAATCCTTTGGTATGTTTTGTCTAGGACCAACACATTCTGCTTCCAGGCACGAAGAAGCACTTTTCCCATAATTCACGGTCCAACTCACTTCAACACACGACCACTACTGTGCTACAGTCACTTAATGTAAAAAAAAAACCCAACAACAACAACAACAAAAAAACCTTTGTTCATTACATACTGAAGAGGCCTGCAGACCTGCAAAGTAGGGCATATGTCTCTACTGAAAGCGCCGACAAAGCTGCCAGACTGCACACACTGCTCAACTTATGGATAAAACAGGCCTCATCAGAAGAAAGTCACTACAATGTATCAACAGGTACAAAAACAACTGGCGCACTCAGGAGTGCATTACTGCAGTAATAAATCATAACCCACACATCTGTTAATGTAACTGATAATCTTGATTTTTTTTTTTTTTTTTAAATCAGAGGCAGCTGTGTATGGGCTGAAAATATTTCACAATTCTTGACAAGACTACAGGACATGACTGGGCTCACAGAAACCCTTCATCAGAGCTGGAAATGATATGAGAAACTATAAATAATTTTTCCTGATTATCACTTCATGTTCTGCAGATTTCTGATAACATGAGGACAATAAGACAGCAAGCTGCTAATGATGTAGCCACGCGCAGAGATCACATCTAATATTTTAAAACATAACTGAAATGCAATGATTTTTATTAGAAAGATCCTGGCTGAGATGATGTACTGTCCTGTATACTGGATGAGGCTTACTGTTGTGCTAGGCAGACACTGTGCTTGGACTGAAAGCAACAGCCTCACAGATAGACCCATCAACAGACTCATTGTTCTGCTGCTGATGATGACTTCAGAAGCTGCACTCAGTGCTCCAAGGATGGATAAATACACAGATAGTGGATAGACAGACAGACAGATAAACAAGATATAAATGAGAGATTATTCTTACCCAACACAATCACCACGGTCTTTAGCAGAGACATCATGGTATCACGGTTGCGTCGCGGTCCGGAGCTGTGCCGCGACATCCTCATGGTCCTCTGCCGAACATACACAAAGATGTGGGCGTACAGTGTCACCATGACAACAAAAGTCACCAGGTTAAATACTGCCCAGAAGACCAGGTAGGAGTTGCTGTAAAGTGGCGCCATGTTGGAGCAAGATTTAATGCTACAGATGCAGTTCCAGCCTACGCTGGGGATGGCCCCCATGACTATGGACATGGTCCAGATGATCACAATCACCACCACCACACGCCGGTTGCTCATACGTGTGTGTAGCTGCATGCGAAACACAGTGATGTGGCGCTCTATGGCGATGGCGAGCAGGTTGGCCACGGACGCCGTCAGGCTGGTGTCAATCAAGCCTTGACGCAGCAGCCACGTGGAAACAGTCAGACGCCTGGTGTTTGGTCCTGTGTTGAACATCAAGTAGAAGTAGGCCAACCCGGCGAAGAAGTCAGCAGCTGCCAGGTTGGCCATCAGGTAGTAGATGGGGAAGTGGAATCTCCTGTTGACGTAGATGGCGATCATCACCAGGAGGTTGGCGAGCATGATGAATATGCACACGGTGATGCCTAGGCCCATCACCAGCCTGCTGACGGTGTTCCAGTCAGTAGCAAGGTACTTGCCACTGCGATTGTAGAAGAAGGCGATGGTCTCATTGTAGTAGCACTGTTCCTCATCCATGGTGGTAGTGGTGCTTACTGAAAGGAGAAAAGATAAAACTCTTTCAGAAGCTTCTTAACATTCTGGATTCTGAAATGTTGTTATTCACCTCAAAACAATTCAAAACAGATTAAAAAAATAACAAATACTTGGCTATCTACATGGCAAATGAACTGTCCTGTATAAAACACACTTGTGATATTATACAAACTACATTAAAATGAGCAATGAAAAAAAGCCTTTCGCCAAAACTCCAGATGGGTAACTCATCCAAAGCAGTTGGCAAATTCATTCCTTCTTATCAGTGTTCTCGTGGTCTTTCTGGAAATAATGACATGATTTGTTAGATATTAGGTCTCAGAGAGAGGCATGTTTGGGGGGGGGTGCATGGTTTGATTGACATGCCTCAGGTGCAGTCAGGTTTCTGGTATAGGTGGGCGGGGCGTAGTGTCCTCAGGTTCTCCCCTCACTCTTCCCCAGCTTGTCCAAAAATGGTCACTTATGGCTTCAAAAAAACAAGGTGGCGACGGACAAAATGCTAAACTCGAGGCTTCAAAATACCAGTTTACAAACCAATGGATGACATCACAGTGGTTTGCTGCTTGAGTCACACTTGAGCTTGTCTTGGAACTTTATTGATATCAGAAAGATAATCTACAGTGCGAGTAAAATCATGTTTCTGTGTAAGAATGTAAGCGTCTGGACCTACATATTAATCATTCTAAAATTACCTGCAAAACAATTTTGTAAATTGAAGCAACACAACTATTGCAATGATGCCACTTCTCAGAGATCGTCGATAGAAATCACTACTATCATCAAACACTTTACTTTAACTACCATTTCTTGTTAAAATAGCATTTTCTATTATCCATATACAGGGATTGACCCAAACAAAATCAGTCTTTACTGAATAGAATGGCCTTTATGTTTTTCTGAGCCCTTTTTATCCTTTGGTCAAGAATGAGTTAATCTGTTTTTCAGGAAAATGCTTATATTCCTCTTTCATAACTTTCAATACAAAGCAGCGCTTTAGGAAACATGTGTATTTAAGCCGGTTCCTGAAACATGGAAAAACTCAAATCCCCCTTGGATTTACACTCAACTTGATCTGTAGTCATTTGTGTGCATGTGTGTTTCTCATATGGGAAGCAGCCATCATTTAGACCGGAACAGCAGCTTTATAAGAGCAAAAGGTCTAAAAAGGATTGTTCAAAACAGAACTTGTGCTGTCTACAAGTCAGAGTTTGCAGCAAAACTAAACAAGGGTTGCGTGTGTTTTTGTGCCTCCATGTTTGCCAACTATGTGTGAGCAGCTGTGTATGTGTGTGTGTGTGTGTGTTGTGTTGTGTTGTGTTGTGTTGTGTTGTGTTGTGTGAATGAACCGCATGTGATATGAAACTAAAAACATGTTGTTTTTTTTCCATCTGGTCAAGGTTTACAAGTGTTTATGATAAAAAAAAAAAATGCATCTGAGGAAACTAAGGACAGCAGCAACACATCAACATCAGCTCAAACACACACACACACACACACACACACACAGTCACATGCGCACACACACACAAAACAATGCTCACAGGAACATGTGTTTGTATGTGTGTGTTTGTGTGTGTGTAATAAGCTCCAGTCCCACACAGATGCTGGCAAGTCTCTCTCATACACCATAGACCGGAAACAGGACCTCAGGGCTAAAGTGTAGAGAGAGAGAGAATGTGAGTGTGTGTGTGTGTGTGTGTGTGTGTGTGTGTGTGTGTGTGTGTGTGTGTGTGTGTGTGTGTGTGTGTGTGTGTGTGTGTGTGTGTGTGTGTGTGTGGTGCGCGTCTGCGTGTGTGTGTGGTGCGCGTCTACGTGCAATAGAGACAAAGATAAAGGGGGAAGGAACTAGTGAAACAAGCGGGGACGAGCAATGAAAGTATTTAAAACTTTGGGTCGAAGGCCAATGTTCTCTCTGTTCTTCTCTCTTTTCTCCTCTTCTTCTGATTTACCTTCATCCACATTCTTTAAACCTTTCTGTAGTGACACAGCGAAAATCCCCACTCTGCCAAAAACTAAACTGCAAACATGAAGAAGTTTCTATTCTATTTTCCCTCCTGGACTAATTTCCAATGTTGGAAAAACTATCACAACCTTCACCTCTCAACAATTTGCATGAAAAATAAGGGATACTCCAGGGGAATGAGGTGGTATTGAAAGTTATGAAAGCTGAAGTTTGCCAAAAATATTTTTCAAGTGCTGCAGCTCAACGGAAAATGTAATATAGTGTTTTGATAGTTGTGATATACAAGACATGTGACATATTGTAGAGATATACTTTTTCAGGTAGCTATAACCACAATTTAGTTCTTAACTGATTTTTTGTTTTTTGTAGTGCTCCATGGTCATCTGAGCAGAAAGCAATGCTGCCCACCAAACTATACAGTACACTGGCCTTAGGAGATTGGCAGTGTGCTACATACTTTCATGCCTGATCAAAAACGGTGTGAATTCGGCATGGCAACGCACCAGTGGCTGTATAACGGAAGCCCTTATCAATTAAATAAACACTTTTCTGGACTCTGTTTATATCTCCAATTTCCTGAGACCAGCCTTATTTGCTTGGAGAGGCAGTAAAATGTTTTTTCATCCATTGATAAAGCAATCATATATTTTGTTAGTCGTATTGAATTATTGCTAATGCTGGACCGTTCCAGCACCCGATGACTGTCTGTTATCAGACTATTAAATAGACAGGTATTATCACATATCTCTCCCAAATATATATATAGTACTAAGGGACAAATTAATTTACTAGCAGGTAGACGGTTACAGTAAGTGTGACCTCCAGAGGCTGTTGTAAATATGACAGGAGTAAAGGAAGACGTCCTTGACAAGTCTGCATATGGAACAGGTTGAGGGTGGTTGGATGGCTCAAACACAGACTGTCACTCAAGAGACTGCTGTTTGTTTCCCATTCATGTCCCACAAAACAACAAAAGCCAACGTTACCTTATTTTAAGTAATGTACACAAGCTAACAAATGTAAAATTGTTACGTTGTAGCTTAAGTGCTTTTGGTGCCAAAGACAAACCAAACTGTGACCACATCACAACATTAACCTTTTCTTAATGTAACTGAGAATGAATGTCCGGTGCACCTGTCGCCAGTTACTCTCCGACGATTGTATATGTCGTTGATAATGCCTTCCTCAACCAACCAGTAGGTTTAGGCCTCTACTAGTCCATACATTTGGGACAGATGTGTGATGATAACTGCCTGTTTAATAGTCTGACAACAGTCAAACCAGGTGGCTCCAGATAAGCTGGAGGTATGTTTAATTCCTGTATGTTTGTATTTTGTATATTAATAACCAATTTTTCGAAAATGTTTAAGACCAGGAGAAACAGTGTGTCATTTAAACAAAAGGGCCATGGTTATTGTAATATATCTTTAAACAACGATCAAGTGCCCATATGTGCATTGAAAAAGTTGATGTTTGCTGTTAATACACAGGTCATTCAAAGATTCCTTTCTAATGCACTTTCAGTAGGAGTTGGAAACAAAATCCATTATTGTCCTGGACAAAAAATGCATTCCAAAGTTTATCTGAAAAGATAAAAGGGGAATTCAGTACCAGAAATACAAACTTTAGACATTTGTCAAACTCTGACTCCGGAAGACTTACAGTATTTTAACTTCAGATAAAACTTGGAATATATTTTTGCATGGACAAAAGGAGGGTGAATCTTTTCTTTGCCAATATGAGCAAGCAAAACAATTTAAACCAGCTAAAAATGTTTTAAAATACACATGAACATGTGAGTGCTGTTTTAACCCAATAAACTCTATTTTCGGGATAATTTCAGTACCTTCACTTTTAAACTTATATCTTGGTCATTACTGGGGATTAACCATTCATGCTATATCTTGTTTTTTGTTTGTTTTTTCAGAATATTATAGGCTATCCAAATATTTCATTATTTGATTTGATAAGACTTAGAGATGTTTTATATTAGCTTGCATAAAGTGTATCATGACAAGATATGAAAATGGTTCTGGGTACAAACTGCTATATTGAGGATGATGCACAGGAAACCTCAATTTCCTGTTTTTTTTTTTAAAATAGGTGTGTTCTTTTATCCTCTTCCGCTTTGGTATCTGGGTTTAGAAAAGACTTTATCAAACCTGCATGTCATTTTGAGGTTTTTAAGTGTTGATTATATCGAGATTAAGTAATGACTCAGCCATTAGGAGTAGCGCAAGGAGCAGCTGAAAGACAGCAGCATCACTAATGCAGGATAAATACATAGCGACACAGCCTCTATGACAACCACCACGGCAAATGATAGCCCATCTATTGCGCTTGTCATCTGCGGTTTCTGGCCATTAAACGTCTGGAGGGAGCAGTCAGCGGGGCATTAGATGCCTGAGGCAAGTCGTCAGTAGTAGAAAGTGGAGGAAGTGTCAATGGCCTCTCAGTGCACATTCCCAACACTTTCATCAGAGCCTTGGAGCCGCGGAGGGAGATCCTGTCATTGTGTGAGTGTATGTGTGCAGCAGCCAGTGGCTGGGTCTTATAAAAGAGGAAGATTGAGCAAGAAAGAGGGGAATTTAGCTTTCTGTGTTCCTGCACCAGGGTATCACACACACACACACACACACACACACACACACACACACACACACACACACACACACACACACACAATAAAAGAGAAAGTTTGAATGACATATTTTTTGATGTGTGTGTGTGTGTGTGTGTGTGTGTGTGTGTGTGTGTGTGTGTGTGTGTGTGTGTGTGTGTGTACAATGCGTTGAACACCGGGTGTTAAAGATAGAGAACAAAATGCTCACTGTGCGTGTCAACACACTCTCTTCATGCTTGTTAGCAACGTGTGATAAAGTCTGGCTGTGTGGCAAGAGAGTGAAAGTGTGTTTTGTGTGCGTGTGTAAGTGTCTAACAGAATATGAAAGGACCACCCTGGAATCCACACAAGTGAGGTCATCACTCAAGCATCAGCAGCAAGACTGCATCTGTGTATTCATAACATACGCCTAACTGACACACAGACTGATCATCTCACTCTCTCTCTGACTGTTCACTGTTACATTCAGACACACTTCATTAATTTACAAAGGAATAGACAACAAATAAATAAATACTATTAATACTAATAACTATTAAATCAACATAAACTGACACACCCTCGTAGCTTGAGATATTTTATCTACGAGTAGTCGAAAGCTGCTAAAACTCCACCACAACACCAGCAGTCAAAGCCCCACTTTACTGCCCGACACTGTGAAGTTCATCACACCCGACAATGCGTCCAGAAAACAATAGACCTCGAAGATGGGGTGAAGAAAAGACCACCGAGTCAATGATGTTCAAATGTTTATGGGAGTTTTATGGAATTCTTCTGAATGTACTATGTGGCATTTTGAAATGTGTGGAAATTTGACATCTTGGTAGAGTTCCCAAAATTGAATGGTTTCATGCCATCCTGTAAAAAAAATTGTATGGCATTGTGGTCTAGTGTTTGGATATCTTGCTTAAAGCCCAGCAAATTTTGAACTTGATCCAAGTGGCAACCTGTCCCAACTGCACCAATTGGTTTGTGAACGTTCATTATAAAGTCTGGCATTTCAGCCATCGTCATCTTGTTTTTTTGGAGCCGGAATGACAAAATTTGGTCGAGCTGGGGAGGAGTGAGGGGTGGATCTGACTGCAAACACTATAGGCACTATTCCTCCTCACCCCACCACCTATTCTGGCAACCTGACTGCATACCAGGCATGTCAATCAAACCAAACATGCCTCCAAACATACAGTACATCTCTTTGCAACCTATCAGTTATACAATTATGAAGCACCAGAACACTAATCAGAAGGCGTGAATTTAGCTAAAAACACCATAATGACTAGTGGAATTTTTTTTTTATTAACATTGTATTTCATGAGAAAAGATTACGCTTTTTGAATGGTGGTTTATTGAAGCTAAACCCTTTTTGGAGCCAGCCCCTAGTGGCTCTCAGTAATATTGCATAATAAGGCACTTCCGCATTGGTTTCACTTTTCAGACCGGGAGATATTTTTATATACAGTTTATGCTTGGGCCTTTGGATTTGGACAAGAACCTCCAAAGACGCTGTCCTGCCAAGAAAAATGTCAGTATCAGTTGTGTCAGCAAGTTCCCCAAAACGATATGTTTATCTAGCGGCAGTAGTAATTATGGCAGTAGAAGAGGAGGAAACAGGCATTATTATAGTGGGTGAGGGTGGATGGATGGATCAAAAAAATCATCTGACTCTCCACTAAAAGGGGCGGGACCCAGGTTTGCTTGGCATTTACTACCACCAGTCAATGTGGTTAATGACAATAGTCTTATGACCGTAATCATATTATTATTACTGTAACCCTGATGATGAATGTCCCAGAATTTTAATGAAGAAAACATTTAATCCCAAAACAATGTTTTCCTAACTTGAATGTATTTCAGCCAAAACCACAATCCTTCTTTAAACCCTACTGAGTCATATTTGTGCTAAGACCTAATCAAACCTGAGCTGCAGCATTGTCACATCATAAAACACACCTGTAATAGTTTTGGAAGGAACCGACAATGTTGCCCTGCCCAGTCAGGGCATCAAATTACAAAATGCTTCAATATGTTATTCAAGAGGCAAAACATATAAAATATTTGTTAAATTTGGGGAACCTGTTGCAACCTCCACATCCCCAGTACCCATCCAATTTTTAACACTTGATCAAGCAACTATGATTTGGATCCTGCCTCAATCACTACGCATCAATGTAAGATCAGCAGAGAATAATACCCTAGTACTCCAACCATCATAACAAGAGGGGATGTTTTGCATAGAGTATGTTGACTAGATAATTTTCTTCTTATATTTTTGACAAAAAAAATTAAAAAAAATGTTACTTGTTGCAAAAATATATTTTAAGAGTGAAAGTACACTACATCTGAATGTCCTGTTGTCTTTCTTTTGGTCTGACACATATGACGATAAACTGAATAAGTTCAGTCAGTGCATTAGCCAACACAAATTGGCCAAACTTCATACGGTAACTAACCTCAAGTCTGCTCCTGGTCTCCCAACAATCTATCATCCAGTCCTCCACTTGCCATTGTTAATACAGTCCTGAGAGGAATTAAGCTTTAAAGGGAACACCGTTGAATGACATGTTATTCTAACACAGAATGAGTTTAGTCTGCATTAAAGAACATCTATTCATGTGTCTGACAAGCATTTGGACACTCCCCGATCTGGGATTCTATACTGAGCCTCATCCCGCAGGGAACTTGTGGAAAAGAGGGATAATTGACAACATCCTACATAATTTTCCAGGTATTTTTTTTTTTTTACTCTTTTTGAACTGATAAGACACTGACCTATAACCATGATCTATAAGTATTAAAGCCTGTAAATTAATTACTCTCGTCCACAAATTCATTGTCTGCTAAATGAGCTCAGAACTGTCAAACTGATATAAGGCAGCACAGGGAGTTCTCATGAAGGATATCTCTTTTTATAGTGAGAAGAATACATCTTCTGGCTTTGGAATTTAGAAAAATATGACCATATGAAGCTCGTTAAGATTTGAGTTCACACAAACATAGTTTATTATCCAAAACAATGGCCCCCGACAATTCATAATAATAAAAAAAAAATGTCGAGCTTTGAAGCAATTAGTTAATTTAACAAAAAGTTCTAAAGCCTGTAAGATCGATATCTGGTGTGTCGAGTTTGATGTGAATGACAAAGGAAGTCAGAGTAGTAGAAAACCTCTCCACTGAATGATTGCAAACTATGTGACAGCTAGCCTTTAGAGTGAGACTTGTCCTACCAATGTTTATGTTCCTCCTTCCTCAGAGTAGTTCATTAACAATGATCTTCTTTTGTAATTGCTCAGGTAAACAATGTCTGAAATATTGTGTATCCATACATTTAAAAGCCAGTACGATTTTGAATGATCGATTCAGGACTAGGCCTCCCTCAGTCTGAGTCTAGGTTTGTTCCTCTCGTTCCTCCCACTCTATCTAATGCTTCTCCACCTCTAAAACTAACAAGTTCTCCATCCTAAACAACAAATATAAAGGTTGTTTGTTCCAACCCTCAAATACAACTGACAGAAGTGTTTCCTAAATTATCACCCCTGGTTATGGTTAGGCTCAAAAACCGCTTAGTTGAAGGTCCGGGAAAGATAATGGTTTGGGTTAAAATGGTGACTTGAACCATGTTGGGCATTATAGTTACGAATTCCTTCAAGTTATGCAACCCTCATTGTCATAGTAACAGTAAACAGGTTTTAAAAAAAATCTGTCCTGACTCATGGTAGGAAATGATAAGTGAACAGTGGTCTCCTGCATCTAAATCTGATTGGGCCTCAAAAATGTCAATTTTTTTAGGCCTGTTTCTCTGTTTGATTCCATACGCTTCCATTATCGGCGGGCAGGGCATAGTGTCCTTGAGTTCCCAATCAGATGGAATCAGTTCCCTGCACGCTCATCCCCAGCTCGTCATGGTCACTTCTGTCTCCAAAATAGCAAGATAGTGACGACCAAAATCTGAACTCTAGCTTTTATAATGGCAGTTTAGAAACCAATGGGTGACGTCACTGTTGGTTGCCGGTTGGTACCTATGAGCCAAGTAATATTGCAGCAAAGGTGTAGAGTTCAATTTTGAATGCGAGTTTGGTCCCTAACTTTCCACTTGGCACTGCAGTGGCAATGTGGATATCAAAAGTATGACAAGTGAAACTAAGTTCTTATAACTTTCCATGCTTCTTTTACCTCTCCCCACCTCAATTTCTGTCCACTCAACAACCAAACTCTTTTCCTTTGTACTCTTGTCTTTTCAACTCTCCTCCTTTCCCTTTAAACTCTCTCTTCTCTCGCTTGCACTCATCTTCTATCGTCTCTTTTTCTCTGCTTTCCTCTCCTGTCTCCTCCGCCTGCGCCTCCCCCTCCACTCTTTACTCTTCACACAATGTGCCCATTGTTTTCCACACTCCCACCCCAGAAAGCAGAGAAACAGGATTTCTGCAACCCAACATACACAAAAACACTCACACACATAGACTTTCATTCTCCAACTTATTTTTTTTAACATCATGGCCGAGTGTGCACAAACCACACACAAACACCGTTACACTAGCACATACTCTCAAACAGTTGCTGCGTACAGACAGAGCTCAGGACAAGGGTTGGATTGAGGGTTGGTGTTACATTACATTGCATTTCGCTGACGCTTTTATCCAAAGCGACTTACAATAAGTGCATTTCAACCATGAGGGTACAAAACCCAGAACAACAAGAATCAAGAAAATACAATTTCTTCAAGAAAGCCAAAATACAAAGTTCTATCAGTAAGTGTCATTTTAAGTGCTACTAAAGTTCTACTGTTCAAGGTAAAGTCGGAAGAGGTGTGTTTTTAGTTTGCGGCGGAAGATGTACAGAGTTTCCGCTGTCCTGGTGTTGAGTCATGTGTGACTGCAGCTGTGACTGGCTGATTCACGGCTCGTCAGAGGATGATACCCTTCCAACCACTTAAGTACTTACATCTTAGCACACAAAAACCCAAACTGTGACAAAATTTGAAAGCTAAAAGTTGAATAGAATAGAAAGCGATTAGTCTATGAAACTCCACAATAATTGGATGGAACAGAATAAAATGGAGCTTTTAGGGAAATTTGTCATGAATATTGTTGTAGAAAAGTCAAATACATAATCGCCATCAAGTAACCAGAACATGACGGTGACTATAACAAAATTGTGGACTTCAAATGATGGGAAATCACACTGCAGGTTAATCCAATAAGCAGCGTTTCATCACACCACCAGCAGAAGCACTTTTGGAGCATTTTCACGTGAATGCATTCTAAAAAAATAAAGTTTCCTTCCCCAGGGAGAAGGAGTTCATTTGTTGCTGCTAAATTACATAGAGCAGGGCAGAGCGGGTTTCACAGTGGCTTCTGGTTTGTCCAAACCTACTGAAAGCAATGTGTTATTTCCAAATAACAGACAGAACCATAAATAACATATAAAAGCCATTTTAATTTGGCTATAAATTCTTCTAGGGATCATAGCTTGGTGACAAGCCATATCCAACTCATGGGTTATTATCTGTGGAGCAGCGCATAACACACCCTTTCATTTTGCATGTGTCCATCTATTAAGCTTCTTTGCTGCAAGGTCTTTCTGCTATGATCTGTTCCACATGTTTAGGTAAAGCAGGTTTTAAATGGTGGGAACAAGGAAAAACATAACCATGAAATTAATCCTTAAAAACCCTTAGAAATGTAGTTCCACTGAACGTTGTGGCATTTGTGCAGTTTTTGACAGCTAGAGACATTGATTTCATTAGTGCCTGCCAATCTTAATTATATCTTGGGAATTATTAGAACTTGGGTCCATTTCTAAACGTATGATCAGTAGAATCATGTTATAGGCATGTTTCCAGTGATAGGGGTATTGGTGAGGAGAGATCGTTGTGGCTAGCCACTTCTTCTTCTTTTTCTTCTTCTTCTTCTTTTTCTTCTTCTTCTTCTTCTTCTTCCAGGGTCATTTCATGGTAACAAGCAGCCCACTTTATAAATGCATTAGTCTACTTTCATCTCAGTATCAGTCCACTACATGATACCATGTCGGTGTCATGTTTTGCCTCGTCTAGGCATGAAAAGTAAGGTGCCTTAGGTTTAACCATCAAAAACCATATGCCTAGGTTCAAGAAAAAAGTACTTGGTTGGGGTTTGGGAAAGAATTCTTTAAAAGAGATCCATATTCTCACAAACTTGAACCATGGTCTACGGGTTAAAAGTCCTGGGTTTGACTCATTTATCCACCTCTGATCTGCCTCCGTGCATGGACTTCACTGCTTTTGTACGTCAAGTGATCGTTGTCACGACATCTTTTGTCGACCCTGCTCATACATGCGCCCTTGCTCATTCAGGTGTAAAACATACCTAGGCAAAATGTCACACTAAAATACTATCCTCTAGTGGACATGCTTTGGTGTACTACAATGCATATTAACATACGTCCATGCATACAATATGCTTGAAGTAATATTAAAGGAGAAACCTAAAACTAAGGAATTGAGAAATGTAACATGTGAAGCACCTGCTTGAAATGTGGATGTTGGATAGGAGTTTTTTTTTACAAAGACAGGAGAAATTGGGTGAATTTTATGTCCTTCTGACACAAAGCTACAATATGTAGCAGTTACTTTAATGCAGTTTAAGTTATACAATAACTGTTTACAAGAAGTGGTTTGATGATGATAACCAAACTTCTTTAAACTGTTTAAGAATGACTGGGTCCAGATAAACAGCCTCTACCATGTGTGTCAAGACTATGTGCAGTTTATTGTTGGGTGTGGTCAGCCATCCTCTAACGAAATCACATTATTAGAGACAGATTTCACAGATTACATCATCGGAGCTCAGATGCACTGTGGGATTGCGTCAGTGTTGTCTTCAGAAATTTCAGGGTTTGACTCAAAATCGTTAAAATTCATCACTTCTCAGCTCTGGCCTGTCACTTTTCAAGATTACTAATGCTGTACAGTTTAAAAAATAAATAAATAAAAAAAAAAAAAAAAAAATGCTCGCTTTTGCCATATTCTGCCCTGAAAGTGTATTTGAAAGCTTTATACCTCCACCAGGGAGGTTATGTATTCGATGTGGTTAGTTTGTCAACAGGATTATAGAAAATATACAGGCCAGATTCCCATGAGAATTGGTGGAAGGGTGTAATATGGGCAAAGATATAATCCATTCAATTTTTAGGCAGATCCAAATTACAAAGTGGGATCCATGAACTGTTTTATTTTTACTTCTATTAACTTTTAATTGATACTAGGTATTTGGCCTAGCCTGGCTGGACTGACTATCACTCACAGTTTCAGTTACCTGGTAACTCGGCTCTATTATTAGCATTTGCACAGCTAGTCTGAAAGGCGCACCAAGCAGCGACCAGTGTCGGTGTTTAACCGCGTTTGTCCCTCCTTCACTGTGACAGTGATGAGCGCAACTCTCGGTGAACTCGATGACTGGAAATAAAACGGGAAACATTCTGTGCAGAATAAACACTCTGCAACTCGTTAAGCTGCTGGCATCCATTAAAAACAACCTTAAAAATACGCTGGGCTCAGAAAAAAAACGCTTTGGTGGACACTGTATGTAGTTGCAGCTGTAGCAGTGTTGGCTGGTTTCGGCGCAAGCTGATTGATTAAAATTAACCCAAGATCTATGCCCAGTAGGATGGAACGTCTGCAAACAATTCTCTATGGAGGGTGTCCAGACCCATATATTAACGCAGTGAAATTGGGTTGGGTGCTCACCAGACTGTTTGGCCTACTCAATGCCAAAAATCCTAAAATCCAGCAGACTAAAATCTTGCTTTAACAGTTTTGGGTACCCAATGTACCATGACCTTGTGTCCTGTTCTTTCTATAGTTCCCATTGTTCCACAATTTTAGAACAATGCAGAGGGACAATATTTTTATACTCCCAGAGAAGAAAACCTGGGAGTTTTTATAGCTAGGCAGTGGAATGCTCTTGAGGCACCTGACCTCTGTCCAACTGAGCCGGGTTCACTTTCTAGAGGCCAGACTGAGTGCAGGAAGAAAGTCAAGTTTTATGTATTTTGCACTTTAAAAGTACACACCAGGTGGTTTACAAAAAAAAGAAGAAAAGAGCAAAAAGGAATAACAGTGATTTTAAGACTATGAAAAGCATTCCAATTCGATTGTTAAGCATTAACAAAATAAAAAGAATGTAAAATGGATTCAGCTTATTGTGCATATGATTAGTCTGCACTCAATAACCCCTATTAACAAATAAAAAATCTGTTTGCAAATTTCACAAAAATCAAAACTGAAATCTCATTCACTTTCAGTACTTTCTAGAAACACCTTTGGCAGCCTCAAATCTCAGCAAAGTCTCTATAAGCTATAGAAACTGCCTAATTTAGGCAGTTTCTCCCATTCACAGTGAATGGGCTGTAAACTGCCCCCTCAGCTCTCTCCACAAATGTTCTTCAGTAGGTCAAAGTAGAGGCTTTGGCAGGGGCATGCCTGAAACCATTCAAGCTTTGTCTTAGCACTATGCATCAGGTGGTTCATGCTGAAAGGTGAACCTCAGGGAGAGCACTATTTGGCTCCATTTATTCTCACCAGACTGGAAAAAGGTATTGAATGCAAATATAAATGAGAAATGATATACATTGACATGCAAAAACATCTTTCCACCTTGTCATAAGGATTTATTTTATACTGTAGGTGATTGGCAGGAAGTAAATACATTTGAAAAGTGTGAATATGTCCATTATTTAGGAACTCATCAGTAATCAGAGAATCCAGTGCCCAGCATCAGATCGTATTACAGATGAACTCTGGCAAGGGTCACTTACACCTGCTGAGACTAAAGTTGACAACAGCAATATTATCTCAGTCAGGGTCACACTTCAAATCCAAAGTGTTGAAATGCACAGCCAAACAATACCAATGTTAATATGATACTTTTTTTTTTTTACAGGATTGAATACTAATTTCCTCATTCTTGCAGGTTTTGGTTCCTCTTTCTATTTTTCCCCTTGACTGACCTGAGACACAATTTTAACCCACATCTTCCTCACACACACAGACAGATAATTAAGACATAAAGAATGAGTTGCAGAAAGGCATGCTAGTGGCAGGACGGCATGTTAGCGGCAGGACAGGAGGGAAATGAGGAGTGAGTGCAGGATTCATGTCTCAAACCCCTGCAGTTAAGGGACACTGGATGGTTTTGTCTCCAGCTGACGCGGTCCAGTGCCTTCCAGCACGAGTCTCTGATATTGCATAATTGCAACTTGTGCTCGCAACACTGGAAGCATCACGGCTGGTCAGACTGCATGTGATTCATTGATGCCTGGCTCGTGGCATGTGTGACCACCACCTAACTAAAACTTTTGGTCAGTCTGACCGATATTCTGTTACATCTCTGGGGATGCCAATGCATGCTATTATGACACTGTTGTGTCACCGATGTTTCTTTAGATTTTTCAGTACTCAGCTATAGCTAAAAAGCTAGCTGGCTGCCAGCTGTTCTTCTAGCTTATCGACGACTCTCCCACACATTCCCAAAACGTTAATGAATGCATGCAGCCTAAAAAGGGCTGGAAACAATACAGCACTAGATATACACTACTAAGGCCTCCGAGTATGCCATATTCAATCAGAATTTGTCTTTGAATATAAAATAACCACAATGAAAAAATGAATTACACTAAAATAAAAATGTCTACTACCCTAAAGTAAATTCTTTGTGTGTCACTAGTTGAGTGTCAGTAGAGCTATAGTCACTGCCTTGCGGTTGTATGGCTCCACCAACCAGTCAAGTTGCAGTTTACTTTCATGTCTGTCCATACTCATAACATATGTGTGGAAGACTTTGAGGAGATTTTGCCAACAAAGCTGATTCTAATAGAACACAAAGTTGTAGACAATGTTTCAAAAGTGGATGTTAAGAAGCTTCAAATTCTAAAATGCAGATACTGACAGTACTCAACCTGACAGCACAGAAGATATAAACAATCATGACCATTCAGTCCAAGCCCATGTTTGTGCCAAATATCAAGAAATTCCCTGAAGGTATTCTTGAGATATTGCATTCGCGAGAATGGGACAGACAGATGAGTTATAGCAGGATCATTACTACAATTGTATTTCCTTATGCATCAGTAGAGCTTACAGATATTTAATTAAATCAAATGTTGTTCTTTTTTTCAATAAACATACAACAGTCTCCCAGTAATTAATTAAGAGAAAAAACTGAAAGGACTTTATAGACATCCTTGTTGTTGTTGCCATGGAGACTTGCGCGGATACTGAAGTCGATTATTTAAGTGCACAAAGACTGAGGTGAATATAGCATGATCAACATTATCATGATCAGCAGCTGAAGAGGAAATATTGGTCTGACCACAGACTCGCACAGAAGCTGCGATAAAAGTGGAATATTTGTTTTTTTTCTCTGTGCTAAAAAAAATCCCCACAGAAAGGGGAAATATAGAAATTAGTGTAAAAAGAAGTTTTACATAATATTGTACAATTATTTGAAACTATTTGCTGTGTATTGTATATTTTTACAGCTGCTTGAACTTGACCTGTTCAAACAGCTGTAAAAATCAAGGTCAAGTTCTTGCCTAAATCATTTCCCCGTCCACATGGCCTTGAAATAAATGTAATGTCTGCAGCTGTAGCTCACAAAATGTTACTCTGTTACCTGCATGAATGTGGAAGCAATCTGGACCTTTGGTGTAAGAATGGGAGGAATGCAGGTCCTTAGACGAGGGGGAGGAGAGATCATGCTTTCAGTAATCACAACACAGATGTTTCAAGGACCCCTTCTTTTGACGGATGTCAGAGCACATCTAGGGAAACATAAAACAGTCATCTTCAGGGGAGACACGGAGTCTTTGCAGTGGGGAGTGTTGTTTAGTTTGACCAGAAAGGTCACAAGTCTGAAGCACCAACTTCACCCTTCAAATGCTGCTTCGCTCTTCAGCATCTCACAGATAACTTGTGTTGTTTTAATCCCGTCAAACCCACCAAGTTGAAGGACTAACAGTTTGTGCTGCTTTCCTGGTTACTGTGGAAACCAGGAAGCTCCTGAGAACTACCCTCTCCCCATATTTGAAGTGTTGGCGCATCATATCCATGGCGACATTATTTTTTTAGTGAAATGTCACGTGGCTAAATCTTATAATAGGAGGCAGTTTTGAAAAGCAGTAAAATAATAATCTGTTTTTGGGGGAGAAATTTTAGGCGGCACGGTGGTGCGGTGATTTGCATTGTCACCTCACAGTAAAAACGTTCCGGGTTCGAATCCGGGCCTGGGCCTTTCTGTGGGGAGTTTGCATGTTCTCCCTGTGCCTGCGTGGGTTCTCTCCGGGTACTCCGGTTTCCTCCCACCATCCAGAAACATGTGTCTCAGGTTAATTGGTGGTTCTACAAAAATTGCCCTTTGGCGTGAATGATCTTTGTTTCTGTGTCTCTATATATGTGAAATCCCATCAATCTGACAATCTTGCAAGATTAATGACTTTATCACTTAGATATTGTATTTTTCGTGAATTTCAAAAGTGATGTTTCACAATGTTGTGACTGTGTTTTTACCAAATTGGTGAGCGTGACTAAATTAAGAAATATTTATAAGCAACAGAACTTTCCTAAAGACCCACTGCTCTAGTTACCATGTCCAGCTGGAGCAGTTGGATTTGTCTCAGCCCGGTTTTATAACCAATCAGAGTCCACAGAGGATGATACAGTCAGATTTAAATTGGTCTTGCAATGAAAGTTATTCAAAAGCTGACATACTTTAACACGGTGAAAAAAACTGTTTGTTGCAGTCAACAGTCAACAGCTGTGATTCATCTTGAAAACAACAACAAGGTTATTCCAAGAATGTGTAATCCTTAAATAAAACAGCTGAAAAGCCAATGGCCTGACCTATCTGAAAGAGTGTAAAGAGCCCTCACACTCCTCAATAGCATCAAAGACCCCTTGAGGTCTGTAGCAGTGGGTGGTAGGTAAACAGTGTTTTCTCTTGTGAATACACAAATAAACACACACACACACACACACACATGCAAACACACACCATTTGAGCTCCACATGAGTGTTAATTTGGCAACATCAAAAGGGCAACGACAGCATGGAGGGAGCATATGGTTCTTTATGGTCATCCTTTACTGTCAGTTAAAACCGACTGGGAAGAAATAGCTTTGTCGTGTTATCACGCATCTATTAGACATTTAAGTGAAAAGTGATAAGGTCACCAAACTGACTATCAGGAGCAAGTTTTAAGGTATTCCAGACATCTTTTTTTGAAAACAAGTATATAAATTTGTCCTAATGGTGAAAGTAAAGGAAAGGTCGCCTAATGACCTATGACCGGTGATGGCCCTCTGAGACATTCACACTATCAACCTCCAACTCTGCACGCACCACAACTACGGTAGAAAGTTTTCCTGCAGCTGACTTCCCACCTGAGAACAAACAGGTCTCTGCAGTGATGGATGACGACCCAAACTTTACATCTGCGCCACCTTTGTGCCTCATAAAAGATATTCTGGGGATCATGACAGTGCTCAGTAAATTTGTTTTCTCTAGTTTAAAGATCTAAGATGGTTTACGTCGAAATGGATTTATGGCCTGAGAGTTGGGATAAAGGAAACTCAAGAAAAAACAGCAATCATTAGGTAGAGTCTAGCGTAAAGACTTCACAAACTCCAAACGTCAAGGGTGTCACCAAGGGCATTCAAATTCAACCTAGTTGTTGGTCCAGTGAAATTTTGAGCTGACTCCCAAATGAAATGTCAGGGGTCTCAAGAGGGATTAGAAAATTATCCCGTGAGAGGATTTCACAGAGCCCTGGCCACGGACCAAAAATTCCCAACAACTATTAAACACAAACAAGTTTAAGATGTTGCCGTTTGTCAGTAAAAGTCATCTCACGAGACCTTTTTCATTTACACCACCCCATACCTGTCACAGCAATACATCTGGGTACTGCACTCCTTTTGTAGATGTTACACTTCACTAATCGTCTTCATAACTATAACCAATGTGATCTGTGGCTGTAGTCATGAATAAAGAACAGTAGAGCATCTGATCAGAAGATGCGATATGAAGGAATCTCAGACACAATAATGATAATTGATTTTACATGTTGAAATGTTATGGCCTTTTTTGACTCATTGTATAACCTCAGAATAAATAAACAATCATAAGCACTCTGCTCAGATATATTCATCCCAATCCCGGTTGCAGGTGAGGTAAATTCATACATCTACAATGTGGTCTTGGTGGAAGGATTAAACCACATCAGTTTTTTCCAGTGTCACAACTTGAACAAACCTCAGTGAGAAGTCAGTTCATGAAACTGTTGAATTTCAGGGCTTGAGTCCAGAGAACAGTACGGTGGATTGACTCCTACTACTACTACAGTAGTAGACGGCATCGAGGCGTGTAGCCTACTTTAGGAAGATGCCAACACCACAAGAAATGTGGTGACTATCAACTATCGACATGTTGCTGTTCAGGTCATCCTGTTCAGTTATTGATCCCTGACAACAGCAATCTTGAAAAACTGATGCTGGATGACTTGTGTTTATGCTTTGGAAGGAGTTACATTTGACAGATTCAATGAAAAATCCTCAAAGAAAATTCCAAACACATTCTCTAAATGCAAATCAGCATGGAAAATCAACACAGATGTCAACTTTTTTTTTTGTACTCCCAGACTCAACGCCCGCTTGTTTTTTTCCGCTCACTCCCTTCTGCAAGTGTTCTTCCAATCCCACAGTTTGATAAAGAGCCCAGTTCTGGCGCAACAAGTCCTTCATTCCACCCGCATCCCCGTTCTCACCCTGTGAAGGCGCACAGCCGCGCTTCATGCTGAAGTAACGGTGCGCACAGGACCTTCAGGCGTCTGCTAATGCCATCAAAGCCTTTATCTGAACCGAATGCGCTCTCGCCACGTCTACGTGGCAGGTATGCTTTGAATATGTAAAGATGCCCACATTATGCACGCATGCTTGCGTGAGAAGTCGTCCTGGTCCAAATAAATTACCGGTGTTTTTTTTTTTCTTTCTATGGATCAAATGTGAGTTTTTATAAAAAAAAAAAACCTCAATAATAAGGGAAAGAAATTAAATACGACTTACGGTGTCTTGATTTCCAGTGAGAGCAGTGCGCATGTAGTTTTAGTCCCTGACTGGTTCCTGGATGTCCAACTCAAGTTTGATTCGGGTTGTCTGAAATTCCTCCAGTAGACAACTAATAGAGACGCAGCCTGCGCAACTCTCGTGTCAAAGTCGCAGCGGTGTAATACAAGATTCCAAATCCAATACACAGCCAGGTAACCCTTTCATTTTATGTCCGTGCAGAAAAGCCAAATTTCCCCACCAGTATATGTCGCTGCTTTTTTTTTTTTTTTTAACGCGTAAGTTGTTATATCTTCCCCCCCCCCCACAGATGTAACAGCCGTGATGCTCCCTGCTCCGTCTCCGTGCCTCTCTGCGCTGGCGCTGCTCTCTCCCTCTCTCGCTCTGATCGACTGCCACACACTGCACAGGACAGGACCTTTGTCTGCACATGACGTCACGCACACACAATTACAGACACACACGGCAAATAAAAGCCTCATTTGCATCAAGTATATGATATTTTGCTGGTAAAAAAACGTATTGGAAAATATGGGGCAACATCTCAACTCGATGAAAAACTGTCTGAACAAAACGCGTGTTCATATCTTAACACTTGGTGAAAATGTATGGGCAACAAGTGCATTTAATAACCCAATCTGGCAGTTTTTCGCTTAGCTTTTGAAAAAAGAAAAGATATTGCAAGTCAAAATGTGAATGTCCTCCTACCAACAACATTTCTTGTTGCGCTGGCTGTTTGAGAGTTGTTCTTTCTCTCTCAGCGCCTAATTGGAAACACATTTTTTTTTTTTTTCCCTTCAGTAACTTGTTAAGAGACAGACAGGAAAGGAGAGAGGGGTGGAGTGGAGCAGAGAGAGAGAGAGAGAGAGAGAGAGCGCGTGAGACTGACACCGAGAGACTCAAAGACATATTGTGTTCCTTCCCAATTAACCCTGCACATGATATATTGGAACTATTTCCTCCTGTCTGCCCTGCTGGTGTCCAAGTGAAGTTAAAACCTCCTCCTGTGCAGTTTTCAGGTTGTGAGAAAGTATTTGGTAGGGACAGTTGTGTCTGCCAGCTTCACACCATCTGCGAACACTTAGTGAGGTGTCTGTAGTAAACCAAGCATCGTGGTAATGAAATGGAGCGTTAAAGCAACACATTGAACATTTTCTCCTTTACTTCATTAAGTTAAATCTCATTGAAATAATGTTCTGGAGCAATTTCCAAGCAATGTACAGGATGCTGCCTTAATGCTACCCCTGCAGCACACGTGCATTATGCTGACCAGAGCTGGGATCAGATACAGTAACACAATATTAGATGAAAATAGGTCAGATTGAGCAGACACAGACAATTGGCTGATGGAATGATTTGTTGATTGAGAGAACATACAGGTTTGGCAATTCATTATTATGTGAAGTCATTGTCAAGCAAAAACAGTTACAGTTTCTATATTGTAGGGTCTGCCGCTTGTTCTCTGTCTGTCTTTGGGTTTTTAAAGTGCTGGTCAGACAAAACAAAACATTTGCTGTGGTCATCTCCGAATAGTGACAAACTGCTGCAGGTGATCAAGCCACAAAACAATCAGCTGAAGCCCCAACCACACGTTTACTGAATATACAAATTGAGCATACGTCACAGAAAATACATGTTTAGTGCCTGAAGAAGATCTTGGTGACGAAACGCTGCTGTGTGCAGACCCTTACTATTTATTTTATAGGCCGGGTTGTGACAAATTGGCTTTTGCAAAGTCATTGGTGGTGAATGAAAAGCTTTTGCATGTTTTTAATGCACATACCTTTAGTTTGTAGGTCCATACTGGACCTTTAAAGCACCACCATTACCTCATCTGACATAATGACCATCGCAAAAGACTGACCCCAACAGCAAAATTCAGCATGACGGCGGCATGTTAAGTTTCTCTGCCACAGTTGTTGATTCTCATACATCTTTATGATTTGGCCCAATAAATGTAGAACATAACATAATAATGTGGCAAAAAAGAATCAAAATTCAAAAAACAACATTAATTTCCCTAATTTTCTGAAATAGAAAGTTATATTCTGTATGTAGTGCCTTGCACCCTCGAGGGTGCAGGCAAGGAATGAGGGGAACCACAAAGAACCCAGTGATGGGGGAAATCTGTTTGCTTTGAGTGATTTGTCAAAATACTTGCATAACCGCGTGCAACATTTGTGCTCTTGTTGTGACAGAAGCTTCTCTATTTCACACAAGTCTAACAGACCAAATTTAAACCATGGCGTCCCACAACGGAAAGCAAACATTCAGTAGTCGGCCAAAGGAGAATCCCACCTACTGTACAAAGTGGGGGTGGGGTGGGGTGGGGTGGGGGGGGGGGGGCTCGGCTTACATTGCTGCAGGCTTATTTGTATGTTTATACGTGATGATCATACACTGTTCCCTTCTTTGAAGACACACTCTTTATTTTCCAGCTCCTTCCAAAACATAATTTATAGCAAGATAGAATTATTTTTCAGGTCATGTCATGAAGTCAAAACAAACAGAGGACTGCTGTGTTGATCAGAGCTGTGGTCCTCTGCTTTTCAAAAAGGTGGTTTAAATCAGGGAAATTAATGTTGCTTTTCAAAGAGACTTTTATATCTGGGGACTGTGCCCATAAAAAAAAAAATCTGTAAGCAGGAAGTTTAAGCTCAGATGATTGTCAGCAAAGTCTGTGCACAAGGTTCCCGACATCGTTTTGGCGAGATTTTGACTTGGCTGTGTCCGGAAAGTATCTCTTATCATTGTACAAGGGTGGCTCAAATTTTGCAGAATAGGTGCATTATCTTACCACAAAAATAATTCAATGACTAAAACAAAAGGACAAGAATACATCATTTGACTTAAAGGGGACCTATTTTGCTCATTTTTAATATTCGTGTACGAGAAATAGTTCATGATTCTCGGTTCCAAAACACATTTATCTTATACTGGCCGTTTATGCAGCAACTCAGTTCATTCTCTATCTGAAACAGGTTGTTTCAGTTCCTGTGTTTTTATTCTGTATATAGAATACGGCAGAAAATACAGAATAGCACAATGGGTCTTCTTTAACACACATGGATCAGGAAGCACAGTCGACAATAACTGTTTTTAATGTGTCGCACCCACAGACCTATGCACCATCTGGGAGCATTTACTGAGGTGTTTGTTGTAAACAAACCAACATAATTGTAGGAACGCAAGGGAAGAGCAGTGATTACAAAACGGCGTATGTCTCAAAAAAGTTCTCCTTGCAAGTCGCCAAAAGCTCCAACATCGTCAGACTTCATCCTTTCTCAGTTCTGGGATGCTACAGTATTTTGGTTTGTGTTTATTTCCTCTTCTCGACTGTCACTAAATGAATATTCTTCCTGCAACTTCACCATCAAGTTACTTGGAGAAAATGAATGGTGCTACGGGTAGGAATCTATAATAAAAGTTTTGTATTCTAGGCAAAAGTAATTCTCTATATATTCTCACATGCCTTTAAAAGGCACATGACCCAGTCCCTCTCCATCTGACATTTAGCCATGTAGATAAGGAAGGCTTGGCATTTTGAAGTTGTGTATTCAAGACAAAGGTCACCGCCTTATGCATGATCTGCACTTCTGATGAGCCCAACTCTGCTGTAGCTCCCAATACAAAAGTTATTTCGGACTTCCAAGCACTGGGAAGTGGTACGAATCACTTTTCAGCCCATGTTGGTGGTGAGAGAATCAGACAAAGGGGGAATTCAGTTCAACTGAAAAAAAACACAAAAAAAAACAGTTGAGGTGTATGGCAGCAGAAGGACAGAGAGGGAGGCGCAGGGGTTTCAAAGGAGAGCAGAGTTTCAGTAGTGGAGCCAGATTAAGACGTTAGGTTGGGTAGAAGAAAAGAAATGGAGGGGAAAAAGTAGAAGAGGTTGGGAGGTACATAAAGAGACCCGGGGGCAGAGAGATGAATGACATCACAAAGTAAACAGAGTTTTTAAGTAGGAGCCTGAAAAATGGCAATTTGGAGCTATTGTGGATATAAGATACAAGATGAAAAGCCTTTGAAAAAATGCACCACAGTCAATAAGAAGTGCAGAGAACCATACTGTCACTGACGTCATCATAGTTTATGACTTTATGCTCAATTTTAAATGGAGGTTTATTGAGCAATACAGTTTCTGCAGTAGTTTATTGTTATTTTGGTACTCAGGTTGAGCATTTCAAGCAAAAATAGGATTCGAAATTTGCTCTGAACTATTCGATTGGACGGACAGCTCGTCTGCTCGGTGCTTCGCTCCAAGGTCGGTGCTTTGTTGCGGTACATTTATATGCTAGCTCAACCTGCAGAGTTTGCACTGCTCCTCATCTTTGTTTATCTTTTGAAAGCATCTAACCTCCGCAGTCTGGTGGCAACGCGTTTATCTTCTCTTCATGTTGTTTGACGGCGTCCGTCAGACAGCTTTTAGGTGTAATACTGCCACGTTACAAGCGGATAAAAACAGGGGAAATCAGGAAGAAATGTAGTCGTACATACCAATAAAAAAAATTATATTTAACGACTGTTTGAATATTCGACAATCACGACCCGTCCCCTTTGAGACGAAGCAACAAAATAACCGTTGACAGATAGGACTTTCTGTCCAAAGAGGGAAGGGTTTGCCCACTGGGAGATAAGTAAATTATATAAAATACGGAAATATATAAAATACATTTCCTTTTGTCACATTTAGCATCGCATCTTAACCACCTTTCCTTTCCCCTCTCGTCTCCCTTATTTTGTCCCTGCGAGTATGATATATTGCCCCGATAATTATCAGACAGTAAATTATGCATGCTGCACATTATGCGAGTTAGTCTGTCCGTTTAACAGCGTTTGCGCGTGTCCCTGTCTGCATCTCCCTCGCTCATCTCTCCATTATTGTCATTGTTATAAAAGAGCTATGAGGTGGAGATGACAGATCAGCCGCGGTGACTTCCTTTGTCTCAGGTGGCGATACGTGTTAATGGCTCCTCTCTGTCAACGACTGGGTCAGTGATGAAGGGCTCCTTTTGTAATGGACTCTTGTATACTGGTTTACAGCCTCCCCTGCAATTACTGGGTCCTAAACCGCAAAGTATTGTCGTCACTGCCAGGCCATCGTTGTAAAAGGGGAATAAAGTTAAATCGCAATGTCCAGTTAACTTAAATTAGATCTGAAACGGGTCTTAAATGACACCAACATGGCAATTAACACACCCGGGTTTACAGCCTGTGATTTCAGTTTTCATCCCACAGCCTTGAACCGAACTGGTAAGAAAAAATATAGTGGATCAGAGAGTGTTAACAACATCTTGTGGGTTTGATCCACACAAAAATATACGCAGACACATACTTAGTACCCACAACTCGCATCATCTGGTATTGTTTACTGCACTGTGCTCATGATGGCTTTAAATATTTTGTCGTCATCAGAAAAAAACATGACCAGATGATCAATTCTCACTTTCGCCAACTATTTTTCACCCGAATACATTGCGTGTATAACTTGTACTGTATGTGCACGCACACACAGACACGCACCTGTTATGTGACAGCTGTTTGTTATGGAGTCAGTGAGGTCTGGTGTTTGTAGTGGCTCAAACACTCACTTTGGCAGCAGTGCGTGTGTGTGCGTGCAGACGCACATACACTCGATAAGAATATGTCCCTGTAATGTAGATGAATTTGAGACGGTATCTCTGCCTTTTTCTTGGTTCTCCATCAATACGTTTCCACAATTGAAATCTGTTCAAGATTTGGGGAAATGCACCAATGACATTCGTCACTGACAGTTAGATGAGAGGATCGACTTTTTAATTTGTCCATTAAGTATTAAGTTACACCCTGTAGATATTGGCTAAGTTAAGATAAGGACTGCCAAATGCAGGGAAACACACACGTGCACACAAATAAAAACATTAAAAACATGAACACGGATAGACAGACTTTATTGATCCCGCAAGCAGAGCTGGATGAGTCTGTTGGAGAAAGTGCTCCGCTGTCCCTGCAGTAGGTGGTCAGGATTATCTAATATGGATAAGAGTTTGTTCAGTGTCCTCCTCTCCACCACCTTTTCCCACACTGTCCAGTTTGCAGCCAATCTTAACCATTTGTTAAGTCTGTTGGTGTCACCAGCTCCAAAGCTGCTCCCCGAGGAGACTACGACAAAGTACAGTTCACTGGCTACAAAAGACTGGTAGAACATCGCCAACATCTTGCAGCGCACATTGAAGGATCGAAGTTTCCTCAAGAAAAACAGTCTACTCACCCATTTCTTGTAGACAGCGTTGATGCTGGTCTTCCAGTTCAGTCTGTTGTCATGGAGACACCAGGTACTTGTACTCCTCCACCATGTCCACCTCCTCTCCCAGAACTCTCAGCGGTTGTGGAGCCGTCGTCTTCCTCCTGAAGTCGACCACCATCTCTCTGGTCTTGGCCACGTTCAGGAGCAGGTGATTTCTTCCCGCCCACTCCACTACTGCCCTGTACTCATCCTCCCGTCCATCCCTTATACATCCTACCACTGCAGAGTCATCAGAGAACTTCTGCAGATGGCAGGACTCTGAGTTGTACTGGAAGTCAGTTGTGTACAAGGTGAACAGAAAGGGAGACAGAACAGTTCCCTGTGGAGCTCCAGTACCACTGACCACCGTATCAGACAGCACACTGCCCAGACGGACAAACTGTGGTCTGCCTGTCAGGTAGTCAGTGATCCAGGAGACGGTGGACGCGTCCACCACCACGCGTCCACCACCTCCACCACCCGCAGCTTCTCACTCAGCAGCAGTGGTTGGATGGTGTTGAATGCACTGGAGAAATCAAAGAAAGTGATTCTCACAGAGTCACCGGTTCCATCCAGGTGAGACTGAGCTCGTTGCAGCAGGTAGATGATGGCGTCGTCCACTCCCACACGAGGCTGGTACGCAAATTGCAGAGGGTCCAGAGAAGATTTCACCAGCGGCCTGAGGTGGGCCAAGACCAGCCTCTCCAGCACCTTCATCACGAGATGTGAGGGCAACCGGTCGGTAATCGTTGAGGCCGGATGGAGTCGTCTTCTTGGGAACTGGTACCAGGCACGACGTCTTCCACAGAACCGGGACTTCCTCCTGCTTCTGGCTCAGGTTGAAGAGGTGTTGCAGGAGGTCAGACAGATCACTGGTGATCCATGGCTTGTTGTTGGGTTCGTTATGATTGGACACCACTGGAATTCCCAACAGGATAATGCAATAATAGTCAACAGATGCAGCCACGCTGTATTGTATCGAGTTGCTCAGCTTACCGCTATCTTAACGTTAAATCTCTCATCTAGCCTTCATTAGACACATCTGTGTTATGGCAGCAGCCCCCTTTTATCACCCTCTGTGACCTACGATGCTGATCACGCCATCACAGTTGGTGCATTTGTATTCTGGCATACCTTCTAATTCAAAGCAGCTATGCTAGGATGCTAACGTAGCCCCCACCAGAGCAGTGCAGCATGGAAAAGCCATTACAGCCAACAGAAAGGCCTTTTATTTGGAGAACTAAGCACAGGTTCACATCAGGAACCAATTACCTTCAACTGCTTTCCTCAGAAAGCAGCTGAAGAACCCCCCCCCCCCCACCTCTACCTTCTGCTGTGTCCACCCCCACCTTCTCCTCCCCCACTTATTTCTCTCTCCATCCCCTCTGTGGTCACTTTACCTTCCTCTCCATGGCTCCATCCCCCCCCCCCCCTCTCTCTCTCTCCCTCAGTGGCACCTCACTCTTTCACCAACTCTCCTTTTCCTTCCTGTCTCCCCCCTCTCTATCTGCTTTCACTCTTTTCTCCCCCACCCTTTCCTGCCAGCTAACCGTACTTTTATATCCCCCACCCTAATTTTCACACCAAAAAGTTCTCACTACTTCATTCCTCTCATAACCTTTTCTTGCCCCCTTTGCTCAGCTCTTTCGGCACCTCACTTGTTTCTCTTTCTGATCCCTCCCCTGGTCGTACCTTCTTTCCCTGCAACTCTTGCTCCCTCTGCCTCTCAACATCTTCCCATATGTCCCCTTTTAGTCGTCTTCTTCTTCTTTGTTCCTATACTTAAAGCAAACCCATACAGATGAAATAAATAGTACAGCAAAGAAGACTTTTTTTTTTTGCCAGTTCTTGTTGTCAATTCACAACAGTCACACTCGATAGCAATGCAAGACGCATTCAGCAACAAGTGATTTATGAACTTTGGCCATCAAAAATGGTGCCAAATGTCTGACACTGTCAACCATTTACAGCTAAATTCCCACAGCGTGACTACTGCTACAACTCACATCTGCAAACAACAAGTAATGTGACATGGAATGATGCAGCATTGTGTATTGGGCAGATGCAGCATTAGTTCAAATGCAGTGTTCACTCCCCCTCATTATTTATCCTATTTTTGTGGGGGATCTCACTTAACTGTGACAGATCTTCAATCTAAATTCAACCGAAAACAAATTCACCACAAGTAAACATAAAATACAAGTTGTGAATAATATTTATTATTTAATACTTAAATCACAATGGTGAACTGAATTTAAAATCTATTTGTGCCACCTTTCAACAGCAGCACCTGCTAACAAATTCTTCTGAAAACTGGGTCTTTCGCTCTGACATCACTGTCAGAAGAGTTTGCCTCTTCTTTGCAAAACTGCTTTTAGTATAGCCTCACCAAAAAGTTTGAGAACATGAGTCGCTCTTTTCAGGTCTCACCACAGCATCACAAATGGAGTTTAGGTGCCTAATCTGCATACATTTGAAGTTTAAATGAAGCTCAGGTGGGAGGCAGTCAGGTGGATGTAATAATAATAATAATAATAATAACACATTAATTTTCTGATAATGCAAGTTATTGACACCATTTCCTTTTTGTAACTATCTAAATTCATGTTACTGTAAATCAGTCCTCCTTTATAGTTCCGCTTTGAAGACACTTAATATATCGTATTTCATTGATTTCTGCGAGTGTAACTTGCCTCTACACTGCAGTGTCCAGAAGTGTGACACTTAACTACCCACCTGTGGATTGTTGGACTTGACATCTTTGGCTTACACGTCTACAGTGCTACAGTTCACACGTGTAATCATGTGGTGTGTTTTTGGGAAGCTAAGATTCTTTTGATTCGATTCAAGATCGATGCCGTCACAGTAGGAACAGTGAACAGCTTTGTCAGACCACCACCAAACAAACAAAAGATTTACTAACCAATTAAGCGTCATCGTGCAGCAACGATCCATAAGTCAGACAAAAAAAAACCATCTGGTTAAGTCAGAAAGGTCCAAAGCATCCAGCCCAGTTCAGTATTTAGTCCAGAACACATTCTATCCCAAGTACACATAGTCCATTGTATCGTCATTCAAAATATCCCAGCAGGTGTTTGTAATTTCCCTGTCCATTTTATTGACACCTGACTGAGCCAATAGCAGCTTCCATGTCCTGTTCCTGACCAACAACGGCCAACCAGAGTCCATGTTCAATGAAGGTGGCTGTACCTGTTTTGTTACTTTCAAATCCAGCCAGTCAGAAGTGACGTTGCTAAAGATTGACAGTTCATGTAGCCAATGTGGTTCTGAACATGATCATCTGCAGCTGCAGTGGGCGGGTTTATACCAGAAACAAAGAGGATCACGTATAAAGAGAATTCCCTGTCAGTCAGGCCTTGTGTGTTGTGTGTACAGGTAGGACAGGCAGATATGAGTTTGGTTTGCCAGTTTTTTGAGTTTTATCATGAAAAAAAATTACTAATGGGCATTTTATGATGCTAATCTTTTGTTGTTGTAAATTGTTGATATCTACTCTTTTATATAAATGACGTTTTCCACTATGCCACTCCTTATGTCTCCAAACCTCTGCAAGTGGTATTTTTTTTTTTTTTGGACATTGACGTGTAAAATATTCAGTTTCTGTGACAATGTTATTAGATTTGAATCTGGACAAGGTAACACTTCATTCTGTGGTCCCATTGTGTTTTCAAACTAATACATCCCAGCTACAGTCATGTACAGGCATTTGGTTTGCAAAAACATTATAAATACAAAATACAATACAATACAATAAAATAATTTTAAAAAACGTATACTTGAATGTGTTCAAACTTCTATAACTCAGGGTCAGTATCATCTAACAGTGCTTCTGACTGTTGGCGATAACACTTTAGAGGGTTTCCTTTCTAAAGAGACCAAAGTCATGCATGTACTACCAACAATTCAAGACCAGCTTTCAGTTTACTCTGGTATGCACTGTTCAGGGGTTAACATTTCTGAAACATATGCTGCCTTCAAATGGTATTTGTGTATTGTAGTTGTAACAGAGGAAGCCGTGTTCATCGTATCATTGGCTTTCAAGTGGTTAAGTTGCGAGAAAACTTAACCACGCGTGACAACATGGACGCCGTCCTGAAGCCACTGAGGCTAAGAATTTTGCATGCCAGCCAGAGGGTAACGAAATAGATGAGATGCAAAAGCACAGTAACAGTAGTTCATATGGTGTCCTCTCGTGAACATAACTAACATCACCCCATTTGGAGGCAGAAATATTTCCAACTATCTTGCTGTGCAGAGAATAAGATCGTGTTGGTGTATGCTGGGAATGGAGTGAATTCAGAAAATAGAATTTCTGTTGAAACCCGTAAGTCCATTCATAATGGTACAGTCCACTGGGTACTAACAGACGTACGAGGGATTTAGGTTCAAATTTCACCTGTCTGTGAAACTAAATTAGTGGATTTGGTTAAAAGTAAGCTTTGCATCTTAAAATCACCGGTTTCATATTGGAACATATTGAATCTCTCCCCACAGGCATGCATGTGGTCAACGTTTCAGGAGCACAGAATACACTGCACACACAGTACAGTGCCATGTCTGTGGTTAAAAGCCTCGTGGTGTGGTACCATGTAAACACACCACTCCGTGGCATGGTTGCGGTAACCCTCACGCTGTACACTCTTGCCCTCCCTGCCTCTACAACTCTTCCTCGCCTCTTTCTGTCTTGTTCTACTCTGCCACACTGTCTGTCCTTCCTCTCTCTTCCTTTTTTATCTCCTCCTGTCATCTTCAGTTTCCTCCCTTTGGCTCATTCCATTAGTCCTTACAGCTGATTTTATCTGCATATTTCAATTAGAGTTTGCAGATGTCTGTCATCTGCAACATCCTTTTGCCTACAGTAATCTATTTACTTTGTTGTTCTCCATCGGCTATGTATTTGTTTCTTTGTTTCATGCCTACGTCTGCGTGAATGTTTGTTTATCACGGTTTACAGCATTTGATACCCAAGCAGCTTTATAAACAGGAGTCATATATAACAGACACATATAACTTATGTCACCACCGCTTGTATTTCTCTCCATATTATGTAGTTAATGTATTTTAATGTGAATTTTTTTTTTTTTTGAGCAATTATCATTTATTTATTCACCAGTGACAATGGATATTTATTTAACATTTATTGTGAAATTTGTTAAAATCTTTCTGTCAGGACCCAATTGGAGGACTTAAAAGCATGGCTTAAAGCAACAGGGCAGAATTTTTACATATAAATGAACATCTGTTACAATCAAGCCCCTGTCGAAAAAGTTCACAAAATTCTTAAAGGTATAATTGCTTGATAAATGTCTCTGTATTTCACAGTATGCAGAGGTTTTACAGCTGTTGTCTGCTGTGTTATTCCCCTTCTGGCGAAACACTTCTGAGCTGGCTAACATCCGGTTTAGCCCTATGCTGACTTGAATAGGAATACAATTATTCAATCGTGCAGCTCTTCTAGAAATTCCAAAAAGTTGCAGGCCGCACAACCAAAACACTTCGCTAAAATATTTTTGAAACATCTGTCCAGCTGAAAGGAACCGAAGACTCAGGTGATTCCTCTTTGACGTCACGTGTGCCAGCCACACCTGCTAGCACACTCCACTCCAGCTGAGCGGGTCTTTGTGAGGCGTGAGAAGACGTGGACACAGGTCAAGTGAGACGGGTCACTTAATGAGACAAATACTGTAAAGTATGGGGGGGGAGGGGTTGCGCATAGTGAAGCACAGCGTGACACTGACGCACTGCCCTCTTGTGGACTGGCAGGTGTATTACATGCGTTGTCATGATACCCTGTTAAATAATGAAATGCCTTAATTAAATAAAATAGTGCAGATAGTAGCTTCAATGATGTATTTGGAATTTTGTATGTATTTTTTTTCATTGAAATTATTTGACATACAATCATTTTTTGTGTGTTTGAATGGTGTGTTATTAGTGGATTTCGAAGAAGTCCACAATTGCAATGTGTGCATTCATAAGAAAACAGGTAAACACTCACGCTAACACACACAGACATTCTTGGATAAAGAGCTATTTGTTTTAATGGCTGAAGGGAGGATGTGGATCTACCACCCATTGTGGCGCTGTGCTGACTGCTGCGGTTCTCAGGCATTGTCTGAAGAAAATCAGCCCTTAAGAGCCCACATTAAAGACAATCAGGTCAAAAAGCTCCATGTTTGCGCCACAGCGACAGCTGGAGATCGGTCGGGCTCCGCACAAATTCGTTCAAAGAAAATTCCAAGTGAAGTTGCGCACAGCAATTGTAATGTAATGTACAAATAAGCATATCTTATTCAAAATGCATTGAATGCTAAACCAAACACCTAAAATCTGCCAAACCTACAGTTCAGAAAAATAAAACACTTAAAGCTAACGTCAGCTCAGACAGAGCACTGAAGTTCAACTTGCACCGGCTGATTGGCGTTAGTCGCTGGCGCTTGTGATCGGCTCGTTTATAGCCGTCCAGTTGGTATTGCTCACTCATATTCATCGAGGGTGAACAGCGCCTGACATCGTAACCTCACACTCATCGCTGCTGTCTTCACTTCAGCTGCGTCAGCTGCCTGATTCTCCCGCTGCAGCCACACTGATTCCATCTTTGGTTACTGTACACAAGGGAAATAATCTGATTCAACGGCATAGCTGCATATATAGCATCACGAGAGAGAATCTAGTTACAAAAATAAATTCACTTAGGGCTTGGCTGGCAACACCCTGTTTATTCTATGGCAAATTCGATGAAAGACCGGCCTTTTTCTGCTGTTACTCGACTCTTTCAACCCAATCGCTGCCAAAAGCTCCTCTTAATTTAATTCCAGTGTATCTGAGCCTCTCTTGCGCTGTCACATTCAGTTTATCTTCCTTTCTTTTCTTACCTGTCAATACTTTGTTAGTCTTTTTTTTTATTTTCTGGGACATTCCCTAAAGTAATGTTGGTTCAACTTTCACTGTCAGTTCTATCGCCCTCTCTATTGTGGCTAGATGTATGTATCTGTGTGTGTTTCCCCTGCAGTATGGTTAGTGTGATTTATAAGAGAGCTGCAGACTCTGGTTTCAGCTTTGAAGTTGCAGAGACCACAGGACCTCTGGCTAACACACACACACACACACACACACACACACACACACACACACACACACACACACACACACACACACACACACACACACACACACACACACACACACACACACACACACACACACACACACACACACACACACACACACAGAGGACCTGTGGATTGAACACACACTCTCAGTTCCTGTGCCAGAATCCTAAAAAAGAGAGAGTCACCATGGGAGAGATGTGACAGACGGAGAAAGAGTGCGAGCGAGAGAAAGATGGCATGGGGAGGTAGAAAGGAAGAGGGAGAGGACAGATATAACGACCCTAAAAAAAAAAAAAAGGGAGATCCAGGGAGGGAGGGAGGCAGGGGGGGGAGGAAATGGTCCCTGCCCATAGAGGTAAAAGAACCCCTTGTCTGTTTCAACAAAGTCACATTTCAGCTCTCTTTAGTTCAGCCTTTTTAGTTCAGTGCAGCTCGTCACTTATTCCAGATTCCCAGACAGTCCGTATGTGTAACAGGGGGAGCACATTTTTCACTGTGTACGACCAGAGCTAATAGTCTGTATTCCCACAAGGTAACTTTTATACATATGAAAATCCATACGTGACAAATTATATAAGAAATATGAGATAAAACAGAAATATGAGAGCAGATGGAAATTTGATGTGTGAGGGTATCATATGTAAAGGGAAATTAGATGATCCATTAAGTGACATTGGGATTTAATGAGAAATAACATGAACCTTGTGGGGAGGCTGCGGCTCAGTCGGTAGAGTGGGTTGCACACTAATCAGAAGGTTGGTGGCTCGATCCCCAGCTCCTCCTGTCCACATGCCCGAGTGTCCCCGAGCAAGACACTGAACCCTAAAATTGCTCCCGATGGTGTACCATCGGTGTGCTGTAAGTCACTTTGGATAAAAGCGTCAGCTAAATGAAATGAAATGAAAAACAAAACAACTGGATGAGATGGGGGAAATATATATATAAAAAAAAAACATTAGTTAAGATATGACATATGTAAGAAATATAACATATTATGGGTATGCATTTAAGAGATAAAACATATATAGTGTGATTAAAACAAGATTAGGTGAGAGATTAGGCAATATAAAGAAATATTGAATGAGATGAGATGAAATGAAATATAATGCAGAGTCAGCATTCACAACATTCTTCTTCTGTTTCTCTTTATTGCATTTTGCAACAGTTTGGTGCCCTTATTAATAAATGATTAGAAATAGACAGGGGTTGAATAATTATGACATGACTGTATTACAAAAATAATTACAATGTTACACATTTAATGTTTGAAAAATACATAAATTGTCTGCCATTATTCACTGAAATAAAAATAAAGGACTATAACACAGGCAGAATGTATAAGTCGGTGTCTGTGTGTTGGTTGTTGAGGTTTGTAGGTTGCCTCAACATATGGTTGATAAGGGAGGGGGCATGCATGTAACTCTGTGTGACATTCTTTGTGGCATGTTAAGAATGTGTAAGAGGACCCACACACACACACACACACACACACACACACACACACACACACACACACACACACACACACACACACACACACACACACACACACACACACACACACACACACACACACAGGAGCTGTTGTGCTTGTACATCAAAGTGGTGACATTTCGCACCCCACTTCAATAGGAGGTCAACCCCAGCAGATCACCCACCGTCAAAGCGCAGAGGAGAATGTCATTCATTCTTAAATGTGTGTGTTCGCGTGTGTGAGACACAGAAAGAGTTAGAGTTACAGAGTGGGAATGAAAGCGAGACATAGAGGGAGCATATGTCTCCGTGTTTGTGTGTCACAAGGTCGAATGAGGCCGTTAGCTTTATCTGTCGGTGAGTTCACCCACACACTTTGAGGCAAGTCAACGGTCTTACCTGCTGACGTATTCACACATACAGAGAGGCGACAGGATTGCAGGGCTGCTCCTGTGTGTCAAAGAACATTAGTGTTAGTTGACACTTTCTGAACTATGCCGTGGTGCACCGGTGGACACCTGTGAGACTTGGTGGCAAGTTTGGAAAACTATTCTCATTCGGAGTAATTGATGCCCAGACCACCTCAAGCACAGATACAGGCTGGCAATGATCAAATCAATCAATTTGTGAATCATTATTGTACCGTTTCAGCAACAGGTTGGCAAATTTACTGCAAGGATGTTTTTTCTGTACAGAAGTTAAAACTACCAGGAAATAAACAAAATTCATCCTGCTTCAGTGAAGCATCAACATATTACTGTCTCAATCAGAGTTTAGTATTTACAGGATCAAGTAACCCTTTTGTCCCTCTAGATACAGTTTGGTACATAGCTTTCTAGCACTGGTGTACACCTTGTCTCAGTAAATGTTAACATGAATCAGTCCTGATCGATAATTGTAGTAGACTTTGGTAAAAACTTGAACATTGGGCTTGCGGATTTGAATAGAATTCAGAATGACATGGGAGTTCAGATACAGAATTGGTCCGATGCTCTCAGATCTATTCGATACCTTATTTACTGTTTGCAAAAATAGAAGACAAACATGACCTGGGCCTGAGCAGCTCAAGACCATGGAGGAAGCTTTAGCTCAGTCTGAGTGGTTCTCTTCATGTTACACAAAAGTAACATTTGTTTTTATTAAAATAATTGCTGTCTTTTTGTTATGGTAAGAGAATAAGATCCATGTGACTTACATCTTTTGATGTTTTTATGGTACTTATTGTGGCCTGATGCCCACTGACAACTAAATGCAAATCATGCTGTTTTTTCAGGAGGGTAAATCTGGTTTGAAACTCAGGTCAAAAGGAGTCTTTATCTCAGGAAGTTTCAAACATGTTCTCAAACATTCTAAAATGTAATTTATTGACATCATTTTGGCTGCTATGGCTGGAGATAGATTTTGTTTCTGATTTAATGCAATACAAACATTAACCTTTTCAGCAACACATGCCTTGCTAAAATTACATTTGCGTGAGGGCTCATGAATTATAAACGAAGAATGTCGTTTCAAGGGAATACATTAATGCAACACTTACACATTCTTTCATTGGAAATGAATTGTTCCTCTGCTGTGATGTCATGTTTCAATGTTAGCTATTTTATCTTAAACTGAATCTTGAAGAAACAAAGAAAGAGCCAAAAACAGGCTAAAACAAAACCCCAGTATATTGACTGAAGCGCTGAAATAAATTCAGTTTCTACTTTCAGAACTGTTACACGAGGTTGTCTACACTAATCTGTCATGTATCTTGTTCTAATGAGCACTTTTGGTTTCAGATCACCATTCAACAAACCTCATGGGGTATGGGGATAACCATACTCAGTTTTACATTTTTTTTTAAAAGTGACACTTTCTGGATAGTTCTTCCACGACTGTGGGGGACTTCCAAGATACAGATTCAACTAGAAAAATGAAGTCACAATCGAAACAGCCCAGGAACTGAATATTTGTGTACATCTGGGGACTCCCAGCTACACAACAGTGTTTGTGCCTGAACCACTCATCACAAAAGATTGTTTAATTAGAAGTGAAGTGTTTTTAGGTCATCAAAGCTCAGTGTTTGGAACTGGATGTCTGTTCAACCCAAACAGTCCTCGTTGGCTAATGTACCAGATTTGTACATTGCAAATGTAATTATTTACAGAGGGAAATCCTTGTTATTCTGCCCTACTTTAGTTTCTGCATGTGAATTTGTTTGTTTGGCATATGACTGTTTGTGTCTAGCTGTCTGTCCATCTGTATGTATATGTATTTATAGAGATTAATAGGGATTTGTGATTTCCTTTAGAGCAATGTTTTTGTCCCACGTGAATGAATGAAAAATAGCCTGATTGACCAGAGAGTCCACAGAAGGACATTTTGGTGTTCTGTTGTCCAAATTTTACAATGTGCTACATTCAAAATATATATTAGGCACATACGAAGGTGGATCAATAAGTTACAAGACCGCTCCAGTTGCGTGCAAACAATGCGCAGTACCCTGACATGCATGGAGCAGGAGGAAGCTGGAACCCGAGTGAGTAAGTGTTGAGAATTTCATCACCTGATCAAAATCAGCCCCTGAGTTATGAGCATTTTTTGTAAACGCTAGACTTCGTGCACGACCATTCACCGTGAACATGACATAACATTTTGTTAATGCTTAATTTAACTGACTCTGAGGCGTCGGAGGTTAACAAGCAGCGCATTGAAAACGCACAAATGTCTCAACCACAACTGTTGCTCCCCACCGTCCCTACTCACCGGATTTGGCTCGCTGCTAATTTTTCCTGGACCCCAATACTTTTTTCACAAATTTTGATGCATGCTGTCTGCTCAAGTTTTAGGTGTGTAAAGACTTCGGAGATGCATCCAGTCCACTGCTCACAAAAATGTGTGTAACTCAAGTGCTGATTTTGATCAAGCGATTATATTTATAACACTTATTCATTAGTGTTCTTTTAGTGACGTGATGCTTTTAATTAAAAGCGAGCTTGGGCCGTAAAACTGGAGCGAAAGTGACTAAAAATTAAAACAATATGACAGAGATTAACAAAGAAAAAAAAATGGGGTGGAGGTGTGTGAGATGTGTATATTCACCAACATACACACAGGAAGAAAGCTGAGTCAAGCTAAGAGATCCTACGAAAACACGTAATCGGGCCAAGGCAAACAGGAGGAACCGATCAGGCAGGAAGAGACAGTAAAATGTGGCGATTTTCCCCCTTTTTGAAACTCACTGGAACCACTGACTTGACAGAGATCCTTGATGCACATCAAGGCCTGCAGATAGTCCCATCACTTTTGAGAGCTCTTGTCACGTCATGTTATTTGTGACAAGATTTCCCTGTGAGATATTATCAACAGACATTTTGTTTTGCATTCCAGTGAAACAGTGAAAAATCAAGAAAGGGTCACTGAAAGTGGACAGCTATTCATGCTGGACCATAAACCAAAAAAATCTTGGCTGGAGATGAGATAATACGGACAGATGGATGATATTGAGTTTCTTCCAGCTGTTTTATGGTCTGTTTTACTCATCTGGATATTAATACATTTCTTGCATAGATTTTTAATCCAGATTACAGAAATTAAATATGAGGATTCTAGCTAGACTCAAGAAGGCAGCTGGTGGACAGCTGAGGTATGACAGGGTCCAAAAAGACATAAAAAAGATGGTATTTATTAGTAAAAGTGGCCACAAAGGACCGGTGCAGGTGAGCTGCGGACAGGAGAGGTCAACAATAAGGCAAGGACATACACCAAGCTTCCCAGTTTATTAGCGCCTATGCAACCACTATGATATTGAAGCCAGACCCAGCAGAGGGATTCATCCGAATCTTTTTTGATTCAGCAGGCAACAAGACCACTAGGAGGAAAGATAAAACCATCTGGGAGGTAACGCTGCAAGTGTAAAATTCTAAAATGCTTCCTGTAAAATCAAGAATAGAATTTGAAATTGTTCTCCAGACGTATAAATCCCTGGGGCACCAGCTCCCAATTTGGGTTCAGGGGGCAGACACCCTCTCTACTTTTAAGATGTGACTTAAAACTTTCCTTTTTGATAAAAGCTTATAGTTAAGGCTGCCTCTGGTGACCTTGAGTCATCTCTTAGTCATGCTGCTACAGGCTTTGGCTGCAGGGGGACCAGGCATTTTTATCTAGCCAATAAATCTTATTCACATATGCCTTACTATCTACTGTTGTTGTTTTTTTAGCAGGTATCTCTGGCTCTGATGGCTCCAAAACGTCTGAGTCCGGTTATGTCAGAGGTTTCTACCTGTTAAAAAAAACATGTTTCTGTCCCTCCATTTGTTGCTCATGTAGGAATTGTTGGGTTTCTCTGTGTCATGTTGTAAAGTTCTGTTATCAGTACATTTCTATGTTAAGTGCATAGATGACTTTTGTTGTGATTTGGTGGGATAGAGATGAAATTGAATTAAAATGAACTATTCTTGTATTGTGTAGAAGCAATAGCTGTTCCAGTAGAAGTTTACAACTATTTAAAAAAGTTAAAATCTTCATTAAAATCTTCACAAGTAATACTCGAGCAGCCTGGCACTGCCTCACTGTTTCTCAAAGCTTCAGTTTTTGCTGTGATTATAGTCTGGAGACTCTTTTGCCACTGAAGTGTGGACCAATCAGCAACCAGTAGGTGTGGCTAAATGTGAGGATGTTGAAGTCAAGCATTTGGCTCGAAATGCCGTGGTGATGGTAGAGCTAGCTGAAGCGATACCAATAGCTTTACCTACGCTAGCAAATATCGAGGACTTAAAGTCAGAGAACAATACCTAACATTTAAATAAAAGAATTTCATTCTTTCATTGCACTCTACTCACATTGGGGGAGGGTCTCGGTCGTGGTGCAAAACATATGGTGGTCAAAGCTGACTGGTTAAAGGCTGCTCCGGTAGATTGATAGTTAAGTGTATGTCTACGCCCATTAGGATGCAACAACTAGGAACAATTTCCATTGGCACTATTTACAAGGATGTTAAACACTAAAATTTTTTTAACTCTAACACTATAAAATAAGCTTTACTCCAGTGATTTTGTGTTTCCCTTTAAAAGGAAGAGCTGAGCCACAGAGAAACTCCAAAGTGTTGCTTGTGTCTCAGTTTATGGTGACAAAGCTCCGGTCGAGCTGACGCTGACAGCTTGGTCAGTGGAAAAAATGAGTGTACTCACTAGATTTAGATCACAGTTTACAGTGAGAGGGTACAAAATGTTTATTCAACGATCTTTTCACAGAACTGAAACTCACACACACACACACACACACACACACACAAAAGAACAATTTGCTTGGTCTGCATCCATTTCACACCCCGCCTTTCTTCTGCAAACACAATTTGAATTGTAGAGTTCGGAGAAAGAAAAGATTATGACAAATACCAAAAATGATTCCTTTGCACTCTCAAGGATATAGGTTTTAGATGAGAATACTATTAGACCATTCAAAAAATAATAACGTCTGATCTCTGCGTCAAGAAACCAAAGACAACAAAAGCTGTCCTTTAATCGGGATGGTATTTTATCCCCAAATTATTGTTTTGATACAGCAGTAAAGTAATAGTCCAGTGTAATGTTTTGGCACTCAGGCCTTTATCACTTTCATCACTGGTTCAGTCTGAGGTCAGGGGGGAAACACATTGTGTTCCCTTCTGTCAAAGTCATCTGGCTGTGTTTTTCTCTCTAACTCCCTGTCTGTCCGAAAGATCTCTATCGCTTAAACCTTCTCAGTCGTCCCTCATAGATTTACCAAGAAAATATACTGTTGAAAGATTTCTGTCTTGTCAAAAGTTGTCCGTTTTGAATTCCTTTGTTACGTGCATGTTCCCTTGTTTTCTGTTGTCTGTGTGAGTTTACAGCTTGTATAATTCTGCCTGTATATTAGTATCAGTGGAACCTCATGTTAATGATAGACATAAAACAAACAGAGATGTCATGGGGAAGCAGTAAAAAAAAAACACCTGTAGATTCTCTAATGCTCTATTATTTGCATAGACTCTATCTGAAAAGTTAGGTAAGTGTGGAAGTGCCTTAAACGTGCAATACCTCTGAGGGCCACAAAAAGGCTAGCTCCATAAAGGCTCTGGCTCCATAGACTCTCTTTCAACTTCTCATGAAATACAAAGTCAATCATGTCATAATGGTGTCATTGACTAAAGTCACTCCTTCTTATTAGTATATCAAACCCATACCATTACAATCTTGCACTAATATTACCATTTTCACAGTACCACGTTCACACAGCAGACACTGCTGCTCTATCCTACTGTCCCACGTGACCAGCTGCCCAACGACAACTGTGTCAGACTTTAGGAGTGTTGTCATCTGTTCAAAAACAATTTAAAAAAAATGACAGGATACACCTGTGGTTCCTCGCTCCCAAGCCCCTCTGCGACCCTCTGTCCTCACGCTAAGATGCATTTTTAAGTATCGGAACATCCTCGACGGCCGCACACCTCGATCGGTTTCCAGGTCAGGAGCTTGAGGGTAAAAGGAACAAGGACAGGAAGAAGTATAATTAGCTGAATTTCCCTCCCTGCTCACTTCCTCTCCTCTGTTTCGTTCTCCACTACCACCTGCCCTGTCTCACTCGCAGCTTTTCACAGAGAATGCACCCCCCTGTGTTCGAATCAGGAGTATAACCATATTGTATTATCGACGTACTGCCACGATAAGCACCCATTACATGGTAGAGTGATTGCAGGTCTGGCTAAGCTCTGCTTCCCCCCCCCCCACCCACCCCACACACACATATCAACTTTACAAACAAATAACAGAGATCAGGGATTTGTTTCATCTCCACATGATTGGATCTGAATGTTTGTACAGTATCTCTTATCACCACAGAGTGACTTCATGCCTGACTGGGCCTGCAGTGTGTGTCATAAAGTCCCTTCAGCACTGCAGTATTATGTGGGCTTTCATGTGTGGCTTCAATCAAGCAGAGCAGAAGAGGGTGAGGGGCGCTTGCAGGCATGTGTTTTTGTCTCATCCAATTTGTGTGCTGTGTGTGTGTCCCAGGCTGCAGTCTGTATTTATAATCATCATCATCGTATCAGTTACTCTCATTCCTCTTTTTCTCTTCTTTTTGTCACTTTACTCCCCCACTGTAACTTCACTCCCCATCCTAATTTCTTCATCGTTTTCTTCACTCCCTTCTGTGAATTTTCCCTTCCAGACAGAAATTAAATTGGATGACTGATTACTTATACTTATTATATACAATATCCGATTGTTTTTTTGTTGTTGTTGTTTGGATGTCAATTTGCCTATTAATTATACATTTATTTTTCTATGGAGTATGTTATCGTAACCAATGGTTACCAAAACTGTGAAAATAGGACCCCACTTGTGATAAACTGTAATTGCCTCCCGTCAGCGCCCCTTCATGTAAAAAAAATAAAATAATAATAATTACTTCACCTTTTCTGCAGGTGGGAACTACAACGCTGGACGACATAATTAAACCAATTTAGTTCGGTGCTGCCACTATGCAGTATCATGATTGTGACTGAGGGACACAGAAATTGAGTGAGAATTGAGTTGTGTATGAGGTAGACTTCAGAGTGGAAAACCAGGGTTTTGGAAACATGATTTCCTGTGGAAACAGTGATGTCATGATGGTCTGTCTTTCACAGTCTTGTGTGCACGCGCGCGCGCGCACACACACACACACACACACACACACACACACACACACACACACACACACACACACACACACACACACACACACACACACACAGGCATTGTCTGTTTAAATCAGTTTCTTCTTGCAGTCACTCTGTTAATGCCATTAACGTAGCTGTCTGTGTCAACTGAGCTGTGTACTGCCATGTTTTATAGGGGAAGTTCTTACTTTACGACAGTGGTTGTGAGATACAGTTTGTCCACACAATTCATCTGAGACTTGAAAATCTCAGCAGTAAAATCTCACTGATTTTAGGAATTTGTGACATATTTCATTTATTTTCTGAAAACTGATAAACCTTTTTTTGGATAAATTTTTTAGAACATTTTTGTCCATCCTTGTGGTGGCGCTGGTAAGTGATGTACTGTACGGACTCAGGGCGAATTGGTGGGCTACTGTGGCTGGTGGGCTAACTGGGTACATGCTAACTAGCCTGGAACATGCCATGTTGTTCAGTCACCAACCGAACAGTCACATTTTTTATCTCCCCTCGGTGTGAAAAGGACACACATCTGTGACCAGGGTCAAAGAAGCAGGTCGAATTATGGAGGTCATGTGACAAAGCACAAAGAAGTATAAAGTCCATTTGATGGGGAGGTCGTGGGCAGTAGTTGGAGTGGACATTACAGGACCCAAATGTGTATTTGACAACAGACAGACAGGAACAGTTCTTTGACAAATACAAGCAAGCCTGCTTATGGGTCAACTGGGAAAGCTGAAGTCAAGGTCCAAAAAGCAAGTAACAGGTCAGACCAAATAAGGCTGGACTGCTCAGTTGAACTCACAAAGCCAATCATGAAAGCTGGTTTAATACTGAAGGGCTGACGAGGGGAGAGGAAACAGGTGAGCTGATTTGGGGAACTGGGAGCAGGTGAGGTGGGTGTGGTATACGGGAGACTGGGTATGAACAGAGACTGAGGACATCTGGTGGTCGGAAGGAGTGATACAAAATAGACAAACATGGACTCTGCGCTGAACCGTGACACTTGGCAGACTCTAAATTCTTGTTCAGAAGGATAGAAAACAACCAAACTTTACACTTCCCCTTTCATATTGATAAGCAATTCATGAAGATTCACATGGCTCTCACAACAAAGAGGGCAACTGAAAGCTGACTCCCAACATGTGACGCAACTGGTGTTGAACAAGCTTCATGGTACCAATGCAGCCCCTTTATGAGCCACTTAAGGGCCAATGTAGTGATGGATGCAATGTGAGATGGGAGGCCCAAGAATCCAGCGACAATGTACAAATAAAACATTGTGTGTGCTGTTGAAGAAGTAGCTGGATCGGAGCCACAGTCTGGATGCTTTGGGCATGTTCTAATCCAGGAAGGCAGACTCACTCAATCAGGTATCCTGCCTCCCGGGGAGGGATGGAAAAATGGTGACTTCTTTCTATGAAAGCCCCACAGCTGCTCATGTAGTGAAAACTCCTAAACTAGCGCAGACATGCACATTTACACGTTAGTACATGGTGTCAGAAATTGTGAACATTAAAGGATAAGGCTGGTGTATGATGAGACTTTAGCTACCACTAATTATTGTCAACAATGTAAATCTTTTAAACAGGGCGGTTTAAAACTGGAGGACACTTTAAGTTCTAAAAAAAACCAACACTCAAGCAGGAGTTTTGGTACATGGAGCACGTCAAGCATTGTAACAGTGTGGCTTGTGTGCTTTTAATATTTTTTTTAGACAAGTTGAGGTTTTGTTGAGGTCTTTTCAAAGGATTTGTCAAGGCCTTGTGCTTAATTTTGTATTTGTGAATGCACATCAATTCAAGTAACTACATTGCACAGTATATTCTTTAAAGCCCAAAATTAACACCACGTTGTTGAGAAAGTAAAGGTACACAGCGTTTTTATTGCCAGCAGAAGCATTTTAACATCATTGGGTTCTACAATGACAAAAAAATAATTTCAGACCAAACAGTTCTGGACGCTCCTTAAGGGGAAGCACCTACTGGGGGTGTTCCACAAGAACTACACACCTTCAAGAGATTTTCTTTGGTTTGCTTTTGCATCACCAACGGTAACATTAAAATGACCAAAGCCGGCTGGTGGTTGGCAACGTTTCTTCTGCACGACATAGAACAACAAAAGTCTCACATTTTTGTTGAGGCTAACAATAAAGGAGAATTTTGGATTGTTTGAAATGGGATTGTATGAGATATTTATCCATAGTAGGCCTCTTGCTGTGGACAGGGTCAGCAACAAAATGTAATTAAACCACATGAAAAACTCAAGTGTGCGCTAATTTAGAATATTTTCATTGCCTTATCTTGTTGTCAGATGGCCCTTTTAAACAGGAAACTGCAGGCTCCCTTGACAAAAACTGAAATTTTTACCTCAGAACACAGGAATTGCTGTTGTCCCGCTGCCTCGATCGGTTTGTTTGACTTTAGTATTAGTTTGGATAAGAACTAATGTGTGAAAACAAAAAAACACCACCAAAGTCAGACAATAACACAAACTAACTACCCAATCAAGGCAACAGTAGACCAGCAACTCCTGCATCCTGCAAGGTAAAACTACAATTACAGTTACGCCATGGGAACGAACTGACATCAAGGTAAAACAGTGAACAAATCACCATATACTTCTGTCAGTATAGTTCCTCTTGCACTGGAGAAGTTCCCCAAAACAATGCTAAGAACTACAATTGGTTACAATTGATAACAATATTTGTTAATTAGTTCAAATTACAGTTGTGGTTGATGGGAATGTAATTAATTTGGCTGGTATTAGGTAAAAAAAAACAACAACAACAAAAAAAAACTAAAGCACTTCACATATAATATTTTTAAACTAATGGCATCAGATGAAAAATCAGCCACATCTTGAGGGGGCCATGAATGGCTGTAACAGATATTATGATAATCCAACAATTCAAAACAACAAATGGCAAAGTGAAGATCACAATCAAATCATAGTGGCCATCCACCCAGTGGCTGCTGGTACTGTTTTTCAGTCTGGATGGAAGTGGTGCATTGACCTACAGCCAAGGTGTTAGCATTATTAAGAAGCTTCTACTGCTCTGAGGCTTGTTGGTAACTTACTTCTGAAGGCATTCACTGCCCAGTTCTTCTGTTTTTACACCCCAAAGCAAACGGAGCTGCTACTGCTGGAAGTATTTTCGCTTTCTCTGTGTGAAAAGTTATTTCTTGGAAGAGACATTTGCTCGTGAGAACAGCTAATGTAAATCTTTTTATGACCTTGTTATAGCTTTCGGATACCGAGCTGATCCCTCAGCTGCAAGGTTATAGAAAATGTTTGGCTAAAAATGGCCCCCGGGTGGTTGTTTGCGGCCTCACTTTATTGATATCCCGTCTCAGGATCGATTTCAAGTTTGAAGTGATTTACGTGTTTGAATTCATTTGAACTTTAAGTACAATAATTCCCCATTTCATTGCTTGTATTGTGTAGTTTTCCTTTGCTACCTTGCCAGCAACGGAAACCTCAGTGGAAATTACTGTTTCTCACTGGTTTCAAATCTCAAATCATTTCTTAAAGCTTGATGGGTGGCTAATCAGATCAAATTCCAAAAAGAAAAGAGTCGTTTCTTTTTTATTGTCAGTGTCTGTGTGTTTCTAATTTGTTCCTCCCCCATGTGGTACTTACTCAAACTGGCTCTGGAGTTCCATTCGTCCTTGCTGGCAACTATTCAGCTTACAGGCCGCGACCTCTGTCTGTTTTTGTCACTTGCTCCCTGTTTATGTCAATATCGTTCTTCATCTTGGCATTTTTCCCTCTCTATACTTACTTGGACGATCCTCACACTTCCTCCTGCCTCAGGATGTTTATCCAGTCAATCTATCTCCTTTGATTTAATTTCATTTGTCTCTCTTTAACAGAAAATGTGCTTGTCTTGCTTTGTGTCCTCCTCAATTTACGAAACATTTGTCTTTATGCTTCGTCTCTCTGTTTTTTCTACGCCGTTCTCAGATTTCTCCTCTATGTGTGTTTTCATATTTTCTCTCTTTCTACGGTCCGTCTCTCCACGTGCTTTGACCTCAGCCATCCATCTCGGCTTTTATTTTCTTGATGTCTCACTGTTCCCAAAACGCGCACACACGCGTACACACACACACACACACGAGAAAGTGAAGTATGTGAACTCTGATGTGTTATTACATTTATACAGAGAAAATACTCAGCATCTCCCATCTGAGAACTGTGATGCCACATTCCAGCTGAATCGCACAAACCTACGCACGTGCGCAAATATAAGATTATGAATACGCTTTCAAACTGTCAAAGAAAATGCTAAATTAGTTTCATTTCAGCCTTCGAACGTGACACGTCTTGCATCACAGAAGCTCTAATAATCACCAAAACAGTGGAAGTTTGTAAAATGTACCTGTTTAGCCTCCAAACACTGAAACATGTGAGGCGAATGTTTCACTCTCACTTCCACCTCATCTGAGAACAACACACACTGACCGCTTTGTGCGTGCGTGTTTGTGAGCATGTGTTTTTATGTGTGTTTACGGCTGGCATGCTGACCTTATATGCGACACTGCGTGTTTGGGCACAGTGTGTGTGTGTGTGTGTGTGTGTGTGTGTGTGTGTGTGTGTGTGTGTGTGTGTGTGTGTGTGTGTGTGTGTGTGTGTGTGCGTGTGCGTGTGTGTGTGTGTGTGTGTGTGTGTGTGTGTGTGTGTGCGTGTGCCTAGGCAGTACAGACTATGATTGTTCTCTTTGGGTGTTAGCTTACGGAGCAGGAAGTGCACGTTCAGGTCAGGGGGTGGGGGGGTGTAGGCACGCTTAGTGTGCCCACATCTGTTCAAATACCAGAGACCCTCAAAGTCACACAGGAAATGTGCGCAAGTGTGTGTATGTGTGTGTATGTGTGCGTGCGTGCTACAGAAGCCTCTCTTTGTGAGCACAATTTATTAAAAAAAATATTTGACCTTTTCCTGCAGAAAACACCTTCCCACAATAAGTAAGTGAGGGAAAGTTATCATGTACCTGCCGAGCCTGGACACCGAATAAGTACATCAATTATTTAGCTGCAAAGTTTTCTTTTCATGTATACACTGTATATTAATACTGTGGGGAAAATATTATACAATGGTGCTTTATATTGCGGATTTTTGAAAGTACAGGCAGATATCACAAGATTTAACTTGATTCTCGTACTCGCAGTGAATCCTCAAAACTAAGCAACAAACTAAAAAAACAATTTTGAAGTATTATTTACTTTAACAAAAACCTGGACTTTTATCTGGCCTGATGCACCTGTCTAGTGCCGTCCAGAATGCTGTTTGCTGCATCTGCCAATGTTTTGGTTCAGGTTTTGTGTAGGTTTGGGTACTTTGTTAAGGCTGAGAAAATTATTTAAAATCTTTTGTCCCATATGGACATAATTCTGAGGGATATTGGCCTAAACGATCTCAATTGGAAAATAAATAATAAAATCAAGCTTTTCTTTTCTTTAAGGTTACCAACAAAACTACACTCATAAATCTATGGAGAAAATGTTAAGTAATTTTCTTGACCACATATCAGCTTCAATTGACTAAGCTTATATTCACAAAGATTTTTTCTGATTTTAATGATTTTTTTTGTTTGTTTCTTTCATCGTTATTTTTCCTGGTATTTATTATGTTGACAGAATTGTAGTTCAAATCAATATTCAGGTACTGAATAAAGTGGTAGTCCAATGATTTAATAATACACTTCCAGAAAGCTGAGGAACTTATGACAGTGATTTAAAAACAATGGTAAAAATCGGTGCAGCAGAGACTGCAACCTCCCAACTTTTAGTCCTCCCAAAACACTGGATCTTACAATGTACATTTCCCACAGTGCACCTTGATAGTCTTTCATTAGACCCTGTCTGCTTGGTAAGCATATATATTTTTTCAAAATCCCACTCTTCCAATTTGTACCACAGGTTGTTTGTAATAAATGTGTAGTCTCTAACCCTGATGACATCATCATGACATCATCGGGGTAACTTTCTGTTCTCAAAACCCAGAGAAACATTACTGCATAGAGCAATGAACTAGACTTTACGTACTGAATATTTATGAACACATTTGATAAATGTGACTCAATCAATTAATAATGATAGTAAATATTAGCAATGAAATTGGTGATCATGAAATTGAATACAGCGCAGTAAGCTGTGGGACTGTTTGAAAACATGTGTAAAATTTTTTATTGTCCATATAAGACTGTCTGTAACACATCCAGACTGACTGTTTTATGAGGTGTGATGTTGGTCGTCAAACGGGAAAGAACCGGCATCACAGACTGTGTTTGTGTTTTCCTGTATGCTTTAAGAAGGTTATAAAGCACAATCCAACCTTTGTATGTACATAAGGAAAACACAGATTTACTTAGATTTGGCAAAATTGTACAATTCCTGAGAAAAACATGCTTTAAAAATTTGCCTTTGAGGAGCTAAAACCACGCAGACCAAGTTATGTGGCCTCTTTTTGCCGCGGCATACCTTCACAAGACACGTATACTACATACTGTATACACATGCAAGCCTGGCTCATGGGGTTTTGTAATGGCAATAAAAGCTGTCTGCTTCAAACACACCCTGTTGATTAAGAGTCAATTAAAGTGTCTGCGACAACAAGGAAATGAGTGGAAGGGTTAGGAAGGGAAAAATGTGGAGGCAGTGGATGTGAGGAGGGAAAAGAGATGAAGATTTTAGTGAAGACGGAGAAGGGTGATAAAGGAGGGCTGGGGGAATGGTGGGAAGAAAATGGCCCCGTAGGAAAGAAGTAATAAATTGGTGAGTGAACTTTCCCATGTGCTGCAGGAGGACGGTGAGTAAAGGGGATGACCTGTCAAACAGGGAGAGGAGAGGAAAGGAGACCTGACCAGATGGAAGTGGTGGTAAATACCGAAGACAAGAGGAGGAGATGATAGAAGATGAAAGAAACACTCAAGAGGGAGGAATGATGGAGATAACAGAGCTCTGATATTTAAGGATCCTTTGAATAAACAGTCTGTCAGCACTGCACCGAGTATCAAAGAAACAGCTCCACAAATAAAACAAAAAGCTAAAGTGAGTCCCTAAAATGCGTTTCTCTCCTCCTCCACATCGGTTCTGCCACGTTTACGGGGCAATCCATCTATTCTTAGGAAAGAAAAGCCTTGAGAGCCTGACGGGAGCCAGGCAGAGACCGAGCAGCCTGGGCTAATAGCTGACATTAACTTCTAAACAATGCAGGGGAAGGACAAGAAACGAGGGTGGACTGGGTCGTTAATGCTGCTTCATTGTGCTATTTTGGTACTTTGGCTAATATCGTTTTGTTTTTGTTTTGTTTTTGTGATGACAGATTGATTGGAATCCAAGGAGAGTTGGACCAAAGATGAAACATATTTCTCCTCAGCACAAAGGATGATGATTCTGTATCCACTATCAATAAAAGTGGAAAATAAAAAATATATATTTACAAAATTGTTGTGGACAGGCCTTTAGAGTCGCTTTTCATTGCTTGAGACAGGACACAGTCTGATAATTGATTATTTATTTGTTTATTACTTGCTGCTTGACCTGTTGTCAACTTAGTAATTGTTTAAAGAAACTTCTTCCAGCATATGGAGACAGAGTGACACTTTAAAGCTCCCATAACAGCGATTGTTACAACCTTTTACTGGCATAAATGTGACATCTAGTGGATGTTATTGGGCTACTACACTCTTCACTCATCCTCTAAAAAAGGATTTTATTTTGAGGCACAAAGGCAGTTTTTATTCTGTAGTAAAATTTAAAATAATTGCAGAAGATGCCACAAGAAACTACAATTTCATATTTGCTGGACATTTATTGATCATACCGATTTATATTACTCCTATACTATTTTGTGGCTGATTATAAAACAAGAAAACCATGGATCAACTGTTAACACAATTTCTTTCATTTGTATTCATAAAATACAAAAACAAATATGATCATAATTTCACACTTTGTATGACTATATTAATTTCTCATTGTCACATCAGCTTGCATACATGAGTCCATTTGTTCAGGTTTGTCCTGGGTTGTGCTGCTGTCTTCTGCCTGTGAACACACACTCTGCTGTGTCTCCTCCTCCAAGCTCCTCTTGATGGTCATCTCTCTCTCATATATATATATATATATATTTTTGTTGTTGTTGCACATTTTAGCATAAAGTATCCAATGTATCAACAACTTTAATATGCGAGAGGTCCCGGGTTCCAATCGCGGACGAGCCCCCAATTTGTCATGACTGCTCGCAAACCACGACAAAAATGGGAGAAACACACGGTAGGACTAAAGTAATGACAACATCTGTCGTAAGAAATGAAACCAACAAAACATACTTAACGGGGTGATGTGTTTGTCAGTCTCAGCTTGCCAGTTGTTGGACGTGTGGTGAGTGGAGTTTGTTATGTTGTGTAAACCTATGTTAACCATGTTTATCACGGTGCTCCAGGAGGGCGCCGTGTGGAGCTATGAAGTGGATCAGATAGATGGACACGAGTCAGGTCCTCGTATGGGACTCCTGGCAGACTGGCCAGGTGCTCCCAGTTGTATTGATTAACCCCGCCCACCGGGTACCTGCAAGGAAACAGATAAGGCAGAGGGAAACGCACACAGCAGGCCGGGGGTCATCCCAACAATGGATCAACATTTAATTCACCCTTTAAAATGACTTGTGGTCGATGATTAAAATAAGGACTTAAAATCTTATATGAAGTTTTAAAAAAACATGAATTCTAAGCAAAAGCATTCAAATGTAAACCTTTATTCTTTAATAAGCACAAACTCTTGATTCATTTTGAGTTGACCGTTTTGACCTTCCGTGCTGGACTTTCTATTTGGAAGTTGATCAGAAATGTTTTTATCCTGAACGAACAATTGATATATTTTCTTTTATTTAAAAGAAAGAAAAGCTCACACCGTCTTGAGCACCAGGGACAAATACAGAGAACTAATGTATTGATGAACCTTTTAACAAATGCATTTGGAATTAAATATTCTACTTCAAACTTTATATAAGTATTATCGACTAAGAATTGTCACTTTTATCTATTTAAGCAGTATCACTTGTAGCATCTTAAACTGGAGGTCATTACCACAGATCTCCACTAGGTGGAGCTGTGACTCAGGTGTCCTGTCCATAATCAATCCTGTTGGATCACGTGCTTTTCTGTCAGATCTCAAGTGGGGATTGGATTTCCCGGAGATATTGTGTTTGTATTGAATTTTTTTTTTTATGTGCATATGATCCGAATTAATGTTTTGATGAATCCATTAGGGTAAATGCCTCCAATATTGAAGATTTTATTTTAAAGATCAATATTGTTGGCCTACACTTTCACTGTTTACCAGACGATTGTGATCCAAAGGCTCAGAAATCCTCCCAAAAAATAAAAAAAAAACACTGAGAAGAAATGGAGATGAATGTTATCAATAACTTTTCTTTTTTTTTTTTTTTTTTTTAAGTTATACACACTGCTAACAGACATACTTTTTCTTAAAGGATTAACCTTATCAAATGGTTTCTGTTGGGAAGGGTGTTTTGGTGGGTTAAACTCCTTATCAGGGACCTTAGATTCATGACGAACATCAGACTGTGTGGGCATGGGCTGCAAAAACGAGCTCATTTCCCTTTTTTTATGAATGAACGCTGCGTCCCCATGAGCCAGTCAGCCAATGAGCAGCTCGCACCTGCAGCCCTTCACAGCTTATAGGCAGCAAGAAGTCACAACACTTTGAAACGTGGAGGGGAGAGCACGGAACACAGCAGCAGCAGCAGCCTGCAGCAGGGCCTTCATTTACTCACTCACTCACACATACATACATACATACATCGTAGCAGGGATTGTTGTTGTCACCACAGGTTGCAATGTCGCTGAAGAACGGCAACACCGTGGCTCTGGAGCGACGCATGGATCTGGCCTCGCTCTTCTGCATGATCGGGCGCCATGGTCCCGCCGTGGCTCTGGCTGCGATCGCAGTGGTGTCGGTGCTGGCGGGCTTCATCATCTACCGGAGCATGAGGGGGAAGCGGAGGAAGGCCACAGCCGGAGCCGACAGCGACAGCAGGAGCCACGCAGCGGAGATGGACGCCTCGCCGGTTCAGACGGACCCGGAGCCGGAGCCGGAGCCGAGTCCGGAGGAATCACGCAGCTCCGCGGAGTCAACAGGTAAAATATTCACATGTGACGTTATCAGGCGGGAGGGTGCTGCAGTTTACAGGTGCAGGAATCCGCACCGTGGAAATGTCACTCTGTAGCTCGGTGATAGATTCGGGTTTTAGAGCTCATTTGCATGAATCTACCGAGCACGCTTACACGAGACATGCTGAGGGTTAAGTATCATGATATTGTAGGAAGTGCACCGTCAGGGTCCCATCAACTACAACAGCTTAATGCAGATCATCATGACACGCCAGTGTTGAATAAATCATAACGTACTATAGCCTACAACCACGGGGACAAGTATTCTGCATAATGGCTGTTCTTTGAACAATTTGCTGCCAATACTTTGAAATTTTACCTTGAACTTTTAAAAGATTATTTTTAAAGTGTGGTTTTGCTACTTTTACTTTACTTTACCACAACGGTGAATGCTGGTAAAACTCATTAATACTATTTTTTTTTGTCTCTAAGAGAGCCATACAGCCATGGCACATGATGAAAAGGGGTTATCGAGCTCCGTTGGTAAAATAGAGACTGAAATGTACATTTACAAATGAGATAGCTGGACTTTTCCCTAAAATCAGTTGTAAAATGTGCTATTCAGCAATATTCGTACGGTTTGGTTTCAACACGCAGATAAAATGACAAAATGTTTTGCAAGAGAGATTTTGGCCAGGTCAAATAAAGCTCTAACTAGAGGAGACGGAAAACCAACAAATCTTTGCTGTTGCTGATTGCACTGATTACTTTTCGTTTGATTAAGTCTGTCATCACATGAAGGTACAAAGGGGGATTACACAAATAAGGTGTAAACTTTTAAAATAGATCTTACCTGGCTTTCACATCAGCCCTTTAAAAACCAGCCAAATATACTCATCCTATCAGATATTTATTTTCCATTTATATCAAGTGACTGTTGCTTAGTTAACCCATTAACTTGCATTATTTTGAAGAGCGCCTCTTATAAATAAGAGTATAATTTTAAAAATATAAACTTAATGTGTTGTGGCGAATAAGTACATGTGGAAAATATGAATATTCTTTCTTGTCTTCTTATATAGATGTGAGTGATGAAAGCCTAACGGATGCGAAGGAGGATGCTGATCTAATTCGGAGTGATCTCAAAATCAGACATCGTCGTGCTGAACACAAACCTCCACCTTATTGTCCAGCTGAGAGCGACCCGGTGACAGACAACAAACTCGACACTTCAGGCGCGCAGGATTTTCGAAGAGCACCGGAGACGTACGCAGAGGAGGCTGATCAGAGCCTGCAAAGTGACACCGTGGCAGGAGGGGATGCAGAGGGTGATGCTGACTGCCACCGGGGTTTAACAGATGACGCGGTGAAGGATGCTGAAGAGGACCGTGACAACGATGGCTGCTTAAAGCCTGAGCTGATTTATAATGAGAGCCACAAAGAGGGAAAGGAGGTAAGCAGTTGTCTCATGGAAGTTATTGTAAAAAAAATTAAATAAAAATAAAGTCAGTTGGACAGAGTAATGGCCGAAGGGACATTTTTAGAAAGTTACACGTATATTGAGTTTTTTTCATTGTGTATAAAACTCACCTCAGTATATGTGTAACTTATATTGAGTGTAATGAATGTAAAACTCTTTATTCTGTTAATTTTACGACGCATTTCTGTACGGCTCAGTTTCACGGCTTATAAGTTGGAGTCGGTTACAGACAGTCAACCTTAACATGACTCCTTACGCATTTTTATATTCAAAATTGAATATGTACAGAGCCTAAGGAACACGCTAAATGTGTATCTGTCTTAATGCAGTCAAAGTTAAATACAATAGCTAAAATGGAAGTTTACAGTTACATTGAACTCAAACGTGATTCATAAACACTAATGACGCTCCAGGTCTGTTGGATGTGTAAATAAGCAACCGTCTGCCAACATGGTAGCTGAAACTATTATCCAAGCTCATAACGTCTCTCGGCCTGTCACAAGTATTACATAATCGCCTGATCAGTTATTTGAGCATAATTGTCATTATTTTGCGTGATCGTCAGAATCATTTAAATTCATGTATCCCGAAACAGCTGGATGAAACTAACAGAAAGCTAAATATTAAGTAGCAGCTAGGACACGGTTAGCTTAGCTTAGTACAATGACCAGAAATGGGGAAACGGGTGGCCAGACTCTGTGAGAATCTTTTTTTTTTTTTTTTTTTTTTTTATCTCCCCTGTATATGCATATTCATTCTCTCTGTGGTTTCACTCTAACACGGTGCTGTAGCACAATAGCCTTTGGTACTTTATATTGTCTTTAGTGTATTTTCATCTACTGTATGAGCACAAAAAAAAAAGTTGGCAAGAAGAGAGTAACGGTCTTTGTATGCGTGTAGGTGGTACAAGCAACGTACCAGGAAGATGAGACTGTGGCGACAGGCGAGGACCTTTCAGATGAGAAAACCCATCAAGAGGAGGACGACCTTCAGTGTTTCTCAGACGGCTTCAAACAAAACCCTCTTGCGAGTGAAAACGGAGACGACGACACTCCGCATGATAATGTAACCACACCAGATCCAAACAGCGTGGAGTCCAACTTGGAAGAGCCTATCGTTCATATCGGAGATGTCTCTTGCAACTGTTACAGCAAAGACGCAGAGTTTGAAGAAGAGAATCACCCTCCAGGAAGTACTGATTGTTTTCATGATGACGGCAGTAATCGCCTCTCTCCAGAGAAAGAGAAGAAAAGCGAGGGTGAGAAAGCAGAGGAGTGTTTAGGCAACCAACTGATTGCTCAACAAGCTGAGATTGTGTACTCGGCATGTGAACAAACAACAAACCTGCCATCTTCCCAGCTGGATCAGTGTGACGATGTGACGGATGAGGAGACGCTGTCCATTCAGGACGGTGACGGGGATGACGGCCGTCTTCTAACTGGTGAAGTGATTGAAGAAGATGACGATAAAGACCAACTGAACAATCTTGCGGCTGTCGAATTCGACGCCCAGCCGCTACAAAAAGACAGACGACTCCAGCCTGAACCACAAAATGAAAACGGTCTTGCCTGTAATCAAGAGTGTGATGTTAACAAAGGGAAAACGCTGACTTTCCGTGATGAAGAGTGTGATAGTTTAAGGGTAGAACGTTCCCCTCCTCTGTCGCCTCTGGTCGAGCCAGCTGAGTCGGAAAAGATTGATGGTGACGATGGTCTGTCTGATGCAACAACTGATACAAAACCTCAAATCTCCAGCACTGTGGATTCTCTTGACCGGTCATCAGATAATCAACAACCACAAAGCCAAGACAAAGAACTTGCCCCAACTTTGGATAACGATGCAGATCTTGATATTTTTTGCCCTGACCTGCCACCTCCTCTGAGCGAAAAGAAGGAAACTGGCACGGTAGTCGTGCTGGCTGAAGAAAGCGTTGACCGTCTTGCGTCCTCTTGCTACGAAGACCAACAAAGTGGCCGCATGGAAAATGATGAAACAATTGACAAGACAAGAGTTAATTGTGCCACTGATGCAGCCGTTTGTGATGAGACGAGCTCCACTGCGCCCGTGACCTCTACAGAAGTACCTCATCCCGACACGCTGCCTACTTTCCAAGACGTACAGAGTGACCAAATACAAAACCACACAGATTCCCCAGAGGTTACCATTTGTGCCGCTCCTGAAGTGATTGAGAGTATTAACCCTCCGGCGTGTCGAACCCCCCTGCAGTCTTTTGAGCAAAGTGGGCTGACTTTGTCGTCTTCGGGTCTTGGTGAAGAGAGCGGGATTTCAAGCATTGCCGTCGGCCCGGATGCTGTCAATGACGTGACCCCAGCAAATGTGGTGCTCCATGTAACCGATTTAGATCGACAGTGTGAAGGACGGGTTCAGAACCGCCTCAACGCTGACAATGTAGCTTTACCCGTCATTAATGAGGACACGGCAGGTACGGTAATCGGGTCTTGCCCGTCAAATATATCCCAGCAACCCCACGGTGTGCACAAACACTCGGGCGTTGTGGATTTCCCTGACCTGCCATCATGTTATCAACAAACGCAAACACGAGAGAAAGAAGAGGAAGTTGCCACAACTTTGGATAAAGACGCGGATCTTGATATTCTCTGCCCTGACTCGCTATTTCTTCAGACCAAAAAGAATAAAATTGACACACTTGTGGCATTTGCTGAGAAAAGTGTTCGTCGGCTTGCGTCCTCTTGCTACAAAGACCAACAAAGTGGCCGCGTGGAAAATGACGAAACGATTGACAAGACGAGAGTTAGTTGTGCCACTGATGCAGGTCTTTGTGACGAGCTAGCTGGCTTTACTGCACCCGTGACGTCTACAGAAGTATCTCGTCCCGACATGTTACCTTCCCTCCGAGACGCGCAAAATGATACAGATTCTCCCAAGGCTACCGTCGGTGCCGCTCCTGAAGTGGTTGAGAGTATTGACCCTCTGGCGTGTCAAATTCCCCTGCTGTCTTTTGAGCAAAGTGAGCTGTCTTGGCCAACATCTCGTCTCGGTGAAGAGAGCGGGATCTCGAGCATGGCCGTCAGCCCTGACTTGCCAGATGCCGATCATGACGTGACCTCTGAAAATGCGGTGCTCCCGGTAACGGGTTGTGATCCACAACGTGAAGAACGGTCGCAAAGCTGCTTGTATGCTGATGACGTAGCTGTATCCGTCCTCAATGAAGATACGGAAGGTTTGGCACCCGGGTCTCGTCCGTCATATCTATCCCACAAACCCTACCGTGAGCACAGAGACCGGGCTAGTGACGCGTCTTTTGCAGCCAACGAGGACACGTTCGGCCACGAGATTGAAAATAGTTACCACAGAGAGGTGGACCAGTTGACGGAGCAGACCGGGGAGGACGACATGCGCTTAACTGTCGAGCTGACAAAGCAGACGCGCATAAAAGCAGTTGCTGAGGCTGTAGAAGTTAAGGAAAAGAAGGAAGGAGCCAAGAAAGAGGAAGAGGAGGACTATGAAAAGACCGAAATCAGTATTATGGAGGCCACTATGGACCATAATGAATGGATCACTGAGGGGAACTATCAAGTCCTTCCCTGGATGAACCCTTCAGTCCCGTATTTTGCCCAGAACCCCACAAAACCTGAGCCACCTCCAACTGAAGAACACCACGACGGCTCTTCTCCTGCAGTTGTTGCTTGTGTAGATACAGATATCCCACCTTCCACTGAAGTCGGCCAACCCGGCTCCGTTTTCCCTCTTGACGCAAATGCGGAAAATAACAAAAAGGTCGTGGCAGTCCAGCCCGTCCCGCAAAACGTCAACGTGACCTTCCGCATCCACTATCTCACCCACTTGCCATACCAGAAGGTGGCTATCGCAGGGAACCAGCAGGAGCTGGGAAACTGGAAGGATTTCATCCCGCTGGAGAGAGCCAAGGATGGGCTGTGGTCCACCGTGGTCAGCCTGCCCGCGGAGAGCCATGTGGAATGGAAGTTTGTGGTGGTGGACAAGGGTGAGGTTTGTCGTTGGGAGGAGTGTGGCAACCGCCTGCTGGATACAGGCTACGGAGACGACCTGATTGTGCACAAATGGTGGGGATTCTTGTAAGTTGACATTTAAGGAAATGGCTGAAGACGTGAGCGGAAGATCGAGAGTGGCAGGTGAAGGAAGCTTAGGGACTGGATGCCGGAACAGGTAGAGGCAAGTTTATTTGGTTGTGTGTTCATTGATGAATTTTGCGGTGTTGATTTGGTTAATTTGGGGACATTAATGGGTATTACTGTTACAAATTGGTTTGAAGAAACATTTTCTACACGTTAATATTGTTTAAGTAAAATTGAAAGGAAGTTATTTTACTGGTGAGATCTGTCAGAAAATTTACAACGGTTTTGATCTTTTTGATAACACGTCACATTTTTGTATTTGTATTTTTCATTTTCTCTTGTTTGTCAAATATATATTTTGACTTCTACTGTGTTGATCTGACTAAATAAATAATCTAAAGTTGTCACCCTGCAGTTAGAACTTTCAATGTGCAGTTCTAAAATCCCAATTAGACGACCGCCTTCTAATAGCCAACGATTAAGTGGATCTTTCAGGGCACTGGAAAGATTGCCATCAAATGACAAAAGTACCACATAAATCGTCTTCCTTTTTATGTGGCAATACGTATGATTATGCAAACTGAACCTCCTTAAAAGTTGGTGAGTTAATGCAAAGGTTCAATTTGTACGAGACTTTTATTATACTGTCCATATGCTGCTTGAATACGCCCTAACAATCTATCAGAATAAATGCACATAGTTCACTTTTACTACAGCAATAATTATTCTGTATACTATATGACTGGTGTTACATCAGGTACTCTAATGTGTTTACCACTAAACTGTGATAGTGCTGTAACTTTGATGCTGCTTTTAATTCGTGGGATTCTATGCATGAAAATAAATGTCCCACTGTTGTTCTATAAATGTGCCTTTTTAAACATAAGTTTCTATTGATGTGTATCAAAAACTTGAATGAATTACTCGTAGTGTGTTACTTATTTTCTCAAAAGTGATCATTTTCAGTCGGGTTTAAGTTTTTAATCAGTGTAGACTATAGTTACTGTGTCTTAGATTATATCATAGTATCTTTAATATGCAATATTGTGATGATGATGCTATTCCTGAATGTTAATAAAGTGGAGATTGTTATCAAATCAAATCTGGGCATATGTTTCTTGTACATGTTAAATCATATCCATTTTTAATTATCTCAGCTGATTGATGTATGATGTTCTTTGCCGTCTAAATTTCTGCAAATCATTTACAATTGTTGCGACAGCCTGACGTGGGTGAAAAAAAACGGGGAACTCTCCAACCTAATGTCTAATTGTTCTTCAGCTACATTTCTGTTCTTCAAAGCAAAAGCCACAACCGTGACCTTGTTTTGAGTCCAGCTGGCTCAGATTGTTCACGTCGCATCATTAGCAGGTGTGTTTTCATGCCAGCTTGTCAGATCCACTCAGCTCAGTGCCGGAGGTGACTGCTGTAACTGAAAAGAAGTGCTCTTCATTTTCCCGTCTCGGAACTGTGCGGATGATGAACGGTACGTGCTCACACACGCACAGGCAGAAATGCTTCTTTTTTTTTTTTTTTCTAGCCCTGTGAATGATTCATCTGCACTGCAGAGAGCGGAAAGGTTTTGCGACGTCATTTAAGAGGATAAAACCGTACATAAGCAGTGCTTAGAGTGGAAGGAAAGACGGATGACAGGAATAATGTTTTGGTTTTTTTTGGTTTTCATTTTTTTAATGAGATGTTATTGGCTTTTTGGCAGTGCAGCAAATTGGAGAATTCAGAGGAGGTCACAAAAAATAAGGCTTCAGAGGAATGAAACAAATTATAGCCGTATAAGAAAATGGACAAAAATGACAAGAAACACAAATTTGTGTTGTCAGCAAAATCCATTCTTGACCTGCCACTCTGTTCTATCTTCATGTAAATGGGTCTGTCTTTGACATGTGTTCTCCTGTGGGGTTCCATATTTGGAAGACCCCTTAATCTAAAGTGACCGAAGGGAGCCTCCCGTCGGGTATTGAACCTTTTGCAGGATCGACACCACGCTCCTCTTAGCCAAACAAGGCCACAGGGAATCATTTGACCCACTTCAAATGGGGTCAATCTGACTCTGGCTGGCTGTAGTTCACGTGATTTCTGTTGTATTTGCTGTTTCATAACAGAAGTTCAGGAAACTTCTACCTGTTTGCTCCACAGCAGAGAACCAAAAAGTTACACAGAGGCTCTGGGTTTACATCGAGGTAAACTAATTGACAAAATTAAGAACCTTATGAAGTTAACCATATTGTAAATATATATTATAAAGAAACCAATAAATTGAAGCCAGCAAAAGTCAAATTCGGTTTAAAGAGAAAAAAAAACCCACGTTAACTTGATCTTTCAGGTCACGTGTGTTGGTTTTGTGGGGAGTAAATGGAGCACACTCCCTCACCACTGCTAATGTGGCAGCTGGGAGTGTGTGCACTTTCTAAGGTTGAAGGTAATCCTTTATTTAGACACGAGGCTTACAACTGACACCACTTACTCTCCTTCAACTCCCTCTCTCTTTCTGTCTTTCCTACATCTCTCTCTGTCTCATACAGATACATACACACACACACACACACAAACACACAGTTTTGTCAAACATCTAAACAGTTAAGCCACTTTTAAACTAGTGTTTGATCTCCGATAAGGCACAAGTCTTAACACTGAGTCATCAGTGTAATCTGGAAACAGCCCACTGTCAGGCTCTTAACAAACAGATCTTGGCGCTCTGGAGGGAACAAAGCCTTTAAATCAGCACCTTTAAAGGATTCTTCAGCTGCTCGTGCTGTGTCTCACTGTGATAGATCACGTGCTGTGGATAGTCTGCATCTTTTTTTTTTCTTTTATTGACATTTTATAAGCATTAAACACTTTGTAGACATTTTTTCTATATTGCTGTTTTTTTGTTGTTGTTTGTTTGTTTGTTTTTGGTCGTGGGGTATTAGATTATTCATGTCAGTGCCCGTTCAAATAAAGTTGTTTCCTGTAGTTGTTTAAGCGGCCTGTTCCTGAAAGCAGGTTTAACAAAGCCTGAGTTGTTTTAACCTGAAGCGAGAAAGTCCAGATTAGAAAATTCAGAGTGGTCACTAATCAGACTTTCCTGAATGCACTCCAGATGATTAACTTCTTCCACAATTAAAACACTTGATGTCATTTTTGATCTTTTTCAAGCTTGTAGTCCTCGAACACAACCAATACTGACTCACTAACCCTTTCAATTTGCTCATTGTGTGCAGCTCCCTCTAGACCCCTTTAAATGAAAACTTTGAATGAATAACACTGAGCCGCTGTGAAGTCCCAGAAAGGCAAAGGACTGTTTGAATAAACCTTTTTTTTTTTGGAGCTCAGCATTTCCATCAAAATGGCCCGCTCTCTTATTAAAAAATGTACAAGGTGTCTGATTTGTCTTCAGTGAATGTGTTCAGACTACAAGGCAACAGTTGACTGTTGCCTTGTAGTCTGAACACACAGGCTATAACTTACAATGACCCTCAGTCAGTCTAAGTTGGACTGTCAAGTGTGAAATTCTCTTTCTGTTGAAGTTGAGACTGCAATCTCTTCTTACAGACCCAACCAGTATAAGACCAGGCTACTGGTTTCCATTTGACCTTTGACCTGTGGGGTGGGGCAATATATGATAACGTCAGAGAATATCTCCGGAGGTGTCTGTGTTCATTTGTGCTTTACTGCGTCTTTGCCGCAAGGTTAGAAAGTATGTCTATTTATAAATGTGCACTTTGCTTTCACTCCCATTTTTATTCATCACAGTTTCTGCGTTGCACTGGGGACCACTTTTAAATTAAACTAATGTTTATTTCTGGCACAATAAATGTCCAAGTGTGTATTAATGGCATAAAGTATTTAGATGACTTGCCTCTTTTTTTTTTTTTTTTTTTTACCACCGCTCCATCGCCATTTGTATTCTGGCTTCATTTTTTTTTTAATTCCAAAAGGCAGGTTTGTGGAAAAATACTAAAATGTCTGGTGTTGATGTTTGATACAATTTAAATTTGTTTCATAATGAAAAGGGAAAAATAACCATCAATATACTGTCGTATTTTGGGCGTGCCACGCATTCAGGCTATTAATACAACATGCCAGTCGTCATTCCTGTTTCATGCTGTGGGATCATGCAGTGACCTTCACTGGAGACCGTCACACCTGCTGACTGTGCTGTATGACCATAAGGCAAGGAGCAGTGAGTGAGTGTTTAACTGGAAAGGAAGGAAGCTATATGAGCTTGACAGAGATTAGCCGAGCAAACTCTACAATGTCCGGTGCTAAAATAGAATCTAAAAAAAGCTGTTTTTTTTTATATATTATCTGTGTAACTTTTGAGGATTTTTTTTGTCTATTTCGTATTTTCTGTCGTTGGCTTTAATCAAACATGTTATACATTTTTTATAAATATTTTTTTTTGTGATTATATCTTAAGTTCTTTTTTCTGTGCAGTCCCAGTATGATATACACCAAATTGTGTGTCTTCCTCTTTTTTTTTTTTTTTTTAGAAAGCAACGAGGAAAGCACTTCTGCATATGTGCCATACTGGGACAGCCCTCCATCAGTGAGGTCATCACGGACTGTCCCAGAGGACACTGCAGTCGTGGGCCGAATGCAGTTATGTGCGTGTGCCTGCAGACGTACAGTGCAGTATGTCTGCATGTATGAGAAGCGAGAGTGAAAAGAGTGAGAGCAAGACAGGCAGCAGTAGAGTGAAACACAGCTGCATACATAATGCATACATAAGATCTGGGAGAGGTCTGGGTTGAGGCTTCATAAACCACGTCAGGCTTTAAAATATTTACATATTTTGGTCCTTCATTATGATTCTGATGCCTCTATGTTCCACAATACATTGAGTATTCGTAGAGGATTGTACTGGATGCATGTTTCAATCAAATCTACAGTACCTGGGTACTTTCAACTGCCTTCAAGGTGACACAGTGTATATAGAATTTATATTTTAATTACAGCACAATTTGGTTTTTTTTGTTTTTTATTCAGAGATGACCCTCTGGGTGGAAATCGCAGTAATTCAGGCAAAACTTCTATCAGGCAACAAATAAATTTCATCTGATGTGAAAGTCACAAAGGCAAAATATGTGGTAATTGGAGAATGTGAATATATCGCATTTTGGATTATTTCTCAGTCAAGCGTGGTCTGCAGCTCGATCTGTCCACAGTATGACACTTTAACCTTTACCTTTAATCCACAGGCTGAGAATTTAAAGTACAGAGACAACACTGACCCCTGGCTGTACTTTAAACAACACTGTGACTGTTGTGGTACCAGGTTGAGGTAAACCTTCATAAACGGCTGAATATGAATTAAACAAACAGATTATTGACGCAGAGGAAAAAAAAAAAAATAACAATGTTCAAAATAGAAAAAAAAATAATCCTCATAGATTTAAACCGACACTGAAATCACTGTTTTATCCTTTCACAGACCCCCTCAGGCACTGAGACCCCTGAAAATTCACTTGAGGAAAAAGAAATTGATGGCAAAAAGAAAGAAGAAAAATATAGTGTAGTAATCCCGGTGCTCCAGATGACCGAGCGGCAAGTTTAATTTTTTTAACTTAACTTAACTTCAAAAAGAAAAATTCTACAGATCACAAAAAAAAAAAAACTAATGTAAAAATACTTTTAGATGTAAAAGATACAATTTTGTGTGCAGGACACCAAACTAATCTCATTGCAAATCATGGTTTTCAATGTCACTACTGTGTTCAAATCTTGTGATTCAGAAGCTTTATTCTTTTGTCAAATCTTTGCAGGCACCTGGAAGTAAGGATTGTTTTAAAAATGCTGCTTTCACCCTCACATTAACGCTTCAAATTTATTTGCAGAATTTTGTACATAACCGCTACAATTATTTATTTATTTGAAAATAATTATAATATTTGGTATTCTATTTGTTTTTGATTTTATACACCTTATTAATCCCCGAGGGGAAATTTCTTCACTACAGCAGGGGGGCTCTCAGGGGGGAGATGCTGCAGCAGGCTGCCACTAGCGCGGCGCCAGGTAACCTGACCTGAGGTGCATGTTTTTGGATGATGGGAGGAAGCCGGAGAACCCGGAGAGAACCCACGTAAGCACAGGGAGAACATGCAAACTCCGCACAGAAAGGCCCAGGACCAGATTCGAACCCGGAACCTTTTTTTGCTGTGAGGTGACAGTGCTAACCACTGCACCACCGTGCCGCCCTAAAATTTTGTGTAGTTGTATACAAATATTATGATAAAGCTGAATGTAATTAAGGAGAAAAATATAACAAAAATTGTGAGCTTTGTTGTTTGAATTCAGAAAACAAACAATAAAAACAACATGCATTTTGCTAAGTAGTGAGAATTTGATTTCTCTTCTTTTTTTTTTTTTTACAATTAAAAAAAAGTGTTTTTCATTACCTGATTCTCATATTACAGAATTGGTGCTAAAAAATGTATTAACCACATGACGATAACATAATTAAGGCAACAAAATGTTCTGCTTGTTGAAAGCAAATCTTCAAATCAATTGTACTCGTCATGAAATTAGCTGAAACCGGGATGTAATTTATATCTAAAACCTTCTGGTAGATTTTGAAAAAAAAAATGGTCAGTAGTGATGGAGGACATCAAAGTTATAGCCTGCTGTTGAAGCAAAGACGTGCAAAACCACGACTGCGCTCCTTTGAGGCTGCATATTCTGCATATCAACATTGAACCGTTACGAAACACCATGAGTTGGTCTAATAACTCCGTTTTAAAGTGTAAAACCTCGACCTGCAATCCATCCAGGGAACACGCTTCCTCCCGTGCGTCCACTGAGTTGGACCCCCTTCCAGGCAGTGCTCCCGTCCCTGCGTACCTCCTAGCTGCTGGCGGAGCGCCGTGACTCCTCCTTCTCCTCAATGATGGTCCGGTAGTGCTGCGGCTCATTTTGAGCCAGAGGAGAGTCTGTTTGGCTGAACAGGGCCAGTTGACTCTTCAGGGGCCGTTTCAGCAGGAACCTGCTGGAGGTCACCAGATCACCGTAGCCCTTAGCGTGGGAGAAGGCGTAGGCCGACCGACGGGTGCTGATGCGCCTGGGAGGTGGGCGGCGAGGAGTGGGTGCCGGCAGCGCCTCCTTTCGCACCTTATATCTCACCTGCAAAGGAGAAAGACTTGTTATCGTGAGGACATTTGCCCAATCGGGAAACCGTATTGCTATTAATTCGCACGCTTCTTCAGGATCCACGTACCCCCTGCAGGTAACAGCAACTGTCTCGTGTATTCTCACCTTGTCATTGATGGTGGGACGAAGCTGTATGACAATAAAGCGAAAGGCCACCACGGGCAGAGTACAGAGGAGGGACGTCAGGAATATGGTCAGCCACACGTTAGGCTGGTTTAAAGAGTTTCTTGCTGTGCCTGATGAAAAACATTGGACCAGCAGTCAGAGACACAGAGTGAAAGGGTTTATTATTACAGTGTCTTAGAGTATTGTATATGGAAGTAAGGGATTAAGATTCAATGCAAAAAGTTACTTTGTCATAAACCATATTACGCTGTAATGTGTCTCCTCTAATGGGCTAAAATCTTACAAGTGGAGAACCATGGTGACATTAAAAATGCAGCAGCGCTAACCAGGAGATGAATTCTGCAGTTGCGTGAATCTCAGGATTAAACAGACCAGCAAAGCGTACGAGCAGCCTCTACGCCTTCATATGTGAACGGGATCTACTCACCAATGAAGGGGAAAGCGGACGTGAAGATGAGGAACATGCCGTTACTATAAATGGTAAATGTGACAGCAAAGTAGGCAGCCAGGCTGCCCCACACAAAAAACTGGTTCACCGCTGTCCAGTAATGGGTGTCAAGGCACAACTGCAAAATAAAAGTATGAAAAATTCATGCATTTTTTTTTTTTTAAACGAAGAATTTAGGTGCAATATTATATATACAGTGATAAAAGGTATAGAAATGTATGGATACAATCACCAAATGCAACATTTCATAAAGTATTGCTGTTCACCTACTTATATATTGTATAAGGAAACAGCTATTTTGGTGTAAATGATGCAGCACAATCTCCGATCATTTCCATTTCTGTGTAATGTCTTCCTGCTGTCATGCCTCTGTTGACAAGAAGAAGTGTATTCCTCACCTGAGTGCTCACCACGATGAGCAGACAGGTCTGCGCCAGTAAAGCAAAGGACTGATAGTCTGCGATGTCTTTGCCGTCATCCCGGACCGTGTCGTGCATGGCAGCCCACGGGATGAAAAAGAGGATAAGGGAGCTGTAGCAGCTGTGCATCATACAGCGGACAAAGGCCTTTTTACTGAAGTACAGGTTGAGCTGGCCCGGAGCGTAGAGCTGAGGATACTGGAAACTCCAGCGGTCATTTACATCCTGCAGAAACAGGGGATTGTAGATGAGGATACAGACCCCTGGGTGTGTAATAAGGACAAATTATAGGATAATTAACCAAAAAAAACAAAAAACGTTGCATGTGGCTGAACATTTTCAGAATTTTTGTGTCAGAAATGGGCCGGTCCTCATCAGCATGCAGTACGTCCAACCCTTCATGTTATTCTATGGCGCACTGTGAATTTTTCTGGGACCTCTCAAAAGCTGACGGTTTTCTTTCCTGCTCTCTCCATCTCAGCTGTCTGACCTAAGTCATTATAAATAAACTGCATTTCCCAGGGGGCACTGCATGACGCTCAAAAAGATGAAAGACAAAACCTGCTAAAGAAATCCAGTGGCAACTAATTCGATTTGGGAAAAGTCATTTAGTGAGTTTTGATGCGCTCAATTCTAATTTGACATTTATTCGGTTTAGGTGGAGGCTGAAGTGGTTTGGGAATTGCGCCTAAGCCTTATAATAGGAAAAAAAAAAAACAGGACAATAAAACCTAATTAAGGTCACTTCATGCATCTGTTTAAATTTAAAAGCCCTCTAAAGTTTCATACATTGTCCAGCAATATACTAGGCTTTCACCTGGTCACCTTAATTTAATAATTGAAATGGTCGTCACCCTTGATCAAATTAATTCATCTTTACAGTGAATTCACTGTAAAGATTCACAATGTAATATTTGATGATTTGTTGATTCCGGCCAATACACACCAAAATGTGAATAACAGAATTACTGGCACTTAAATATTTCACCTTTAAACACAGAGAATGGCGACTAATTTTTCCCATAATGCATACCTGGTCAAAGAGGCTCATGCCAAGGACAGGAAGAGCTGTGTAAACCAGGTTGTATATGGTGATGAACCACTCGTCATACACAGTCTATAACAAACAGAATCTCCATTAAATATGTTAATACAGCATTTAAAACATTGTATGAAAGTACATATATACATTACTAGAATGATATATTTTTTTTTCCACAATGCATGTAACCCTTTAACTTATGTTACCGATGCATGTGCCTCACCTGTGCAGAGAAACCGCAAAAGAAGGCGTACCAGAAATGCACAAAGGTGAAGGTGAAGTTCTTGTAAAAAAAGTATCGTAGGAACTTGCACATGCGCAGGTAGGACCAGCGACCGTGCACCAGCAGGAGGCGCTGCAGGTAACGGAACTGGGCGAAGGAGAAATCACTGGAGAGAACTGCTTGCATACCCTCCTGACCGCTGATACCGACACCGATATGAGCAGCTGTAGGCCAAAATAAAACACACAAAATGAGCAACAAAATATACCTCCAAGATGTTTGTTTCTACTGAAACTACAGCTCTGCGGAGTTGTAATTGTGTCTGAGATGCACGAGCTTACCCTTGATCATGCTGACATCATTGGCTCCATCCCCAATGGCAAGCGTGATAGCCTGCTTGTATTTCTTGACCAGCTCGACCACCTGGGCCTTCTGCAGAGGGGTGACCCTGCAGCAAATCACTGTCTGACACATGCACGCTGTCCTCAGCAGCTCCATCTGCAGGTTCTTCTCCAGGGCAAAGGCCTGAGGATGAAAGGGAAGAAGGTGTTACGAGGTGGTACTGAATCCTTTATTTCAATCATTTCTTTTTTTTGTTGCCCTCAAAGCAGTTCAAATAAACATAAAAATGCTAGAATTGGCCTATTATATATTCATGTTTTGTATTGTGATTGCACCAACACTGTAGTATGGATGCAGTTAGAAGGTTTAGGCCCAGCCATGTAAATGTATTTATAAAAAAAAAAACTAAAAAAAAAACTGGAGCAGGACTTTTTCTAGGGCGAGGACATGTAAGAATGACTCAATGAGGACAAAATATGTAGTTGATTCAGCAGATACTGGAAATAGTAATGTGTCAGAAAGAACCCTCTTACCAAACTGTGTCCATTTATAATTAGTGCATATTCTCCATCCACTTTCTCATCCAGCACAGTCTCTGTCCTCTCAAGCCAGAACAGGCCTGCTCGAGCTCTGATCACAGCTGGCTCCTCTGCTCCTCCTGGACACATTTTCCTTCTTGCATTCCTGGAAACAGAATCACAGAGTTTTTATTAATATGGTTAGAATACTTTTTTTTTTTTTTTTTTTTTAAAGAGAAAACTCGTTTTTTTTATTCTTGTTATTGTAAAGCACTTTGTGTTGCGTGGCGTTTGTCTGGAAAGTGCTATACAGATAAAGTCTGATCTCTGACGTGTTTTTTTTTTTTCAGAATCATAAATTGGATAGCGACAACATGATCTGGCAAAAGACAACAATTAACATTTGAGGCCAGCAGGGCTTAAGTATTAACATGCCAATGAGTTTATTTATCAACTTTTATCAGCTATTAATTGCTGTAAACAAGTGCTTCCTGCAGTTGCCTTCTCCTTCCAAAAGAATGTGTCGATAAAATTGAACATCTCAATGCATCTCACAAACTGGTGATACACTTTTTTTTTGCACAAATAGTTTTTCTCTAGTGTCTTCATCATTTTGTTTTTCTTTACTCAAGTCAAAAACTAAGCTGTAAATCATGAGTGTACTTTGTCTGTATTTTTAAATGGCTGACTTAGTTTCTGTTTATAAAAATTAAACCTATTGGAAAGTTCAATTGACTTTTCATCAAACACTGCTCCCAAATATTGACTCAACTTTTCCCATAACCAAGAGTACAACATGAAACCAGTAAGTAAAGGATTAACTTAGAATTGATCTGCTCTGGTGCGGCGGGCAAACATTAACATGTCCGGCTAACTAGCGTATTAGATTACTGATGATAGCTTTATAGTGATAATGATAGTATTATGTTCTGAGTTACACATACCCCCACCCCCACCCCCACCCCGGGGATGCTGATGTTGCGCTTAGGACGGGTAGCATTAGCCGCAGTCTTTTACCCTTGCATGATGTATTCAGCGATCATGTTTATATTTAAGACTGTGTTTACAAGGTTTTAAGAAGATTTATTTTGTCAGAAGATTTCACGGAGATTTATTTGGAAACGTTAAAACGTCAGCTGACTTTTCAGACGTTGTCTTTAGACCGCAGCATTAGGGCACGGGCGGCTGGCTTTAGCTGATAGGATCTTCCAGCAACAGCCATCTAGGATCCTTGGAGAGGAATGAGAAGCCTGCTTTTGTTCATGACTGTCAAATGAGGGACCTGTGTTTTAAAAAAATTAGAACCACTTTGGTTCCGTTTTCTTATTTGTTGATTGCTATTATTGACATTTTGACGAGCATCACAACAGTTACTAAATTAAAGGGGCTTTGTATAGCAAAAAAGTATCATGCATTAAAAAAAAGTATCATGCATTAAAAAAAAAGTATCATGCATTAAAAAAAAAGTATCATGCATTAAAAAAAAAGTATCATGCATTAAAAAAAAAGTATCATGCATTAAAAAAAAGTATCATGCATTAAAAAAAGTATCATGCATTAAAAAAAAAGTATCATGCATTAAAAAAAGTATCATGCATTAAAAAAAGTATCATGCATTAAAAAAAAATTATCATGCATTAAAAAAAGTATCATGCATTAAAAAAAAGTATCATGCATTAAAAAAAAAAAGTATCATGCATTAAAAAAAAAGTATCATGCATTAAAAAAAGTATCATGCATTAAAAAAAAGTATCATGCATTAAAAAAAAGTATCATGCATTAAAAAAAAAGTATCATGCATTAAAAAAAAGTATCATGCATTAAAAAAAAAAGTATCATGCATTAAAAAAAAAAGTATCATGCATTAAAAAAAAGTATCATGCATTAAAAAAAGTATCATGCATTAAAAAAAGTATCATGCATTAAAAAAAAAGTATCATGCATTAAAAAAAAAAGTATCATGCATTAAAAAAAAGTATCATGCATTAAAAAAAGTATCATGCATTAAAAAAAAAGTATCATGCATTAAAAAAAGTATCATGCATTAAAAAAAAAGTATCATGCATTAAAAAAGTATCATGCATTAAAAAAAAAGTATCATGCATTAAAAAAGTATCATGCATTAAAAAAAGTATCATGCATTAAAAAAGTATCATGCATTAAAAAAAAGTATCATGCATTAAAAAAGTATCATGCATTAAAAAAAGTATCATGCATTACAAAAAGTATCATGCATTAAAAAAAAAGTATCATGCATTAAAAAAGTATCATGCATTAAAAAAAGTATCATGCATTACAAAAAGTATCATGCATTAAAAAAGTATCATGCATTAAAAAAAAGTATCATGCATTAAAAAAGTATCATGCATTAAAAAAAAGTATCATGCATTAAAAAAAATACGTCGAGTTGTGAAAGGAATTAGTGAAACAGCCTTTGACCAGCAGACTCTCTGATCATCACGTGTCTGACTGACTTACTGTAGCTCCTCTTTGACTTCTTCAGCTGTGTTGGCAGCTACAATAAAAACCTCATCCATCTCTTCTCGTAGCATGTTGCAGGAATAGCCGATATTCTCCGCCGTCTCTGTTCCAACACATTAATATTCAAAATCCTTAAAGTGTCACGGAAACACGTCACCTCAGGTTACTGACGCACTAAGACCAATCACGGAAGAATAGGGGGATATTGTACATCATGTTCCAGTTGTGCTTGCTCCTTCACTGACACGAACCTTGTTTATCCCCCGTCAACACCCAGATTTTGATGTCAGCTTTGGCCAGCTGCTCGATGGTCTGTGGCACACCGTCTTGCAACTTGTCCTCCACAGCTGTCGCTCCCAACAGCTAGAAACCACACATGAAAGGGAGATTTAATCTGACTCTGTTTAAAGCAGAATATTTGAATAGAACCACAGAAAATACTGCGCAAGCTTGGGCAGCCAAGCTTCCAATAAACCGCTGAGTCGAGCAGCCTATTTATGTGTCGAGGCCTGCAGCAGGTGGACTAACCATCAGGTCTTTCTCTATCTCTTCGTAAAGCTCATCAAGTCTCTCCTCTCGTCCCTCCATCACGGTGCTGGCCTCGTGGTGGCGTTTTCTCCACTTCTCCATGTAGGTCTCATCTAAATCTTTGTAGGCCAGGACGAGTGTCCGGAGGCCGTCGCCTGCATACTCCTATGTTGGGGTGTACGGATTGAAGCGGACAGGTTTTATGTACATTCAAACGCGAGTTGCACATTGCCACACACATCACAGACAATCGGAGTGCATTACTCACGTTGAGGTGTTTGGTGGTTACTTGCATGAGTTTGCTACAGGAGGGGTGCAGTCTTTCGTAGATGATGGTGTCTGCTCCTTTGCAGAACAGAGTCATCCTCCCCTGAGGGCTACGTACTGGACATCACAGTGAAAGTCATGAGGCTTCACATATACAACGTGGAAAGTATTGTGTTACTGAGCAGCCGACACCGGCGTCACAGACGGAGACGAGATATTTTTTGGAAATGTTGATAGTGGTACCAGGTGTAATACATTGGATACATTCGTATTTTAAAGTACGCCCTTGAAAACCAAACATCTTGTCTCACCTATTACGGACATCCTCTTCCGTACATTATTGAAGTCCAGAACAGCCAGGAGTTCGTAGGTGACTTTTCTGCCCATCTCAAAGACCGTGATGGTCTCTGGTGTGCGTGAGCGGAACACAAAGCCAAAGTTTCTTGCTGCAGTCACCAGCGCACCTTCGTCAGGAGACTGAGCCTGGTAGTAGAGCTCTCCTGCCGGGTGAAAATGAGGAGGGTTACGGTTAAGATTCGGTGTAAATGTAACAACATTTTATTACACCCAGAGTTAAAATGTAAAAAAAAAAAAAAATCTGAGGTGAAGCACATTACTGTCGGTCACTGTGTCTTTTCAAATGGTAACACGAGAGTGCAGCAAATTCAGATATTTTCAAATATTACACCTAGTGGCTTCACAATTTTTTTTTTTAAATACACATAGTCTGAAACTTTAATCTTATCTAAGAATTCCTAAATGGTTGTAATTAAGGGAAAGAAACACATTTGGCTAAAAAAAAAATTAAAACAATTAAAAAAAAATGAGGCAACCGTGTTTTATTCAGGACTAATGTCTATTGTGACTGCACCCAACCATGCAAAACCTATTAAGTCATCAGGATGTGAGCTGCAATGTAATTCTACTGCTAAAAGCCTCTGCCATGTAGTACTAAAGATGTCCATTAGAGGACGCTCACCCTCTTTCTTCTCCTCAGACATGACGGTGTGGCACAGAGCCAGCAACCGGAAGAAGGCCTGAGCCTCCGGGTTTCCCTCTTTCACAGTCTCCACCAGACTGTGGTCATGAAAGTTGAACTTTGGATCTGCGAGCTGGTTCCAGGAGAAGTCGATTTTCTCTGTCTTCTGCAAAGGAAATCAAAACATGACGACAAGAGGAGAAAAAAAAAAGTTGGATTAATACATATTATAAACAAAATTCACACAAATAAAATACAGACAAGCTCTCACCTCTGTTATTTCCACTCTTTGTCCAGAAAAGTCATAGAGCTCCCCTAAATAAAAGAAATACAAAATCAATCATCCAACCCAGGCTCATGTGTCCATTACTCTCTGTTGTATTTATATGAACTCACCGTAAACTTTCCCATTAATGGAGCACTTGTTGAAAGTCATGATGTTCTGCGTCAGGGTGCCCGTCTTGTCGCTGAAGATGTATTTAATCTGGCCCAGCTCCTCGTTCAGTGTGGTGGTTCTTGCCTGGGCGGGAGTGTCATTCTTCGGGTAATACATCTTCCTGTCCCAGTCTATGTAGAAGCTGTTCCCCAGACGGATGATCTCCACGCTATGACACATGTGGGGAAGATGTCAAAAGATGAGGCACACGGGAAGACTTGTAGAAAGTGCCCGCACCCGTCTTCTCACTGTGTGGATTTCTGAGTTTGTTGCGCGTGAAACACACCTGACGTAGAGGGAAATGGGCACCACCGTGTTGAGGACGATGACGTAGGACCAGAAGGAGAGGAAGGATGACAGAGTAGCATCAGCACCGGGCTCACGAGGGAGGAACACGGTGAACACAGAGCCCTCCCTCACCTCCCAGATCCCATTGCCGATGGCCAGGACGGAGCACATAAACACCAGGAAACCGAAGATCTGACACAATCAAGATATCACACACCTTAACAATTAAAAAATGTATCGCACAAACCTGCATCTGAAGAAAGAATTTTAAAATTAGTCAAATAAAGCAGTGATGTAACAGAAGTGCTGTGAAGGGTTAATGCAAAATAATACATACTAAATGCTGAAATTGCTATTTTTTTGGGGGGGCATTAAATCTGAATATTTCAGCCATTGTGAGTGAGTTACAGTTCATTTTAAAACAGAAATGCCTACATGAATATGGACAACAACAAAAAAACAGCTTTATATATGTAGACATTTTTTTTCTTTCTCAGAACACATTACTATTTTTACTTTGTCCTCAGTGTTTTAAAGATTCAATAATTTGTGTGTTTGATATACCTACTGATGCATTTTTAAGTGAAAAATGAATAAACTCACACACAACACCAGGACGTTCATCAGGTGGTCGATGCTCGTCCGTTTGAATGTCGTCTTTCCACAGTTCTGCATCAGCTTGGTGTCAGGACCTGGAGACGTTCAATGTCACGGTCACATACACCGATCGGTTTTTTTTTTTTAGCACTTGTAAATATGGTTTAGAAGGAATTGTTATGCCATTAATATCTGTAATCTTAAGAGGTGTAAAGTTACTAAGTACTTAGGTACTGCGCTAATGCCCACGTTTGAGGTACTTGTATTGTAGTTGGGTATTTCCATTTCGAGCTACTTCATATTTCCACTTCGCTACATCTCAAAGGGAAATATTATTACAAGGTGCGTTCAAGGCCATTAAGAAATATAAGTATTCGCATTTTTCCACATACGCAAATAAATGTAAAAAAAAATCTCAAACACATCACTATTAACTCGCATGTTTTTGTTTTTTCACACATAACAAAAAAAGTTCACATATGGACTACCATTCCTCGCAAACTCTTAATGTGTAGGCGAATGAAGAAAGTAGAGTTTGCAGGTAAAAAGTGGTATGTGCGCAAAGCCTTTCGAGTATACGTGCATGTAGAAGAATCCGTATGCGTGCTAACTTATTGATATATGTGTAAATATACCTTATAGATGTTGTCGTACTCAATGCACCGAAAATAACGAGTCTAAGTACGAGAATTGAGAAAAAAAAAAAGAAAAAAAGGCAATATTTCCCCACGAGGACTGGTGTGTGCAGTCTGCAGGGGGCCCGTGCGGTCCACAGTTTGTGTTATTGCGCTGTTGAATAAACGTCCGGACCCCACATATATATATATATATATATATATATATATATATATATATATATAATATGTATAGCACAGCGCCAGAAACAACAACTGCAACGCCAGCAGCCGGTCAGAGTTTGTACCTCCAAAGATGACCAGACCGAAGCACCACTCGGTGTTCCGGAGAGTACATCCTCTGAGCAGCACTTTGTCGTTGTCCAACGAGTAGGACTGAGAGTCATCAGTCAGCGTCCCTTTGAATTTGTCCAGACGGTTGTTGGGAGGTTCGCACCTCACCTCACCTGAAACACACGTCAGTCAGTGTCAGTGGTTGAACATACACCAGGATAACGGTGGAAATGTGGACATATTTGGTTCCAACTCCTGCATGTAAGGTTGTATTTTTTTTTAAGTCAGTGTTTTTGCCAGAGTAATATAGGCTACTGTTGTAACAGAGACCAGTCAGCCTATTTTTTATACATCCAGGTAAAAATTCAGGCCTGTAGTTTTCTGTAATCCTGCTGACAAAACAAACAAACCTCATTGAAAACATAACCTCCATGGCCCTTGTAACAAATTCAAAAAAAAAATACAGAAATAGCCTAAATAGTTGAGATATGGAATCGTAGAAACAAATATAACATGGATTCAATTTTATCTTTTTTTTTTTTTATTATCAAAATATATTTATATATTATTTATTTATGTATTTAGGTAACCATTTCTGTGTTTGCATACATATTTATTTATACATAGGTCATTTTTTTTCACGCTCCATATCTTTGGCTACACGGTTATTGGGTGTAAATCAACCACGGAGATCAATTCTTACCTCCAGCACTGCTCTAAAACACAGACGTTTTAAATTTCAATCTGCAAACTTTGCTATTTGAATGAAAATAAGTGCATAACACAGCAATACCCTGACATTTTCTTTCCCTCTTTGAAAAGTCTTGGCGATCTGTGCAGACATAGTGTTGGGGTGTTTTTCTTTTGTGATACACATTCAAATAAATCACAGTATCTTGACTGAAATCTGATTTTTCTTTTCCTAGGCAGTGCTTGGCGAAGGCTCCAGCCTGCACCGTCTGTTGTTACGTTGTTTTAGTCGGCTTCTCACCGGTGAAGCCAGCCAGTTCCTCGATGCTGTCTCCCATCTCTCCAGTTACAGTCAGGGCCTGTTTCACCTTCAGATTGGTTTCACTGGGGGAGACCAAGAGGACATGAGAAGGATGCGACTGAAGGGAAATCCAAGACAGTGTGAGACAACAGCCGTCAGCCACGCTTTACACACACACACACACACACACACACACACACACACACACACACACACACACACACACACACACACACACACACACACACACACACACACACACACACACACACACGCGCGGTGCAAACTCACCCGTCTAATTCAGCTGTTTCCACGTAGACCAGATTGAGAGGCTCGCTGCTGGACAGCAACAGAAGATCTGCCTACGAGATGCAAGCATTAAGTTCAGGACAGAGAGTAAAGGAGATAACAAATAGAAGATAAACTTCACCTTCACTTATGGGAACTGCATCTCCATACTTACTGTGACAAATTGATTATTCTCCAGTTTTATGATGTCCCCGACCTGAACATTCATCCACTTTTCATTTCTCAGTCTGTCAGGAAAAAAAAAGGAAACACACTATGGAATCAAAACTCTGCGGAATTTACACAAAACATGGCCTCGCTTGCACTTTTATGATGTGCAAAAATACTTGTGTGAAATTTGTACATTAAAAGACTCACTCTCCGTCGATGAGGACGTCTACCTTTCTGTTATTCACTTGATTGTCGCTTTTGTGTCTGTTCTGCTCAGTTCATACAAGAGAAACCATTATTTAGTCTCGTGTTTTATTTGAATTCATCATATTTTTGCCTCGATATTGAGTGAAAATTCCTTTGAACTTGCTCAACAGTGAAGCGCTGTTTGAGGATTTTAATAATTTTAGCTTACCATGTCCTCGCTGGCATCTTTGATTGCTGTTATAGACAGCACCAAAGCCAGAGGGACAGCCGTGGTGAACCATGAGAGAGAGGAGACTTGTGGGATTAGCTGTGGACACACACACACACACACACACACACACACACACACACACACACACACACACACACACACACACACACACACACACAGTGCTTTAATACTTTGCATCTGTTGGATTATTTCGCTTTTAGGAATCTGGAGGCTAACTGAAGTCAGAATCCTTCTTTGGAAATCTTACGAATACCATCGGCAAAAATATCGATTTATGCTCATATCAGCTGGCAATGATGTGAGAATTTATTTAAAAATGTAAAAAATGATCAAATTTAAAGGAAACAAAACAACAACCTATAACCTGTGTTATTCTAACAAATTCTAACCCGCATACGGTAACATTAAATGTTTAGAGAGAAACAGGAGATAAAAAGTGTACCTGGAGGAAAAAGAGGAAGAGGAAGTAGGCATTGGCGAGCCTCCTGAACTGCTCAAAGAGGTTGAGCGGCAGGAAGGTCAAAAAGTTGTACTTGGAGGTCTTGATGGCGTTGTTCTGAAGCAGAGGAGAGCGAGAGGTGACAGTGGAGTTCAATATGAATCAACATGATGCGATGCTGACTTGTAATTCACAGCTAGAAGGTTAAGAGTTAGAAAGGCTGCAAAGGCTCTCTTTCATTTCTGTTAAAAACATTTGCTTCTACACTTACGGCATAGTTGTAAGACAGGTTGAAAGATCTGTCATTAGCTCGCAAGTGTCTCTCCTCCTCTGTGAAAACCATCAAAGATTGAGCACACAATGGGTTATAGTACATTACATGGTCAATTACAGCATCACCAGGAAAATAAATATTTGTCACTTAATTGCTGCATACAACGAAGCATTTACAAGTATTAGTACCATTAGTCCAGTGCCATTTTAAAACTCAACAAACATGAGGTAAAAAGCAGAAACAGTTCATCAACAGTTAATATAAAGCGTCCATGCATCAGATCTCACCTTTCTTTGTCTCATTTCCACACAAGTGGCCAAAGTATGACACTACAGATCCCATCTTTAGCTCAGCTTCTCCATATTTCACACCTGGAGAAAGTGCATTTGTAAATTTATGACATGGTGACGCAGAATCAGAGAGGCAAAATGGCCTTTATTCTGTAATTATATCAAGATAGGAACTGAAAGGGGAAACTGTGGCAAAAGTAAGGAGGAACCATTTCATTTATGGGAGATCATGTTTGTGTGTAATTGTGATTCAGTGTAAGATTCTAGAAAACTATTAAACCATTAGCATGATCATGAGATGGAGATAAGAAAAGGATCAAAACAAAACTAACTTTCTGAGCCTTAAAACTCTTAGATTTGTCCGCTCCATCCGCTCGCTGCATTAAGAATTTATGGTGTGACTAACTGATGTTGGAGACTATAGTTTCTTTTCTTATTCTCACTGCAATCTGCAAAGTTAGAAACACATCAAAGCACCACAGGAAAGTAAAGCTACGCTCAAGAGACTTTCTCTCATGATCTCTCAGTTGTCAGGGCTCATTCAAATGATCACAGTACAACAAGAAAAAAAACAACAGGATGGACTGTAACAGAGGTCCTAGTTTGCTCTTACAGCCCAAATTAAAGTATGTTTGTTCATTTCTCAGATACATGGCACTTAAATGAAAAAAAAAACAACCGGAAAAAAACAAAACATGAGACATACTGTATTTTGAGCGACATTGACTAAGTCCACAGGACTTGATCTGCGCTCTAAAGCTATGAAGACATCGAGCCACTCCCTTTTCAACCTTTAGTACCAGAGTAAGATCATCTATAAACACAAAGATTAAGATAGAGATACAGTATGACCATGACCATGTGGTTTACTCATCGATCTATCAGTGATCATCAGCTTTCAGAACAATATACTGTAACACTAAAACTGGAACAGATTCAGGTAAAGATGCATTATTGTTTGTTTTTCCTGCATATCAGTAAGGTAAGGTAAGGTAAGGTAAGGTAAGGTAAGGTAGTTACTTTATTAATCCCTGAGGGGAAAGGCTTCATAAATGGAGCAGAACGAATTCACACTACAACCCACAAAAGTACACAAATAATGAGTCGACTCCTTTTTTTTTTTACCACCACACTCTGCTGTGGCTCAGTTTGTGTTTGTGTTTATGGAAACCTAAAGTATCTGTGAACAAGAAAGAAACCAAAATGTCACCGATTTCTTTTCACACGGACTCAATAACTATGAAATCAGAGTTGCTGTGAATCTGGAGTGATAAGGCCCGACACTGATGTCAAATTTCAAAGGTTCAAAGCGTGAGCTGCTGTGTGATCTCCATCCACACTGTCTGAAAGCAAATACAAGAATCAGCCACATACCTCAAACAATGAAGGGATTTCTTGGGTCCTTTAAGTCTGGCACCCACACGAAGGTTAAACAAAAAAGAGGGAAAACCCAACAATGTTTCAATCCTCTTTTTGCTTCCGTATCGGATGAAGTCAATCCAGGCACCTCGACCGGGTTCCCGTCTAGTCCCACACAGACAAGAAAGGGGGATCGACTGGGGCCTCCAGCTGGATGAAAGACAGCATGGACAACAGGTGAAGTGTTGCAGCAGTGAGAGAGGCGCCTACAGTAGAGGTTTCAAGTTCATGCAGGAAGAAGAGCCGGGATCCCGCCTGCACCAAAACAGCTCAGGGTTTGAGCAAACAGTGCAAACGATCTTTGGACCTGGATGGGGAGACGGGGCAGTAAAACAACAGTAAAGGTGAAGAGCTGCAGCCAATCAGAGCCAACTTTATGGTTGTGAGCTGGGCGGTCAGATATGTACCACACCCTGTGATGGGTGCGCATGCTCAGACAGAGGAGTTATCTTCTCAAGGTTTTTAGCAGCAGCTCCTTCAATGCAGCTCAACATTTGACTTCTTTCATTAGTCCAAGAAAAAGCAAAGAGTTTGTTGCGTTGTCACTTTTATTGACTCACTAAAAATGTTTTATGACAGCTCAGAATATTGTGACTTCCTGACTGACGTGCACATCCAGGTGCTTTCAGAAATGGAATTTAATACCAGGCCTCGAACACAAAGGAACACCGTGTCGTCCAGGAGACCTCAGCATGAACCACTTACTAAATTAGTTATTGTGTTTATGTGTGTGTGTGTGTGTGTGTGTGTGTGTGTGTGCGCGCGTGTTCTCTGTTCGCAAACACAGAAATGAATGTGTACTTGCGCGTGCAGCAAGTTGTTAAAACACTTAAAAAGGACCATTTTTAAGGAGATGCAACAGGAACAATTAAATGATGCCATGTAGAAGCAGTTAGTTTAGGTATTATTTATGCTTCTTTTGAGACTTATGTCATCCACAGACGAGTGAATGGAGTTGAATCTGTGATGCTGAACACAATGACAAAGAAATACAATTTTAAGGACTTCGCTGTCTGATTCTGGTTGAACAGCTGAGTGAATCAGTTGGTGCTAATCTAAAAGAAAGAAAAAAGAAACAGGCAATAGATGTACATATTAAACTTCTGGTACCATCTGGTAACACAGAAAAAGATTATTGTTAATTAAAAATGTTTTTTTTTTATTTTTTTTTTTATATACTTACCACAGTTCGAGTTGGTGAAGGTGAGACGATAAAGCGCAATATGGTTTATGACCTTCCCTACAGTATAATCCAAACCTGTGTAATCGTAATCTAAACATGAATGACAAATCGAACATTTGTTCTTGTATTTAACTGGCTGATTTGACGACAATGTCACATCGTTGTGAAAAAAAGCAGCTGGGCACATTTAGAAATAATTCTCAAATACTTTATACAAAATTCATTGATGGGTTAGTTTACATGGTGACACCAAGATTTCAGAGTCGTGACAATGCAAAGAAAACACCATAAAAATGCAGTTACTGCGACTGATTCAATGTACTTTTGAACTATTGCAGTGAGTTAGTGATACGTGCAGGGGTTAACAAATTTAGAAAATATGCAGTAATAATGATAATAATAATAATAATAATAATAAAAAAAAGAAGATTAAAAGTGAACAACTTGGCACAAGGAACATGTTCTTACAGAATTATACACGGGGTTCATTTTACTGTAACAAAGAGGAAGTCTGAATTTGTGGTTTCTACACAAGACTGATCGGTTTAAAAATCTGCACACACACTGAGCTTTTCATATTCTAGAAATAATCATCATTCATTAAGAGGAATATATATATATCTTTTTTCCCCCCATCAGTTAAGAACAAATTCACTGACATACATCTCACTGTACATCACTCATGTCCATAAAACTCAAACATCAGCCCAGACTATTAGAGAGGGCTAACGGAAATATCATTTTAATTTTTTTTTTAAACTTCAGAAGGAAACGCAACACCAAATCTAACAAACTGCAGAGAAAACCTGGCCTAGATATGGTTACAATATTGCAATATCATCAGAGATTTAAAAAGTACAAAATGATAAGGAACGTCACTTGGAAAACTCTTTTGAGATTATTACGGGCAAAGAAGTGGCCAGTCGTCATCGCTGGGAGATACGAGGATAAAAAACAGAATTAAAAAGATACACACATTTGTCGTTACACCAAAGTAAGGCCACTCATACGAAGAGTAGAAGCAAACAGCAGGAAGCTATATGTAAACCATTAATATTTCTACACTCCTCTTCACCTCAGCGGCGAAGGAGCTCCAGTCCAAATGTTCCAGGTATTCTTTTAGGAAGGAAGGGATGCTACCTGAAAGTTCAGCGTGTCACATTTCCCGACTATAAATAAACAACCCTACATGACGGTCATCTCTTGTGTAAATCGAGGACACACGCTGGGATTACTTCTATAACAAACACTTTGTTGTCACGTTATTCTGAGGGTGTGTGTCTCGTTTAGTAAAAAAAAACACTGCAGCAGCTCCTTCACACTAAACCACTGTGCAAATTCTCACATGCACTTCTCTGGCAGTAAATAACAATTTAAATCACAGGCTTTGAAATGCACAGACAATAAAAATAAATATAGTGTAAAAAAAACAAATAAAATGGCTACAGCGTCATGGTTAAACAAGGCCAAGAGCTGGAAATGGAGTTTATAGGTAAATATGGCCTAAACTCTCCTGTAACATACAGAGTGGATTTGTTAAGAGGTTTTGGTTTAAACCATATTGTTATATATTTGACCACTTAGGTTATATAGGTGTTGTTGTCTTTCCTGGGGCAACAGGACTGGAAACTTTGACATCGCAAGGCACACATGTAACCGATCAATCCTTTAAATTAAGAGATAAAATGAAGGGTAATTACTTGAAGTACCTTTCCTTGAACACTTGATCAACTTTGTGAAACCGCTAGTTCGTCACGTTCACTTCAGTAATTGACTGTCGTCGAGCCACTGGTCATTCATCCAAACAAAAGACTCCTGGTGGGATAAACCGTACAGCATTTTCACATTTACTCAAACCGTCACAGTGGAGCTACAGAAGAGGGCATTTAAAAAGACTTCACGCATTCACAGTTTGCCGAGTGTAAGGCATGAAACACTTGGCCACGGTTTGAGGGAGAAGGTGGGGCTTATTGCGCAACAAACACCGGGGAGGTGCCGGAACTTATTTGGCCCTCCAGCGGGGCCTGGCATCCTCTGTTCCCTTGAGGCTATGGCGTGCGCACTGTGCCACTCCGGCTGACGGGGAAGGGGGTTTAGGAAAAAAAAAAAAAAAAGGGTAAGTGGTCACTGCCGAGGGAAACAGCTGGTGAGTGTGAAGCTTGAGTGAGCCGGTGGCTGTGTGCTGTACAGTTGCTTGGTAAGTAATGTGTTTTGAGGAACGTGGAAAGTGAAGATACCCAGAGTGAGAAGGTGTGTCGGTGAGTTTGGTGCAGCGCCACCAAACAGTCAACAGCAGCTAAGACACATCAAAGGTCAAAGAAAGAATCCACATGACCATATACGGGAGAAAAAGAAAAAAAAAAAATCCCTGCTTTTTGATAAGAGTGTCACATGCAATCAAGAGCTAGGAAACCTTCTACCCTTTGTCTTTCTCCTCCAGGTATCCTCATCTGCCCTCCTCTGCCGGTCGAGTCTCTGACTTCAGCCTCACGAACTCCTTGGCCACGTCGTCGTTGGAGCGCTGCGAGAGGATCCGCATGGCGGTGAGGCCCGTGTCGTCCATGTGGATGCGTTGTCCCAGCGGGCACCAGCAGGCACAGTTGCCCTTCTCCATGATGTCTCTCAACTGCATGACGGCCATACCCACCACGCGGTCGGCGCGGCCGAAGCAGTAGTCTTTGACGCAGGCCTGCAGCTCGTAGCACTCGAAGCCGTCCTGCTTACCCAGAACACTGTGCAGAGACAACGCAGAGTTTTGCGATTTAAGGAACCCGACAACACTACAGGGGGTTAGAAGACTGAAAGCTGCACGAGGCGTGAACGGCTTTACAGAGTACAACCGTCTAGTGTTAAAAAGAACAGCAAGGACTTACTACTGATACCCTAGATTTACTTTGAGGGCGTTTTCACACTTTGACCTGTGAACCAAGGTTCATGTTTTTGTCGCATTGTAAACACTTGATCCGGTTGGTTTCACATTGGAATTGTGTGAGTGCACTGAAGACCTTTGCATCACGTATTATTCAGGTCCTGTCGTCATCACCTATATGGGCTGCGTTTCCTTATACTCGACATTGATTGGTTTGTCGACCGTGTGTGTCTGATGTCTGTGTTTTTCGAAATAAGCCGGTAAACATTAATTTTGTTGCCACGGCACTATTATTATTACAGCATTAATATCAGCTCTTATTTTCCTCTCCTGATTACTGATGTTGCATTATGTCATTCTGAAAACTGAAAGTCAAATTCTCCAAATAATATTCTTAAAATGTCAAATAGGAGTTGTGAGCTTGCCGCTGTAAATGTAGGAAACAAATTACACTTGTATGCTGGTATAGTGGAAATAGATATGATGTGCAGCCATAAACATAAACAGCATTTGTTGCATAGCTAACAATGCTGTTGGAAACAAATAAGAGAATCACAAAAGCAGGCTGCTCCACTTACAAATGGAAGGTTTCGTTGAACTTAGGCGACCAGCTGTTGTTCTTTGATTTGGTCTGGAATTTGCGCTTCTTGTCGCTGAGGTGAGGCCCGATCATGGTGATCTCCACGAAGGGTCGGAACATGCCAGACGTCTGCCATTTCAAATCGTTGGCCCCCACAACTGTTTGCGAAACACGTGCAAACAGGATGATGTAAACAGATCAGCGTTGTTTAAAATGCCACATCTTTTAAAAGATATTTTTTTATGAAAACCTGAGACGAACCTCTGGCAGACACTTTCCGCTCTCCGTTCCCTGGATGAGTGTGCAGCTCGATCTGGACAGACAGCTCACCGATCGGCTTGCCCACACCGGAGCCTGGTTTGATGGACAGCCGGACACGTACAGTGAGTTTACATTTACAGGCAAAAAAAACCACCTCTGATTTATAATGCAGAGTCAGAATGAGAGGAGAACACGTGGAGAAGTGGGGTTGGGATTGACCTTCCCACCTTCGTTTCACAGGAGACAAAACCAGAATGTACAAAGGGAGAGCGGGTGGGGAAGGAAAAAAAAAAAAAAAAGGCTGGCGGGTGATTTCAATGAAACCTACCCCTGCTGGGCTGTATTTTTTCATTGGGAGTTAACCTAATACCCTTTCCATTGTGCACTGGCACAGAGGCAGCACGTGAGATAAAGAGAAGACAGGAATAACATGTCAACAAACTCCAGCATTAAAAAAAAAAAAAAACATATATACAAAAGGCATGTGCAAAACTAAAAGAGGGAATATTCAGCAAAAGGTCTTGTGGATCCTACACACATAGTGCCCTCTCCTGGTCTACTCTGGGAGAGGTTTTCCTTTCAGAAGGAACATAAAGCAGAGGTCCGGACTACCTTGTGCATGTTGCGTGGTCACAAAAGTCTTGATGAGTGTGTCGGTCGTCTGTGTGTAGAGGGACAGAGCGTGGCGGAGTGAGGACAGCTCAGGGCTCTTCTCCAGGAAGGCCTTCTTCAGCCCGTTCCCTCCTGCATGGAAATATTGCTGCAGAGGAAACGGAGGGGTTGAGAGGTCTGGCAACAGCTGGAGGGTTCCATTTTATTATGAATTATTTCAGACAAAAATGCTGGTTTGGTTTATACGGTCCGAAGGCTGAGGAATTTGGAAATAAAGTGACGTTAACTAATTCAATTCTGCACACAATCCATCAAATTACCCTTCAAGCTTGAATAGGATCAGTGTACATCCTGGTAATCCATTTCAAACAGAGCAAAAAAAAAAAAATCAACAACAAACAAACAAACAAAAAAAAAACTAAATCTAGAATTTTTTTCCAGGCAGATTAAAATCGGCAATTTGATTGTAACACATTGCCTACATCACCTTCCTGGGTACTTGATTCATGTATGAATAGTTGATGAAGCTAATTTGACCCGTCTCCCCTGCATCCTAATGAAACCAAAACCCGCAGTATAAACTGACCTTGATCGTGTCCAGTGCCACATCCATGACAGCGCACTGCCTGGGAGAGAGGCTTTTCGCCTCCCCCGCCATGTGATCCTGCACAACCCAACGGTGAGCGAAGAGATGAGTTAGAGACATCAAAATAATCATGTTTGATGTCAGATCTTTAGAGTTTCAAGCATATTTCAGAGCCATTTAACATGATGTCAAATATATGGAGGCATTATGATACCTTGAGTTTGGACAGCTGACCCAGTTCTTTTGCAGCTGAGAGGATCTGAGCTCCCTGAAGAACATAGAAAACAAAAACAAAAAAACGTTAGGTTGCTGCTTTCCCTCTCTTTCATTTCTGTACGCAAAAGTCAAATCAGTTTGCAATATCAAGAAAACAAATAATAAACACACAAAGGTATCGTTGCCCTGTGGCAGGACAATCGTCTTCTCCAGGCTGCTCATTACGATCCTCCACAGCTCCTTGAGCACCCGCTTCAATACAGTCTTCTCGCAAGCAGTGGCAAATAGTGTCAGCCTGAAAACGCATGCAGAAATACGCATACAGAAATGTTAGTTAAAGAGACAAAGAGAGAAAAATGATTTGTGAGAGATCAAATTCAGGGCAGATTATCGACTGAAATGAAAAAAAAATATATATATATATACAAGGAATTAATGAATGAGCTACAGTTTAACTCTAGAAAGAAGAAAGTTACGTTGCTGAAACCGTGGAAATATTGTCACACAGTTCACAATGTCTTCATGGAGCAACTCACCTTCCGTCCAGGAAATCCATGAGTGGCCGTAGCATGTTGTCAGAGTCGGCGTCCACCTGGTTTTTGTTGTTTTCGTTGAGCGGCCCTTTGATCTGGTACAGCAAAGACGACATCTGTCGCATGCACTCGTTGATCCGGCTCTGGAAACTGGAATAAAAGTTAAAAAAAATAATGATCAATCGGCACAAACACCTGAGAGGTTATAGAGTTAACCGTATACAAGTGAGTGAACTGTATATGTACCTGTTGCCAAACGTACTGCTGAGCTCGTCCAGCACGTTGTTCAGCCTCATCTGCAGGTCGTTCAGTAACTCACCGGCCTCTGTGTCCATCTGTGGAAAAGCAGACAGACAGGTGCCCAGGAGGGTTTTAGTTTATTGCATATTAAAACGTTTAAAATACGTTGCCAGAAAGTACAACACAACTTTCCTAAACTCCTCAAAGCTTTAACAACCTCTGCAAAATGCAGAGAATTTTCTTTTCTCGATAGAGAAAGAATGTGCGTTCGTTCTCCCGTGAATGGACGAACTGGAAACTTTAAACAGCAGCTCATCAAAGGGTTTCATTTCATATTTGCAGCTTTTAGCCAAAATACAACAATTTAATTTTCAACTTGTAAAATCGGCACTTCAAAGCGAACGCTGAAAGCCACGAATGTCAGTAAGATTATATAATTTTCAGGTTTCAGTAACCAAGTTGTGTTACATCATGTCATTATGGAGAAAAAGCACATCAGCCCACAAGGGCGTCACGCTTTGAGGAATACCAAAGGGATAAGATCAAATTTAGGTCCTGTTGTAATGTCTGTATTCTATGATCCTGGAGCAAATTAATGTACATGACTATGAAAAAAATTAATAATAAAATCTAACACATCTAAGCAAACCCACCTTTTTCCCAGAAGTCTCCAACTTTCAAAGGGAGCACATTGAAAAAAAAAAAAGTTAAACACTGCAGGAGATTTGTGTGTCTTTTAAGTGTCTGATAAGTAGTGAGTCTTACAAACACAAGGTGAAGGAACAAGTAGGACAGACCCATGAATCCCCAGTGTACCTAAAGCAGGTACACTCAGGCATCATCTAAATAAGCACTGCCCGGAGGAGAGCTAAGCCACGTGGATGAAGCCACAGTGTGGCCCAATGATCCAATGGGCTTTTGATTCATGGCCTGTCAGGGTTACGAAGCACCATTAGTGAGGACAAACGGAGAGGTTTCTGCTACGCAGCACAAAGAGAGGCTTTAGGGAAGAAAAGGCAGCTTGGAATGGATCGTGTTTGGTTTGTAATCTGCTTTTTTTGTGTGTGTGTGTGTGTGTGCACAGATGTATTCATATGCATGTTGTGCACCTACACTCACCTTTTTGTCCTCAAATGCGTTTTCAGTCTACGGCAGTGCAGAAAAGTGGATGGTAACACAGGACAACCTCAGTTAACTGTCATTACCCGTTTGGCATTTGATTTTTATTGATATTAATTGGGAAACTACAACATGGATTTTACAAAGTGCTGTGGCAGCAGATAAAACTGGTGCCTACCTTTTCTACTGGTGCATCCGTCTTTGTGTGATGGAAATATATATATATTTTTAGAGATAAATACAAATAAAAAACTGTCAAAGAAAAATCCTGTTCTGTTGTTAAAAACATCAAAGTAACAAGCAGGCAAGAACAAAGTCTATAAACTAGAGAACAACATACTGAAAGTTTTTCAAATAAAAAAAAAACGTGTTTGTGACATAGGCACCCACCTTCTCCTTTTCAGTCTTTTGCAAACATAGGAAAATTACAAAGAAGACAAAATTAAAGAACCGAAAATTCAGAAATACCCATTTAAGGGAAAATGAAGGCGGAAGTGAGGGAAAATGCCACTGAAAAAAAGGTACTGAACTTGAGATGACGGTTGAAACTACACACGATGAACTCGACCGTGATAACCACATGGGGGACATCGTACTGTAGTGGGACTGATTATGACTGTGACGCTGCTGGGAGTGGGTGGAACGGGGAAACGGCGCGCAAAAATGACCTGGGCTTAGAAAATGAATGAAAGTTCAAACCATGTCGGACTGCAACAAACCTCTGCCTCTATTTTCTCCCCTTCCTCCCCTACTTCTTCCTCTTCCTCACTCTCCTCATACTTGGAGTGGCAGAAAAAGACAAGACAAAGATTTTAAGTCTCATTACTGCCAACCATATTCAACTAATATCGGTGCCTGTTTTTGTAAAAAAAAAAAAAAAAAAAAAAAGGTTTGCATATAACGGCATATTTAATATCCACAAGTAGTGAGATGAACATGTGAGTATATGCGGTCATGTACAAAACATGAATGCATATACAGTGAACTTGCCTGCCATGCTAGCATACTGTTGTTGCGCTAGAAAAGAAAGCAAAAACATGACTGTGACTTCATCCTCCCCCAAAATATAAAGGCAAATCACGGCAACTATATTTGAAGACCTCAACTGGACTTTCTGAGATCTGTTTTACCGTATAAAAACAGAGAGCTACATCAAATTAATATTTCCCAAGCTTTTATCTGTAGCTACTGGAAAATCATCCATTTGAACAAAGAACTATTGACGTTGTGTTAATTCAGTTTGTTAGCTAACCGAATTAAAAGAGTAGCTGACACCACTCCACCAAAAACAAAACTGTTGCTGGAATTAGCCGAGAAGATGTAAAGCTCAGCAGCTGCTATTGCTGCTATTGAATTAATCTAATTACATCCAACATCCAAGTGATTTATGAAAATATAAACTGGTTTTTAGTCTGAACGACACACAAACTAAAATACCACCTTGTTGCACCCAACACACCAAAGTGTAGATAACACCATCGTCCGGTCTCAAATCTCTAGATCAATCACTTTTCTCATGATTGATGATCGACTGATCTCTCTCTCTCGAAGGAGCTCAAATGTAACAGCCTTTCCCCTCCTCCACATCATGACACGATGCTTTACCAATCATTTGACACGTCAGAGAACAACTAAATAATCCGACATCTGCAAACCATGTTCCTGAAAGGTAAAGGGTCAAACCCACGAGCGCGAGGCATCCCAATAGTGTGTACAAATCAAGTCCAACTCCGTTATTGTTGAACGTACAATTAGTCATCGAAGGGAAATTCCAGCATAAAGTTCTACTTCCTTGTGTCGTTTCCTGCACCCGAGCTTTTCCTCATAGTTTCTGACATTCGGCGGCGGATCCTTACGCCCGGAGGTAGTAGCCTCTGAGGAGGTTGACTTTTTCCAATGTTTTTGCGACGCCACCATATTCTGGTCCAATGAGGAATTTCTGTTTCTTCATCTGCTAAAGCTTTTGAAGCTTTGCCTCGTTACCTTCTGTTATTATCTCAGATAGATGACATGTTGTATTATGTGCTAACATTTGGAAAATGATTCCCTGTCGCAAAAAATAACATGAGCACGCTATCACTATACAAGCTACATCAGCAGTACAGCACCTGTTTGTTTTACTGTTATTCACCATTATCACAAGGTTTCTGGGAGGAACTAGAAAAGTCAGGCTACTGTGTAGGCTAAAGATAACACTCGTAACTTTCAGTCGCTACGGGTTAGTTTGAGTCTAACTACCAGTGACTTCTAAACTGCTACCATCCACAGTACCCACCGGAGCCTTTGCCTTCTCATCCTCAGTTATAACCTGCTGTTCAATGCAGAGGAACAGGGAAATAATCAACACAGTGGTCCATTGCACACCATCAAGCTGATTGAACAATAGAAAGATGTACACTCATACGGACCAATATCTGCCCTGCATGGACAGACCATGATGGAAACCTACCTCCTCGCCTGCCTCTTCCTCCTCCTCCTCCTCCTCCTCTTCTTCCTCTTCTACCATTTCATTTTGCTTTAATTGTAAAGTGAACACACTCGTTGAAACTTAAGCTAGAGCGTCGCAACAGCTACAGTCCTACAATCAATCAAACACTACTAAAAAAAAAACTATTGCAGCTACAGTAGCTATGGTATAACATTACATGCAAAAGTGGGGCAGGGATCGAAAGCAGCGGGAGGTCACAGCTGACAGAGAAGCTATCGATTCTCCATACTGGAGCTACAGTGCTGATACAGAGGACATGATGGAGTTAAACCTCAGCTCAATATTCTCTCGTCTTTCAGGCAGCGCAAGGCAGAATCTCTACAACTATTAACCTAAAGGCTACGCTTTCACTGACAGCTTCACATCAGACACTGAATGCAATATATTCAGAGCATAAACAACTTCCACTAAATCCTAATCCAGCAATAGCAGCCCTCTAACTACCACTACCATATATACCTGTGCTTCCACTGTTGCAATCTGAGACATAAGAGACACAACCCCAGCTGCTGTATAAATAACCATCTCTTCTATGTCTTCTATCCATCTAATAGATGTTCAGTTTATGATTCTTTTTTCATATTAACTAATTTGTGAACAATAGTGGGCACCCTCCACTATGACGTCGTGGAACGTTAAATTAGCTCGTTCTCACATCCACTTTCATTTTCTTCAGACTCACCTGTTTGGCACCCATCGACTCAAACATCTTTTCCAGCTGGATTCTCAACTGCTGCACATTATTCATGAGGACGCAGGGCTGCAAGAGGACACAGGAGGAGAGAGAGAGAGAGAGAGAGAGTGGGCAGTGAGAGAAAGCAAAAGCAGCAGAGCCTGAATACAGATGTTAGTTACTATCCAGCTTTCTGCCAAGGTAAAAGTGGCACACAACAATCCCTAAACTTTTCATGGATAATATAATTGTGTAGGATCTATTGCAAGGTAGATAAACAACAGCACTGACTTTAAAAAAACAAAAAAAAAACAGCCTACTAAAGTACAAATAATATTACAAAATAAGAACAATAACTTACAATCTTCTCTTTGTCAATATAAGTAGGAAAGCTCTTGGTCAGAATGGCACTGTACTGCAGGAGAACTTTGGCAATTGTCTGCAAAAAATGAAACAAAGAGGACATTAAACATATAAATGGCACAAACAATAACGAGTTTGAAATCCAATCACTTACTTCTAATGAAACTGTTCAGTATTTAGATAGGGGATTATATTACACTTTTGGGGAATGTGTCCAAAGAATCATTTCACCCAATTATTAAAATATACAAAGGTTCCTTATTAATGTATTTTGTAGCAGAAAAATGAATCCCCAAACATAAAACTGTGTTGACCGTCCTTTTCCCAGGTGGGAAATATTATATCCAATTCAAATCTTGTTAATAAGGAACAATCAAATGGCCCTAACAAAAAGTGTAAACTTCCCTCCAGACAATGTTGTAGCTGTTTAGTAATTTAACTCAAATGTGATGCTTATAAAAAAAAAAGGAAAATAGTCATAGAAAGTAAAAGATCAACATAATTAGGACATTTAATTCATTATTACTTGTAGAAGTTTTAGACCTAAATACGCAACGTATGTCATGTAGCTCCAGCAGCTGGGAGTTACAAACGAGAGCTGTGATACATCTTTTGATAATGTGTTGCACGTCGGAGACAGTTTAGGATTCACAAGGGTTAAAAAGGGTTACCTTGGAGAAGCGGCGGCTGTACTGAGCCATGACGTTCGGGTCAGGACATTCCAGTTTCTTGATGATCTCAAAGCTCTGGTTGAGCTGAGTGAAGATGTCCACCACGGAGCACGAGAACAGAGCGTGCTCAGAGGTCTGCTGAAACTGAAACAAGTACATAAACAGAGTTATTATTAGTACTTATACTGGAGACAAAACTATAACGGCAGGCAACATGCTCGCACACAACTTTCTGATGTCCACATGCTGATACTGTGTGTGTCTCTGGAAACAGGAGGAACACTAATTTAATTCAATACAGTTTTTATTACAACCTCATTGGCATAAATAATAATAAGCTATAAAGTAGTCCATTTTAATTTTCTTACTCCATCTTTTTTGTCTCTCTCCAGGGCTCCATGCATGAACTCCATAGATACGTCCTCATTTTCATCCAACCACTGGAGCACAAACTGTACAAACCATCTAAAAGGGAAAATAAAGATTAGAAGAGTTTATTTTTTAATTTTTATGGTGTTTATGCTCTAAACCAGTAGCTGGGTTAGAGCTCAATTCATTTAGCAATATAAATTGAGTGTTTAAAATTTTTTTATTTTGATGTTTTCCTTTGCTTTGCCTGTGAGTAAACACGTCACATGCACTTACGATGGGTAGTCGGGAACAACGCTGCTGAAGATTGGCAGCTCCTTGACATATTCGTTGTAGAGCCACTTCACCTTGAAGTGCAGGTTCATGTAGTCCGTGCTCTTACACAGTCTGTGCTTCTCATGCTCTGCAGGTACAAAGACACAACGAGAGGTGAGCTTTGTGTACTCTTGCAGTGGTGGGAAACAACGTTGCTGTAATTTAGTATAATGTAGTGATGCAGTTGTGAAGCATATTCAAAGTTACCGCAGTGACTGCCTGAGACTTCTAATTTATAACAGAAACCCTAATGAAATCAAGGTGCTACCGAGCTGCATTATCGGAAGTGTGGGATCAAGAGCTTTGGGAGAATGACCCCTGCTTGGAACAAAGACAGGGCATTTTAAACTTTGGTGCTTTGATATTTCGTTTTTTTTTTTCTAAAAATGTCTTTCTTAATCCTCTCACTGAGTGAGATTACAGGAAAAAGATAGATTTTTATTTTATAACATGCTTGTATGTACACTGAAATAACTATTGTCCACTTTAACTGATTCTCTTGTTCATACTAACTACAGAGAGATCCCTTTTTAAAGCAGTTATTCACGTTAGTGATAAGGGTTTAAACCCACAGCCCTTCTTCTGGGCAAAAATCAATTCTAAAGTTCAGGTAAAGCTGAAATTTTTTGTTTTTTAGTCTTAAACTCTGTGTTTTTGTGACTGTCCTCATACTGCAACTTAGTACAGAAGGCCGTCTGTACACTGATTTTACTGTACACACAGTATGGTCCTGTGAGGAGTGTTTTCATACATACAAAATTTGAATCTATCCTTTACCTCTTAAGATAAAGTCCTCTACATTTTCAGCGATTTTGGCTTTTCCTAAATCAAATCCTACGTATAAAGTCACTGCATCATTCTAAAATATCCCTTTGTTTGAAAAAAGCAGGACTTAATCCAAATGTTTTCTTTGGGCAACATGTCCTCTGATGGTCTAATACTCAACAAACACAAACACACACACTAATCCCATTTTATGTGTTCACTCAGATGAATGGGGCAACGCTTTGAAATTCTTAAAGTCACAGCTTCGTTTATTTCAAATGTTTAGTCTCACTTTCATTGCAATGAGTGCAACAAGATCATGTATTCAAGTCAAACTGTTGCTGCTACTATACTCCTTCGAGCAGGAACATTTTTGCAGATGAAATAATGATTAGTTTAAGAATAAGCAGATACTCTTATCTTTTTGGTGACCTGCTAAAAACTACCACTCTTAAACCTCTGGAGCAAAATCTCTTTCCATTTTCGATCACTTATAAATTCAACTTAAGCGGCCACCACTTCTGTGTTGTGCCGTTTTTTGTGAAGCAGATATTTCACATTGATAGTCTCTGTAGGGGATTCATCTGGAGGACAAGGTCTAGAATGAAAGCTGATTGTCTCTGGGGACCGATGGTGCTGTACAGTACAGTACAGCAGAGAGAGAAAAAAAAAAGTGCAGAGAGGCTCCTGGGAGACATAAGCAGCTTTTCAAACCCTGCACAGATATTCTCTTTTCATCTATTTGTTTTTACATGCTAACCCTCCAGCTGTTTCCCTCACTTCTAGACAAAATATACCTCCACAATTCAACACAGCAGCATAATTCTACAATAAAGAGCCTCGGATGTGGCTATATGTGACTGGTGGGACAGTAGACACCAGGACCTACCTTCCATTGCGTACTTCATGTCTTGAGCAAACAATGTCCACATGACCTCTGCTGACACCTTCCCTACAATCAGTTCTTGAGGGAACCTGAGAGAGGAGACAGTTCAAATAAGTTGTGAGATAAATCCAACTGGAGACCAAACAACAAAGTATAATGATTTAAGCACCCACTTTAAGTGTTCTGAACATTTGGAAAGAGGTATTAAACACAAACCCTTCTTATATAGATGTAGCAGAAACTGATAAGGGACTACTCAGCGAGATTTATTCAAGTGGTTGGTGTTGTTGCTGCTTGTTTAAGAGGGTAAAAGGAGTGGAATTACTAACTGGTTGAGCACTGGTGTGTACGAGTTCCTGTCTTCTTCGATGATGGAGACAATGAGCATGATGAGTTTGGGCCAGAAGTCCAAGTTCTTGACGCTCGGACCCTGCTCCTCCAAAGGGAGCTCCTCCTTGTTCTGGATAAAAAAAAAGAAAAAAAGGCAAGTTGTTGTTGACAGATATTGATACGCATCATTGTTGTCCCTAATTGTCTTAGTTTGCTTTTACAATTAATTTAAGTAAACTAAGTAACGTTGAAGTTACTTGTGTCTTGTGTACAATGCCCTGCTGATGCACCCTATATACTGCAGTTGTACGTGACTCACTGTGTCCACAGGCTGGTACTGTCTGCGGTACAGCTCGTGGCAGTTATTAAAGACGTAGTCGTATGTAGAGTTGAGACAGGCTTTGACGCAGTCCTTCACCACCTGGCTGGCTCGGGGCGGAGACTGTAACTCCTGAACCTGAACACCAGATGGGGGTAAAAACACTGGCAGTGAATGACTGCAAACAGTCAGTCACACTTTATCAACTTGTAGAGCAACAGGGTCACCGACAACAAACAGGTTAAAAAAAATGTAGGACCATCGACTAAACATAAAGAAGAATCAAATTAGCTGATAACCAGATATTGGTAAAGACAGATGTAGTACAGGAAACACTGTTATCTACCTTCATCCTGAAGAAGGTGATGCTCGTCAGAAGGTCCACAGTGGATTTCAGATCTTGCAGGCGATCTTTGCTGCTGGCTGGGAAGTGGTTCTAGAGAGGAAAAACATGTTTAATTTACAAGTAAATTCAGTTTAAATAAATGATTATGACTGATGTGTTGTATGTATGAGTAATCACAGCACTGAGACTTTACGTTCTCCACCCTTTTCAAGACTGCTGTTACAGTTCATTGCTTTACTTGCAGACAAACATTCACGTTATCTATATCTTGATTTTATTTGTTTTTGTGTATATAGTCTGTGTGTGTGTATTCATTCTTTTATTGCTCTTATTTTTTTTCTAAAATAATAATTTTTTTATCTATCTTATTTCGTTTATTTCAGACGTATTTGTAAATTTGTTCATACTGTGTACATGCTGCTGTGACGACTAATAAAGTCTAATCTAATCTAAACAATATTCAAAACACTGAACATGTGACATGGCACAAAATGCATAAAATGATATAATTTTGACTGGCATTCATAGCTTTTCTTTTGGGAAAATGGATATACTGAATGCACACTGATTAACAATACTGATGCAGCACTTTCAAAGGAAAAATATAACCTTTAAGAACAGTATTAGTCATTCATGGCAGTGATACTTATATGAATCTTACCCTATAAGTTGAAAGGTCAATTCGGAGGGAGTTGTGTAACTGGTCTAAGAGCTTGACGAAGCGTTCTTTCTGTTTGGTCAGGAAAAGAAAAACAATAAGTGTGAGCTTGTACATGTGTCTGTATTAAGCAGAAGAAAAACACCAAAAAAAACCTGATATGACCCAAAAAGTCAAAGAGAAGCAGTGGCATGAGACATATTTATGGTGTGTATGTGTGTTACAGTAGTACAGACCCCAAAATTAGAAGCAGCGAAGCGGTCGGAGGCGGACACATTGGTGGAAGCGGTTGTGTGGGCGTAGAAGGCATTGATATTGGCCAGCAGGGTGCTCATCACTGCAGGAACTCCGGGACACATGTACTTTGACGACAGACAAGCAAAGTGCCTGGGAAAAGAAGCACAAGCCTGGTAAAGACGGGCTCCTGTTCTTCCAGTCTGCACCTGCTTAGACTTAAAAAGACATGTCAGTGTCAGGGAGAGGAGGTTTGGGAGAAGCAATGTCAGTGTCAAGTGTGGATAGCTGAGCCTTTATTTGGACAACCCGTGTCCTCTCAAGGGTGTACTTTACACCTAATGATCCCTATTAGGAGTGGTCATTCCGCCTGCCCATCAGCTACCTGGCACGTTGAGGCTGAAGGATGGCCCACCGGAGTGTGCTTCCTGTGAATGATGGGCCCAGCTAAAAGACATCCGTATGGATCGTGACATTTCATGGAGACAAATCCGTCCTCAGCCCGTTTATAATTGACTTTCCTTCATTTGAAGGCCAGCAGAGACTGACAACAGCACTAAGAGGCACTTTGGTGTGACAGCAATAGGTAGGAAGAGGGGCCAGGAAGAAGGGAGATGAAGAGGAAACAAACACATTGACAGGCAGCGAGAAGGTCCTTTTATCCACTGTGATATTCAGGACTCACGTCATGGCCTGGTAGATCGACTCAATCCCGTAGCGCATGGCAAATTCGTCCACTACCTCCTGCGCCACGTCATCATAGTAGACTTTCCAAGAATCGTCGCTGCGAGTCTCCGGGATTTTTACCACGCCTTGACCGAGCACGTCAGTCGAATGGTGGAACAGGTTCTGTAATGGGCAGAAATAAAGTAAAATGTACCGTAGAGTTCAGTGGACGTGAACATGGAAGACGAGAAAGAGCGGTCACAGTGGCTTTTATAGATCTGAGATATGACGAGGATGTCATGACGATTTGTGTTCAAAAGGTGTGTGCAGTGGAGATCCTGAGGGGTTAAAACCTTTTGGCTTTTCTGTTTATGTGATTGTCTGTTGTATAAGCACAGGTTACAGTGCAGTACAGTACAGTGCTTTAAGCCACATCCACAATTCAATTTGGACATGTTTTTCAGGGAATAGGTGTGATTATGTAACTCTATCTCTGATTTGAATCCTCTATAAATCAGTCACATCTGCAGACAATCTGTGCCGCACATCACAATCATTACAATAGCTAATAGCTGTCACTTAACTTCCACAGTTCTGAAACCTTCTGTGTGCTTAACCTCTGAATATCTTGGATGCTTAGGTTATAACTTCAGAATCGTATACCTCATGCAAACAGGTGTATTGAACGTGATACGCAGCCACTTTCTCCTCTCCTTTGATCTCCACATTGATTTGAAGCCGAATGGCCCCTGACACGGCTGACTTGTCCGTCCTCTTCTCTGTAATCAAACACAAATACAGTCAATCACACACACAGTTACAAAAACACATCTCCTTGATTCATAACTCCAATCTGAATCTGAAACAACGAGGCACATGAAACCAGGTCTGTTAACACTAATTACAGACTATTAACATGGCATCTCTATTGTAGGGGGTTCTGTTTCTACGGCTTGATGGCAGTGCAGAGACGGCAGCGCTAATAGAAGTCCTCCAGCGGATAGTGAGCGAGACAATGGCAGTGGGCTGTATGGATCTACGCCTGATCGCCGAAGACATTTGAGCTGGAGCAGCTCTGGAGGTGGAGCGTTTGGCGGCTCGCCCCTGCTATTTGCCCTGACAGGCGCATCATTAGGGGTAATTTGTACATGTTGGTGGAGTGGTCGATTTCCGACTGGAGTGCTGCTACTTGATAATCACACATCAGGGGGACAGTAAAGAAAAGCTTGGGAGAAGGAGAAGATAGAGAAGAGAATATGTTTGGAGTGAACTGAGCATATTACGTGACTGATCATCAACTTTGCAACAAATGATTCAGCACCAAAGGAATATATTTTATTATGGTTATCAGACATTATTAAACCGAGCACTTTATATATCCCTGTTCAAGAGAAACAACAGCAGATTTATGGGCACATTCATATTCAGTGATGTGCTGTTCCACTGGAAGATTTATTATTGCTATGTTGAAGTCAATTTTAGCACTTTAATCAAGTAGAAACAAGAGATCTCCTGATGGCGTGAATGTCTCACTCTTACATACAACATGGACATGAAAACAATATGACATGATGCCTGGAGTGACTTAGTCTATTATCTAATTTATGGGGAGTGTTTACAGACTAATAGTTGATGTCTAGATAAAAGCTGTTTGACACTCAACAACACAGGAAGTCTATTTTAAAAGGAAACATAAGCATTTGCAGAAATAGTGATTCGGATTATGGTTTGTCTGAAAGATCAGAAAGACATTTAATCCTCAGAGGTATTCAGGCTACATTTATGCCATGCAACCAGTGGGCATGTTAACTCGCACAAGGGACTGTAAATCAGCTCTTGTGTAAGCCTCATCCTAATGAAACTCTTCATACGCTGGGGATTATCATGAAACTATTATTTTTCCTGAAAAGAGCACAACTGTCAGCTAGTGCGATGGGACTCATTTCAAATTTAATGCATTGTCATGCAGACCAGTACAGGCCTTGGGGCAGCTCCATGCCCGAGTGGAGGAAGTTGCTGCAGGCAAAGGAGATGTGAAATTAATATAACAAAGCAAATGACATGCAGGTTGTTGTGGATGATTCCCTCGCAGGCTGCAGCGGAAAGATTAAAGAAGTAATGTAACCTACCTCCCAGCCATAAGTGCAATTGCCTGTAGTGGTTATCATACCTTTTTATAGTGTATACTTCCTTTGCCTGTAGGAGGCAACACTGAAATCTCACGAATAAAGTGATGCTATTACTTTGCATTCCAGTGAGGGCAACATGTCTGACAATGATCAAACAGCTCTCTTTACGTGGAATCTGTCTATTAATTGTTTCGCGTCTGAAAGTCCAAAACGTAACACTCTTCTCTGACTTCCTATATTGGACGATAACAAGACACGAGTGCATACTGACCCAGGTTATACCAGACGTCCATTTCTCCGCTCAGCGTTCGGACTTCAATGATGCTCTGGCCGAGGAAATCATCCGACTCCCTCTTCAGACGCTGCTTCACCCTGGATTTGATGTCATCATCTTCGTCCCACACACGCACTTTGATTCGGTCTGAAGAATTGTGGCACTCACTAATGAAAAAACGGAAATGGAAAAATTAAAACATAGGTACTAAATAATAATATTATTATATGTGAAATCTGGAAATTACTTTCGACTCCTAGTTCGCCTGAGGATAGTGTACGTACGCCATACTATTAAATATATTGTAATTTACTTCACTCTTACAAAGAGCTATTTACATTTTAAAACCAGTAATTTTTTATGACTTACAAGTGGAATTTCTCCTCCCAGACCGGATTCAGGTTTCCATAAATGGTCTTGGTTCTCTTCTTGGTCTTGCCCACCTGAACAGTGACATATGGATCACTGGATCCTGTCTTGTCTTTGGCCTGAAGTCCTTGAGCACAAACAACTAACATGGTGATAGGGAAACAAAGACATAAGGAACACCCATTAGCATTAACAATTATCGCCCATGATTGCACAGGTAAGATTGATGCTGAGGAGTGAAGTTGTGGTTGAATCTGTCTGTTTTTGATCACCTGTGATGGTGATCTTGGCCGACCACTTGGAAGTACCGTCCAACACGCTCTGTTTGATAGTCTTCATCTGCTGGGCGTGAATGGTTTTGCTGATGACAAACACTTCTCTGACCAGCTCAAAGATTTCTGGTTTGTTCCGCTCCCTGATCTTCATCCTGTCCTTCATGGCCATGATGATGTTTTGAGTCCGGTCTTCGGCTCCATGCTTAGAGCTCTTTTCCGCAGCACCTAAGCATCAAAACAAAAATGTAAAAGAGATTAAATTAGAAAAAAAAATATACTATGTTGTCTCATTGGTACGCAGCTTAATTGACAACATTTTCTGTGCAATACTCACGCTGAAGACAGTCAGCATTCAGCAGCTCTTGGCACTTTTCGTGGCACTTGACCCCACACTCAGAGCACCGCATGCCTTGCCGGGCGATTCCCCACAGCAGCCCCTCACACTCATAGCAGTACGTGGGCGTAGTGGCTGTCCACACCTCAAAGTTATGCGGTGTGGTGCAGGATATGGGGTAGATGAGAGCCTGCAGGGTCTTCTTGTACACATGGTTTTTCTACAGAAGGACAGTTTTTTGGGGAGGTTTTTGTGCATGGAATTCTTGATAATGGATGATTCTATTATTTAAAAAGCAAAGTGGACAAAGCTTAAGGTGTTTCACTCACCAGCTCCTCATCTTTGATTGAGGACCGTGCAGCCATGGCAGATGTGATTCCCGCCTTCCTGGCTTGGACAAGGGACTAAACAACAAGTGACAAAGGAATATTTAGCTAAGTTCATACTTAGTAAACACATTATAACCCACAACCAAGCACCACAATAATACTATATTAGTGAAGGACAAAAGGGTGGCAGGGTGGTTATTGGGGTGGTCAGTAGGGTTATTATAGTAGGTTTTCCCTTTTGGTGAACTCTAACCCGATGATCAGAAAAACTCCATGTGAGTATTGTTAGTTTTAAGAAAGAAGTGAAGAGCAGATTACTAAATAGATATAGTTATAGTTAACACTCTAAAAGACTAACAGGGCTTTGTTAGTAGTGCATTGTATCCATGAGCTTCCCATTTTTATTATGTGTCCGTTAATGGTTTAACAAGTGAGGAAAAATGTTAACAAAAAGGTTGGGGAACGATTTGTTGATTACACACTCTAATGGTGATATTGGGTAGTGGGAAAAGCTACCCTAGGACCAAAAGGATGCATGCAAATGTTTTAATTTGGATAAAACAGGAGGTGTGTCATCAAAGAGATCAACATGCTGTCGACATGCATGTTGGAAGCAACTCCTGTTTTATTTGTCCTACTGGGTATTTTGTATTTAGGAGAAAAGGGAGTGGCAACTAGATTCTATAACTTACCATAGCCTGATCAAGGAGAGTGAATGCATTCAAGAGAGTTGTGGGGAATAGTTTCGGGTTTAAGAGAGGAGGGAGAGAGAAATTAGCAGTCTGATTTCATATTTGTCTCCATGTGTTGATAACAATCTCATCCCAAATTCAGCTTGAAGATAAAACGAATAGCTGTGACTTCTGTGGTGGTTTCACAAATAGAAAGACATGAACTCACAGTGAAAGTACAAAACAAAACAGGCGTGACATGACATACAGTAGATGTAGCGAAGGAAAGACAGGTAGGTACTGACCACATCGCTGACCAAGGCGATGGGCTTCTTTTTACGCAGGTCTGGCATGCTGTCAATTCCATACAGACCAGATCCGCCACTGAGCACCAACAGAAAGAGTGTAAAAGTCAATATAATGGCCTTAGATGCAATAACAAAGCAGTCCACAATATGGGCTTTTTATTGGTATTACAATATGGCCACATGACTGTTGTCACACTGCTGTTAAAATACAAATGTATTGCTCTTATCCAGTTTGTTATCTTATCCAGTTATTATAATATACCAATACAACACTCTCACCAAACATAAGCGTTAACTATATATGACTTACCCTGGTTTGACCCAGGCCTGTCTGGGACTGGATTCCTCATCTCGGACCTATAAGATTTCAAAGTGAGAATTTAAATTGATGGCTTATAGTCTGACATATAGAGGTATATTATGGGGGAACAAATGTGAAAACAAATCTGGTTGAGGTTCACTTATTTGATGTCACAGAGCATGCAAAGTTCCATATAAAAATGTGATGAAACCTTTAAAAGGTGGCCTCAAATAAATATTGCGGAACTCTATAATTGTGGATGTTATGTGAAATAAAATGCTGGACAAAGTTATAAATGTAGGGTGGGGGGTGAAAACGAATCTGGTTGAGTTTCACCTATCTGATGTCACAGAGCATGCAAAATTCCATATGAAAATGTGATAAAACCGATAAAAGGCGGCCTAAGAGACCCTTAGATAACTTAGAGGAGGGAGATAAAACCAAATCTCTTAAAGAATTTCACAAAACCACGAAAATTGTGACTGGGAGACTTCACATGTACAAAAGGTCTGTGGCTTCTTCTTCAATGTATGTCTGTCTGTCTTGAGTGTGTATACATCCGTGGAAGTGAAAATCTCTGCGGTTGACTCTAATAGTATGAGTTTTGATATTGTTTGAGAACTTCTGGCGGATATATAAAGCAGCAGCACCAGAACAAGCCCTAGAAACACAACTGTCCCTATAGAGTTACCACAATAAATTATAAAGTGGTTATTATACAGAATAATTTTGGTGATGGGACAAATGTCTTTTTCAGAATGACCCAATTGAGATACATAGTGCTCTTCTACCCATACAATGACCTGTATTATTAGAATTTAGTGCTTATAGCTTTGGAGTGTGCACAAGCAGTCTGGTTGACAAAGAAAAACAATACAGGTGATGAAGGAAAAATTAACACAATTATCCCACAACAATAAAAATCAAACTGTAGCTAAAACATTGAGCTAATATTGTATTGGTAACCTGATTATCTTCTTTCCCATACTCTGCAAAGAAAAAAACAAATCACAGACGAATTAGAAATCAAGTAAAAGACCTGTAATGGAGCAAACACTGCACTGAAGGAAGACCGCAAATGAAGTAATTATTCTCACACCAAAGAACGTTTTTACATTACAGTTGTTTTATGCAATAAAAAGTTCACTGGATTCAGTCATTACAGGCTTTAAGATTTATTTGATGCTGTTATTTCTGGGCTAGCCAGTGACTGAAATCAAATAAAAGCGCCTTAAAAATACCTGAGATACACTCGTCTTGCGATTGGGATCCCTGAGACCCTTGAGACCCTTGAGAGCCATGGGACCCTTGGGACCCTTGGGTAGATTTGGACAGTCTATGACGGGTTTGTCTCTTTTCCTTCAGAATGCGTTGGAAATTTGCTATACGTTCTTTGTGACTGGCATCAGTCGGCTTTCCTTGAATTTCTTCATCTAGAACATTGTTTTCACAAATTGGACTCAAACGCGCCTCTTCTGTGTTGAGCACTGGACTCAGAGGACTTTCGCCCTGTATTGCAGGACAGTGGTCTGGTGTTAAGTCAGAATTGGACAGTTCCCCATCTGTTGAATGTTCTCCTTTTCCCTTTGACATTTCCACAGAGTGATACTCAGTTGGGGTGCAGGGAGAGTGGCTTTCTCCATGGGGCGATGCTTCAATGGAGAATGACAGATTCTCATGTGTCTCACCACAATCCAGGTAGACCGAAATCTCACTGTCCTCCGTTGGAGTGGCAAACTGATTGAGATTCTCTGTCAGGCTAACCTCTCCCTCTGTAAAATATGTACTGCTCTGCTCCTCTTTAGGTCCACCAGCTTGTCTGACCGGTGATGGAGTTGCTTCAGACCCACTATCATCTTTCACACCTTCAGGGTTGGATCCTTCCAACTTTTTCAAAGCCCCTTTTAAAGCTGACCTGAAGGTGAGTACAGCCTTGCCAAATGTAGTTCCGTCAAAACCTGCATTGGGGTTTTTTGGTGTACACTCAGAATGTATTTCAGATGACCCCTGTGACACAGATTCTCCTACATCCTCCCTGGAAATGCTGTGATCTGTCCACTCTCTGTCTAAACTCTCGGCAGACCCAAGATCAAGAGTGTCCCCAGAAGACGGACAATCATCGCACAGGGAACGTGACTCCAGGTAGCCATCATCACAGTCTGTCAACAGCACAGTGGAGCAGCTCAGGCTCCTGAAGGGCCCACTGCCAAGTTCATTTGCACAGGCATCTGTTGTGTGGTAACCAGAACTACGGGAAAATGGGCAGTTTGCAGCACAGTCGCACTCTACATTTTCTTCTTCGTTTTGATGTGTGAGAGGCCTCCAGTCCACCATGCTGGAAGAACTGGAAGGGGAATTGTAATGGTGGCCAAACAACAGTGAGAGGTGCTCAGAACTGTTGTGTGAAGAGTGACCCGGTGTGCTGCTTTGGGTGTCCTCGGTGGCACACCTGTTCCAAACACCTAGACAGTTCTCTAGCTCTTCACCGCTGTTTACGCAAGAAGAGATGTCGTCCTCACTCCAACCTCCTTCTCGACTTATGCTGTGCTGCATATCAACTGGGGGCCACTGGTTATAATCTGCGTCATCAGAAACAAAGTCTGGACAATTGGAGCTGAGGCATGATGACAAAGAGGCTGTACTTTGGTAGTTGTGGCCACGATGGAGCTCCAGGTAGCCGAGATCAGGTTTTGTATGGCTTAGCATGTGCACGTTTGAACTCCGCTCTGAGTTCTTTTGCTGTGTTTGGTGGACCGATCTCAGAGTGGCAGGATTAACTGGCCACTGCTTGGGTGATTGATCAGATGATATACATCCTAAATCGTTTTCACAGTCTTTGAGCCCCAATACCAGACTGGAATCTCTCCCGTGAAGAGATGTGATGGCGTTCTGTCTCCCCAAGCTTCCTCGCCTGATGTGTCGTGTTTGAGAAACAGGACTAGGAAAAGGTGCAGCTGAAGCCCCAGAGTACAGCTCACCTATTTCACTGAGCACCGCGTCGACACAACAAGATACTTCGTCCACTGACCCTCGCACAGATGTCAGATACTGTCTTAGGTCAGAAATCTCCTCCTGGATCTTGTTGATGCCTTTCAGCTCTTTCATGATGTGTTCGACTATGTTACTAGAGCCTTGCTCTCCTTCCTCATCCTCCATATTCTCTTCATCTTTTCTGATCCCTTCAAGGACCCTGGGCATAGCATCCTCCACAACTCCACTGCCATCCTGGCACTGAGAATCTCTGTTTTCCCCAGAGGGGGTGAGGTCAGCCGTGGTGCCGGTAGTTTCGTCTGATGACAGGTCATGAACGGAATCGTTTTCTGGCCCCTGTCGGTTCTTCTGCAGCTTCCTGCGCAGGCTTCGCCCCACATTGGGGCTCTGTGATCTCTTCTTCTGCAGATCTTGCCTTTTGGGCGAGAGTGGAAGGTGCTCTGATTTGTAGGGTTCATCCTGTCCACTAACGTGTCCTCTGGGGAACATCCCTGAGAAGTGGCGCTTGTGATCAGCTGTTCCAACACATGGATGAACCACTGCCTCTGTAACTCCTCTTTACGATGGTTTAAGCACAAGCCAGCATCTTAAACTGCATATGAGAAAGCACCTGCATCATGGCTGAAAGGAGAAAAACTGGATCATATTTTGTTGAAAAAGCAGAGAGAGTACTTCTGCTATGTCCCATAAGTAAACATAATCATCAAACCATCAAGAATTAGCCTATACAAATGCCATCTAAACTTTCCTATGGCATTTACCTGGGGCAGAGCAACTAAAAAGGATCACAAAACGCATCGACCAACAACGACAATGCATTTTGAAAATAGCCTACTGTATGATTTAATTTTCATTTTACAAATCCCAAGAAAAAGTCATTAGCTCAATTATCAAATTCATATGCATTTTATTTAACTAATGTCATTTAAATGAACAAATATTTCCACCGTTACTCTTCTTGAACTATTGAGATTATTTTTGTATGACCAGCAGACTTGTTAATAAAGAGAGAAAAGCAAAAATTCCAACTTTTGACCTGCAATGCATAGGAGTTGCATTTGACCAGTTAAACTATGACAGTGTAGTATATGTATCTGTTTTTTTTTTGTTTTCTTTTAATTTTTTTTTTTAAAGAAGGTGACAATGTTGCTTTAATTGCAAATACAAGAGTTGGTTTAATGCATTTGAACACATACAACCCTACATGTATATTAAAGGCCCATGTAAGAGACTTCACCTCTCTGTACTGTACAGAAGTTGGTTAGACAATGTTGTTTGAACTGACCTCCTCTCAGTCAGAGTGGCAACTTGCAAAATGAACATCATGCAGCTGCCTCGATCTCTGTAATTAGGATGCTTTGGAGAGACAGCACAGTAATTAGATGACAGGTCAATTCTCTCCTCGGAGGCCATGTCATTCTTTCACACCCATACCAGCTGCACAGCTTGATAGCTCCGACCTATTGCCTACAGCAGACACACTACAGGGAATATTGAATACCTCCAACAATGTAACATAAATCCAGTGATGTCATTATTCCTTCTATTAAGTCATAGAATATACGTGACACAGCTTAGTGATATCCTTTTTGTCCAATGAGCATCACCACTTTGATAATCACATCAGAAATTTTAAAGATGCTATAAGTGCAATGGTTTCAAGGAAACATTTCTGCTGGTCGGCCCTAAAGCTTAAAAAGAGATTGCTCAGAACTCAGCCTCAACTCAAGACTTTAAGTTGGATAAAGTGGAATTTCTTAGCACCCCAAAACATAAAAATATGTTGGAACACCATCTTTAAGTGTCAATGGCAAATGTTTTTCTTATTTGTCTACTAATAGTTCTATATTGAAATGTGTGGCTATGGCCATGGTGAGGTCTCTTAAAATGGTCTACATGCAAGTTATAATTACAGCTTTAACAAAAGCAGTTACACAATATCTTATTTTGAATGTCCTTAGACCTAAATAAATTATGTTTGCTGATTTCTAGGGGTTTTCTCTACCGCTTGATGCATATTTTTTTCATCATTATTTTTAATTAAATATTGCAAAATGGTAAGATTCAATAACTGTAATGTGCTTTAGCCTTAGTTATGGGAAATCAGATTTCATATTCCGAAAGGAAACTATTTCAGAGAGTATAATCACTAACTACATTAACCCACTCCTACACTTGAGGTCTCCAATAAGCAGTAGAGCAGTGATGGTGTGTGTTAGCCTGATAAGAGTTTGGCCAGGAAAATATAATCAAGCCTATCAGGACAGACTGTCTCAATCACTATTCTGAATATGAGAATAAGCTGACGAGCCTATCCGAAATTGACTGGGAGGACTGGGCTTCCCATTAAAAGATAATTCATAAAACTTTATCATGAGGATGAGTTGTTGGTCCCCCCCCCCCCTAAAAATGAATGCTAAAAGAGATACATGGTTTTAATACATTATATGTATAAAAAAATTACACAGAATGATGTTAAAAAGGTTTTAGTTACACTTCTGGGGACCATTTGCCAAAAGACAGCCATGATACACGATGCGGTATGCGCTTACTCCTTAACTGTGGGGGGGGGGGAAGCCAGTCATAGTAATAACCTGCTCTTTTTCTCTCCATGCTAAACTGTCTGTGGTCAGAATGAGAAACCATTTCATTTCTCTCTCTTGGAAATAATAAGATTTACTGACAAAATATAGATAAACTGAAACAAGCCGGATTTCTGAGACCTTTTTTTATTTGCATTAATTAGACATTATAATCTACTGTATCTCTGTATTGTAAGTTTAGTACTAACATGTATTATAAGTAAAAGCCTGTTCAAAAATGTATATTTATTTTAAAATGGAAGCCTTACCTTGAAGGAAAAAAAGAACAACCTGTAGATTTCATCTCGCACGATTGATTAAATCCAGTAGCAAAGTAAAGTAATGTCCCTGTCTTTGATCAAACTCTATCCCTTGAGTGCCAATCAAGCCAGCAGATCTTTCTTTAACTGACAAAAATGCAGAAGTGTTAAATACCTAATTTCTACTACTAGAACACCACGCGCGACAAGTGTCGACCATGATCACACACTTCACCCTCGGTTAAGTAGCCATCCCTTCTTGCGTTCGCGCTCTCTCTCTCTCTCTCTCTCTCTCTCTCTCTCTCTCTCTCGCTCGCTCTCTCTTTCTTTCTGTCCTCTGGCAATGTATTCCAGCACAAAGCTAATCTGACGCTGTAAAACTGCCAGCTTTCAATCTCATTCGCTCTTTTTTTCTGTGTTCCCCCATCTGCAGTTGTTCTGAATCGCAACAGCTTCCTTTCATTTCTTTAAATTTGTTGTTTGTAAAAGGGATGAATTTGTGACAAATACATCAGCACCCCTGGTTACCGTGCACAAAGGGCTTTTCTTGCTCACATTTCCCTTGTGAAGAGGTTTGCAGCTACTTAATATCAAATATGGGCCAGAGAGTGTCACTGCTGCCAAACATTTTCAAGGAACCTAAAACACATCTTAAGTCATTATGTTATTTGTCTGTAAACAAGTGTGTGAGGATGTTTTGCAGCCTCGAGTGTGACATTCTTATCATGCACTGTCACTGTGACACAACTTGACAGATTAACAACCAATTCAAATTAATTCGTCTTTGCAGCATTTAGCTGCGTGTCATAAGCATTTCCCTATGTCCTGTAATAAATGGCTCTTAGACAGCTTTCACCCTCCATTTATATTGATGTCTTCAATCAGCCGTTTACAGTTCACGTTCGTCTCGAACAGTCCGTGCGAGCCAATCATTATAATGGAGCCGTGCGAGGGCTATCTGTGCTACTCTTTTACTGCCATGCCGTTAAAGGCTTAATCAAGGGGATGAACCCCAATTAGTGCTGAGAGACTCTGATGGTGTCACTATGAGCACCCTTTAAAATATTTCTGATTGGATTTGGGTCCAAACACTTCTGTTTGCGTGGGTTGGATACAAATTCCCAGGAAATGGTAATGGCTATTGGAACAATATGAGTTTACGTTGTGTTTGTTACTGAAATCAAAAGTCACAGATAGCATAATAACAATCAAAGGAATGCCATATGACTGCCTGTTTATCAACGGACATTTGATGTAATGACAGCCATAATTGCCTCAGTGGTACAGATCATCACCTATTAGACAGGGTGTTGTGCTTGTAGTCATTACCTTTATCTAAAAAAAATACGGAGTATGAAAATTGGATATGGCATAAACTGCTCTAATGATGACATCCTTCCCTCTCATGAAGGAGTTTAGATCATGGCTGGTTTATATATTCCCTGAGGTATTTCTACAGATTCCGATGAAATGCAGTGACAACCTTTAAGTTCTTATGACATAAACTGACAAATTAGTCAAACACCGCAGACATTATATAGGTACAGATTACAGTACAACATGAGAAGGACCTCCATGAGACAACCATTCATTAATGCAAATTATCGATCTTCGGAGCAATGAGTGATAGACCTAACTCCACAGAGGGACAATATACTTCAGCTTCACAATCACAGTGCCATGTGAAGAGATATACCAACCACTGAAGACTGAGATAGAGAGAAGGCATAGTGTCATCTCACCAGTGGAGCTAGTTTATGACCAGTTGGCTGCAGTTAAAACACAAGGACTAAACCAAATATACTCACTTTAAACTTGAACCTGATAAGTAAGGTGAATCCCTAGCAGTTCCACAAAGACAGAGGTACTTGTTTTGTAGAAATAGAAGGAGAAATTACACTCAATGTAATTCTAGTGCATTTTAGTGCATCTGCTGAAACATCCAGAGAGGTTAAACTCAACCAGTGTCAAAGAATTGCCTAGTGTTGTATGTCTGTGGCAAGAAGGAGAAAAGAGAGTCCTAAAGAAAAAGGTGATGGAAGATTGAATATTGGTGGAGGAACTGAGGTAAGACTGCCTACCTCCCGGAGCTGAACCCTGACTTTATTGATAGCCTTCAACCAGCGAACTCTGGATGGGGTAAAGGGTAGTGGTGGCCCATCATCGTGGAATCTGGGTTACATGGTAAAACGACAGAAAGAGATGGAGACAATCTATCAGTTCCCACAAATCATCATTATAACAAATAAAAAACCTAAGTTGATATTCAAGCAAAAACAATAAATCCTGTACCTTTGCAGTTTAAAGGATCCTCTCTCTGCCGGAGTGTCATTTTTCGAGCCCCGTCCTATTTCAGGAGACAGTCTACGTATCTCCTGCTCACCAACCGTAGAGTGTCCATTGGAGGAAAGGTGTCCATTTGTGCGTGGCTGCCCATTGGTGGAGGGTGGAAAGCCAGTACTATGATAGGAGTGGAAGGACTCCTCCAGTTCTGAGCCTCCAGTGCTCTCGTGTCCAGTCTCACTCAGCTGGGAGCTGGTCTGGCTCAGGTTTCCTGATGATCCAAAGCGACTACTTTCCACTGGACTACAATGGTAAAGAGGAGTGAGACAAATATTTAGAGTCGCCAATGAGTGAACAAATGTTTCAAAATATTTTTATAGTTTATATTTTTTCACTAGTAAAGGCCAGATAAGTGGGGATTGTTACATAAAACTAACTTTTAGTACTTTTTAAATTCAGAAATAGTTTCAGTACTCTTTAATAATGCTGAAACAATCAACAAAATAATTTTTGGGTTGTAATAAACCCCACCCATTTGCTAAGAATTATCTGCATACATTATTCAAGGTTTAAACAAAACTCTACTGTCATCAATATTCCCTCTAAATGATTAATTGGTATAGTATACACACACCACATCATCCCCCCCAAAAAGATACCTAACCTTGCAAGTATGCTGCTGCATATTGGAAAATAATGAAAATGTTAAAACTGCATCAATGCATGTGCATTATACACTACACTGCATATGCATTTCTACATTAGACTTGTGTTTATAAATAAAACGGGCAAATATAAGAGTATGCTCTATTTTGTGGTGTGAGGTATAAAATCCCCTGCAATTGCCCGTCCTTAGTGAAATTGGTATATTTAGGGGCACACAAGTACATCCACATATTTCCTTGTCAATATTTTCCTCTCAAATTTCCACAAAATAGGACAAAAGTATACAGCACACGATGGTAAGTAAACTTAAAGAGACACAGAGCTGACACACAGATGAATGTAGACCAGGAAATATTCAAAGCTGATCAGTGTGCTTGAAATTTTACCTTTGACATTTTGGAACTGTTTTCATTTTTAGGGGCAGAATACAGATTAAACATATTTATAACACTGGAATGTACATTTCTGGGTTGAATGTTAAGGACTTGAAAATCTGATTATATTCAATAAATATAACAGTGTACAAATCAAATCAGATCTCCATGCTTAAACAAAACGTGTATCTTTCATCCTGCGAATGTCTTTATTTTTCACTAACTGTCAGAGGAGAGACAATACATTTTCTCTCTGTAATAAACTAATGAATAATTAAGTACAGTGACCTGTGAATTAGCCATGATTAAGGGAATGTGTACGTTTTGTTTTGGAATTCTGTTTTGAATTGACATGAAACTGCAGAGATGCTCCTCACAAATGCCCATATACGACAATATACACACACAGACACACACACACATAAACACACAGACATACATGTGCTAAACTAGAGAGAATGGACTGCAGAGCTGGACAGGAAGTATGTTTTTTTTCAAAACTGTTAATGCATCATAAATGGTGAAGGTAGGGGGTGCCATTTATTATGCTTTTACTAGCCTTTTTGCATTCAATAGATCCATCTTGGACTGGTTGTCCAGCTGCACTCCAGAGGTAGGACCTGCAGAGGGGTATGCTTCTACAAGGCTCTCCTTGTCCTTTGGGGTCAGGGATGCTGAAGGGTCTACTTCAGGAGTGGAGATGCAAATCTGGGGGTTTTCTATTTCATCTGTGGAACCTACCGGTTCAGTTTTTTGGGCATCAGATGTTGCAACCTTTTGTACAGTATGTGTTTGACCACTTGTTGGCGTGTTGTTAGTTTTGGGTTGAGATGTTACTACTGGGACAGCTTGTGGCTTGGGTTGCTCTGCCTGCCAAGGAAAACTTATTTTTGCCCCAAATAATGAAGTGGTGGGTGGCTCTTGTTTTCCAGCACCAGGGTTTTCTTCTTGAAATAGACCTCCAGAGAGCGTTTTCAATCCTGAAAACAGACCACCGCCTCCTTCTGTTTGAGGTAATGACGATGATGGCATTGTTGGTGAAAACAGGGATCCAAGAGATTTTCCTGTATCACTCTGTGCAGATATAAACCCAAACAGAGACTTTGCTTGAGATGGTTCTGCACTGTTGGACAACTGATCAGCAGGGGAAGCTACACAAGCAACTGCTTCTTTGGTATCAGGGGGGGCTGATTTGTCACTCTCTTTATGCTCAGGGTCCTCTTTAATGAACATGGGCTTCTCGTGTATCACCTCTCCCTCAACAGCTGACTTGTCTGTTTCAGTGCCATCTACCTGATCAGTGGGGTCACATGTAGTGTTTATTGCCACACTTGTGACTGCAGACAATGCCACTGCACTATCACTTGTTAGGCAGTCAGATTTAACTTGATCATTATCTGTCAACGTTGAATCTTGCATTTTATTTGTACTAGTCTCACAGCCAGGTGGAGGGTCTTTTGTTAACACATTCCCATCCTTAGTCTGTGGCTTTGGAGTAGTGCTAGGTGTTGGTTTTGGCTCAGCTGGGACTGACCCCGATGGCTTAGGTGGTTGTCCCATACCCCCAAATAAAGATCCGCCTATGCCCCCAAGTATTGATGCTCCAGTCTGTGATGCTGAAGTCTGACCAGTCGTTCCTCCAAACATTCCTCCCAGTAAAGAACCACCAGGCTGTGGTGCTCCTCCAGCTCCTCCAAACATCCCACCCAGTAATGATCCACCAGTCTGGGCACCTGCAGGCTTGGCAGGAGACCCTCCTCCAAACATCCCACCTAATATTGACCCTCCAGTAGTGGGGGCAGTGGTTTGAGGACCAGACTGAGGTGCAGCCCCTTTGAATAACCCTCCTAGTAATGATCCCCCTGTAGGGGGAGATGCTGTCTGGGTGTTAGACCCTCCAAAAATACCCCCTAATAATGATGCTCCGGTCTGACTGGTGGGAGCTTGGGGTGTTGTTCCTCCTAGTCCAAACAGGGAGGTCTTTTGCTGTTGTTGAGGACCTTCAGTGGGACCAGCTGGTGGTTTGAAAAGGGAAGACATAAAGCCTGTAACTGTATCTGCAGCTGAGTCATTAGCAGGTTTGTCTGGCTCTGGAGGCTTCTGTTGTACTGGGACCCCGGGACTTGCTGACTGATTGGGTGGTGTTTCCTCTTCTACTTTAGGTGGTGTTGTATCTTGACTACCAATAAGCTCTGGTCTTGCAGGTTGTGTCTGTGCAGATACATCAGATTCTTTAGACTGAATATCTTCAGCTGAAGCAGTTGGCTTGTCAGTACCTTGGCAACTAACTTCTTCAACAAGATTACCATCAGTTTTAGACAAGCTTGCCTCAAGACCCTGGACAGTACTGTCAGGTTGCTGTAGTGTTTCCACCTCCTCTTTCCTTTTGGTATTTGTGTCAGTTACACCGGTCTCAGCACCAGCTGAAGCAGTTGAACTGTCATCAGTGGGTTTTGGTGGAACAGTTACATCTGATGTAGTGTCAGTAAGAGCTGTGGATAACGTTTTCTTGTCATCATTAGATGTGGGAGTAACTGTTGCAGTGGGTGTTGCAGCTGGAACCGATCCTCCAAACATTGAAAGTAAACTTTTACCAGGTGTTTCATTAGAAGCAGAAGCTCCGGATAAAATGCCACCAAGAAGAGATGCACCAGTCTGTGTAGTAGCTGTTTGAGAAGAGGATCCACCCAAAATACCTCCCAATACAGAGCTATTGTTTTGGGTTGTTGAGGACCCGCTGGTCTGAGGCACTAAAGATGAAGCAGCTGATCCTCCAAAAATGCCACCCAAAATAGATCCTGCAGTCTGAGATCCAGTAGTTTGTGGAGCAGATCCACCAAACAAGCCTCCAAGTAACGAAGGCCCTGCAGTTTGAGGACCAGAGCCTCCAATCATAGTTGGACCAGCTTGAGGAGCTACCTGAGGTGCAGACCCTCCAAATAAACCACCTAGTAATGATCCTCCAGTTTGAGAAGGTTGTGTTTGGGGTGAAGACCCTCCAAACATTGCCCCTAATAGAGAACTTCCAGACTGTGAGGAGGGCTGAGGGACAGAACCTCCAAACACAGAGAACAAACCTTTGGCTGGCAGTTCCTTGGGGCCTGAAGATCCAGGAACAGATCCAGTCTGGTTAGTAGTAGGCTCATTACTGGGTGAAGAAAATAAAGAAAACAGACCTTTTCCTGGACCATCTGAATGTAATCCGGTAGAAGATGGAGGTTGTGGTGCTGATCCAGTGATCATAGATAACAGACCAGATGCTGGTGGTTCTTTAGGGGGAGCATGATCCTGGGGTGCACTTTCTGTGCTTGTTTCCTTATTCTCAATGACACATTCTGAATTTGATTCCTTAGAGGCAATATCAGCATCTTTAATTGTGGTACTCTCTTTATGAGAATCTATCGTAGCTACAGTAATATCAGTGGGTGGGGTACCATGCACTTCACTAGAATTACTTTGAGCTTTGCCACCTGAGAGTTCACTTGATATTTCACTGGTTTTTAGTTCCTTTGGGACATGGCTGCTGGAAATAGATGGAATGTGGGAAGAATTTTGTTGTAAATGAGTAGTTGGTGGCTCTTTGGTAGCAGTAACAGAAGTAGATGATGAATTGGGAGTTTGTTGTGAAGGTGACACACTATTATTAATAACAGGTGGTTTGGGAGCTGCAGTCCCTTGCGCAGAAGTCATATTTGCACTTCCACCAGCTCCTGGTGTTTGAGGACTACTGGGGCCACTAAACATCGAGAACAATGATTTTCTTGGACTTTCACTAGAGGCAGACAACCCACCCAATATACCCCCAAGAACTGAAGTGGCTGTCTGTCCTTGTGGTGGAGGCTGTTCTTGTGGTTTAGATTGTGTCCGAGGTCCCCCTTGTTGTTGAGTTTGTGACTGAACTCCTCTTTGTTGAGATGGCATTGTTGGTGGCTGAGGTTGTGGAGGACTGGAATCACTAAATACTGAAAACAGTCCCTTCATTGGGCTTTCAGATGAACTTGATGTCCCAGGCAGAATGCCCCCTAAAAATGATCCTGTTTGGGGTTGAGACTGTTGGGTGCTAGGACCACCAAACATCGAACGGAATCCGGTAGATGGTTGATCTTTTGGGGGAACAGTTCCCTGTTGTGGGGGCCCAGGGGCAGGCTTGGCTTGATTAGGAGGCTGAGGAGGACTTGATCCTCCAAACATTGATAATAAGCTTTTACCAAGTGTCTCCTGCTGAGGAGGTTGTGGGGTAGCACTTTGGGCATGTGTTTGAGGCACAGGCTCAGCTTTAGGTGCAGGCTGCTGAGGACTTGGCCCAGTAAATATTGACAATATACTTTTGCCAAGGGATTCTTCCTGTGGAGTATTTGCTGATGCATGTGGTTGAGGTATTGGTCCAGACTGTGCAGCAGCTGTTGATCCTGCAAGCATTTCTCCAATTGAAAATCCAAATAGTCCACCAGATGGTTTATTTCCTGAATCCTGCTTTGATTGTACTGCAGGTGGTATGGTCTCGGACTTGCTTGCTGCAGGGTCTGAAGAAAGACTAGGAGAAAACACTTGTGATATACTTTTGTTTGGGGGTTGGCCCTGTGAGGGCTGAGATGTGGTACTTTGATCCATTGTTTTCTGTCTCTGTATACCCTTAGATCTAGATGCTAGTGTTAGTGAACCCTCAGTAGCACTTGGTTTCATTTGCTGTGTTTGTGGTGGAGTGGGCTCAGCACTAAATAGGCTGCTAATTGATCCAAAGAGATTTGACACTCCTGCAGCTTCTTTATTTGCAGTGGTACTGCCTGGTAAGGAAGCCGTACTGCCAGTTTGGCTCTGCTCATTGAGTGACGCTTGAGATAATTTCTGGGGATCTGGTTTGACTTCCTCCATTCCTACAGCAGACTTTAGAAAGCTCATTATGCCTGCCTGTGGTTGTTCAGGTGGTTTCTCCACTGGCTTGTCAGCTGCAGATGGTCCAGAGGTTGCAGGTTTAACAAGAGATTCTTTTGATCCTAAAGGCACTGCGACATTGGGCTTTGTAGATGGGGCTGCTTGTTGGACCATGGTAGTCTGACGTGAAAGTCTAGGTTTTTCTGAAGTTGTATGCAAGTTTGTTGATGGATGAGTCACTTGAGCTGTTGTTGGTACAGTGGGCAAAATTCTTCCCTGTGTGGCAGCTGGCCTCTGTATTTGTTGTTTAACAGTTTCAGGTTGGATGACACCAGCAGAGGATTCTTCTTTGATGATCTTAGACTTCAGACTTTGGAAACCTGATGAAAGAATGTTCTTAGACGTTTTGTCAGAGGCTTGATCACACGAGGAAGTGCTAGTTTTGTTTACTTCCACCTGTGACTTTTTGTCGACAAAAGACGATATTAGGGAGGAAATCTTTTTGACTTGACGACGAGGCTGTTCTTCTCCTGCAGCCACTATTTTCCTCCATTCTTCCTCTGATACATCATCTACATGTTTCACTGTAATGGCGGTAGATGAACGCCGCCGTTGGCTCGGTTGGTAACATTTGTGAAGTAGTTGCTGATTTGAATTTGCAGTTGGAGTGGAGTTCAAAGAAACAGCAACCTTTTGAGCAAGAAATTTCTTTATTTCCTGGTTGTTCCAATAAGGGCCAACATGGTTTTTGTTATGACATGAAAGGTCAATGATATCTTTGCAGTGATCTTCATAGACATAACTAGGCTGTCTGGGATCCATCCTTACTTTGTTTAACCTGTAAGATGTGAAATCCATATATTGTTGCCTTTGGGACAGAAATGAATTTTCAAACATTTGAGAGAACTGTTCGAGATTTAAATTCATGATCTGATTTCCTTTTCTATATGCAGCAGACAAATCTAGGGGAGCATTAAGAATTTGTGAATCGCCATAATCTTGACCAGGAAACCAAAGAAGCTCATCCTCATTGTAAAGTGGAATTTTAAAGCCACAAACTAAAACCATTTCATTGTGAAGCCAGGCACTGGGCAAACTGTCTAATTTCTGCGTATTCCCCAAAGATTCGCCCTCAGGGGCACATGCATACACATATTCACCTGCTGCATCCGTAAGCAAAGCATAAATGTACTCATGATCTGTGTAAACAAAGTAGCCACAGTCGCCATTTTCTGCTGGCCACCACATTCCTTGCTCCAAAAGGGCAAGCCACTGCTGAAACCATTCAGTGTCTTCGAGGTATAGGGAGTCTTCTGCCTCAATATTGGCACGTGGGGGACAGTTTGAATCTATTGGTCTATTTAAATTAAACCGACTCTGATTGATCATGCCATCAGTATGAACATATTGTGGATCTGCATTATCAATTCCACATTGCCAGTTTGCTGAATAAGATAAGCTTGGTGCAGTCTCCTCGTAATAGCCTTCATGATATGAAACACTATTCAAGCTATAAGTGCTACCATAATTAAATGAATTACATTTTCCAAACTTTGCATTACTCTGTTTAGTAGTTAAGTTCAACACACCATCTTCATAGGGTGAACATTCTAGGTTTCCCAAGTCTTCATAACTGTTCCATAATTTCCTCTTGGGATATGGATCATCATCCCTGTGTCCTTCAAACTGATATTGTTTAATTTGCTCTTGTTGACAAGCAACACCTTGCCATGGTGTAGGGTTAATTGCCTGATTGATATTTGATGAACTGCAGTGAAGAGTAGATGCTGGTAGTGACGTGCCTTCACAGCTCTGTCTATACCCTTGATCTTCTCCCTGGAAATGATAATTCAGTGACTCATTCTGAAACTGCTGCCATAGAGCACTTTCACGTATCCACTGGTTTTCATCATAAGATGGACTTATCCCATATGGGGACAACTGACCATGGTAAAGGTTTTGACTTGTAGCTCCATACAAAGAGGGTGTACTACCACCAATATATGGCTGCATAGTTGGGAATGAAGGCGTATGCCTTCGTAAAAGGGAATTCATATTTCCTGTGCTATTAGCCATTGGGTTAATTGACTGAAGTGAGCCAGGATAGTATAGCTGATGTAAATTACCTGTGCTAATAGATGAGTATGTTGCCCGAGTCTGAGGAGATCTTGCAAAAGTCGCTGATGTTCGCAAGTCCAGACTCTCAGTATCAATTGATACGGGTGCACTGATAAAAGCATGTCTGCTCTGTCTTGGATTGAAAGAATCTGGAGCAACTCTTTGCAAGCTGCCCCTTCCTAAGTCTGAAGTATAACTTTTTGCTGTGGCTGAATGTAACTCTGCGAACTTAGTTGAAGGTGTCTGTTGTTCTGTATTCTGACCTGACATTGCTTCTTGTTTAGTACATGTGTCCTCAGATACATTTTTGCTGAACAATCCAGATAAAAACCCTTGCTGGGCAGCTCGCGGATTCCCCTTCTCTTTCTCAGCATGTTCTTCTGAGGACTGCTGTGGTACATTCATGCATGGCTGTTTTTGAAGAGGGGTTTTCATTGTGACCGTATTGGCCCTCTGTTGTGGTGATTGTCCTGTTGTTGTCTGACAGGTTGTGTCAGTGTTGTCAGATGACTTTGTTAACTTGTTAAACAACCCTGAGAGCACTCCAGAATTACTTGATGTCTCCAAATGTGTTTGACCAGTCTGGCTACATGGCACTATGATTTGTTGTTGCGCCTCATATGTGTTTTCAGGCTGCTGGTGTTGAGCCATATTTTCTGAGGAGGATTTGAATAGTCCAGAAAGCAGACCACTTGCTTCAGTTGATCTTTGTGTTGTGCTAGTTTGTGGTTGATTTTGGTTGGAAAGAGGGATATTATTTGGCCTTGTCTGCTCATGGCTGGATTTACTTGGGGTAATTGTCTCCTTTGGAAAAACTTGCTGACTCGAGGTTCTGTTCCCGAGTTGACCACCTGGTTTTGGACCTTGACTATTCTGTTGGTTGACACCTTGTTGATTATGTTGAACAGTGTAATGTTGCTGAACTGTTTGACTGCTTGAAATGTTCTCATTTGATGCAAATTTAAGCAAGCCAGACAAAAGACCCTTTGGCTGAGTTTGATCTGAAGTCTGCTGCTGACCAGAGTAATTGCCAGGCATGTTACTCTGCTTTTCAGCTTCAGAAGGTTGCACATTCTGTTGTATGTTTTCTGTTGATGAAAATTTCAATAGTCCTGAGAGAAGGCCCCCTGTTTGTGGAGCCGAAGACCTTTGTTGTGGGGGAGGGTGATGAGGAAACTGCGAGGGATTGTCACTCTTGGGTGGCTGAATGTTATGAGAAGCCTGCTGTGCCAAATTTCCAGAGAGATCACTGGTAGAACCAAATTTAAGAAGTCCAGATAGCAGTCCACCTTGTTTGGGTTGATTAGAGATGTCCTCAGTGGAGTTCCCTTTAAAAAGACCTGTCAAAAAACTTTGTGACTCAGGTTGTTTGGGAAGTTGTTGCTGCATTCCATGAGGGGCTACCGTTGGTTTCTGATTTGATGGGTGTTGTATGTTTGAGCCAGATGGCACTCTGTTGTTCTGAGATTGCTGATTGCTGATCAAATTCTGGTTTGAACCAGAGGGAGCAGAGGCAGGATGAAAAATGCTGGAAAACCATCCTTTCTCAGTGGTTTCCTGGGGCACAGCAGCACTCTGTGTAAAGGTGGTGGAAGTTGTTGGGGGAAGATCATGATGTGCTTGCAGAGGATTCTGTGTTTTCATGGAGGCACTTACATCTTCACTGGATGCAAACTTTAAAAAACCAGAAAGCATGCCTCCCTCTGCTCTCTGATTTTGCTGAGTGGAAACATTTTCAGAGGACAGGAAAGGTAGTTTAATCTTACTACTTAATGATGGGTCCACAGCTGCTTTCTGTAGTTGGGGTTCCTCCGTGGTTCTAAACACTGGGTAAACTGCCACAGGAGGAGCTCCCTGAGGAGGAACAGGAACACCGGGTGTGATCAATGAAGTGAATGACTTCTTAAAAGGGCTGAAGAAACCAGTGTTTGCAGATTGTGTTTGGCCAGTCGACCTTTCTGGCCCCAGAGCAGGCACATTTTCTTGCTCGTAAATAGGTAGATTTGGTCTCCCATATACATTTTCATTATAATTTTGTCCCAAATTTTTTTCCTGTGATGAAGTTCTTAATTTTTCTGATGTCCAACTTCCTTCGGCTGTCATTGTCTGTTTACCTTGATGAACACATTTATCAACCCATTTCTCATCCCGTTGCGTATGGCTTTGAGAATATGTAGATTCTGGCACCTGTTTGTATTCAGATGAGCTTCCATTATCTCCTGATGGAAGAAGCTTTAAAGAATTCAATTTTCCTAAGACTGTGTTTTCTGGAGCACTTTGAGGTTTGGTTACAAACTCGAGTACATGTTCTTTTGTACTTGTTTGAGTATGACTCCTTGTGGGAATTTTTGTATCATTATAATAACCTTGTGTTTTGGCATCACGTGGTGGCTGAGAAGGCAAAGAACTGAATGATCTTTCAGGGGATACTGGGGATACCACAGCTACAGGGGCTGTGCTATTCGATTTGGGAATAAAAGAAAACAGTTTTGTTAGTCCAGATGGTAGGGGCTGTGCAGATAGTGCTTGTGGAGATGGGGCAGGCTGTTTGGGGCCACCTCCAACTTTGTCAGTGAGAGAACTAAACAATGAGCTCATGGCATTTTTTACTCCTGAAATACTCTGATCAGAAGGAGTGTGAGATTGGGATTCTCCTCTAGGATCCTTCGATGAACTATTTTGGTCTTCTCCGAAAGAATCGGTTCTATTGCTACCCAGAGAGGATAGCCTAGATTTGCTTGATTTAGGAAGGGAGCCGTATTTGCTAATTTCCTCTTCTTTTTCAGCAAGGTATTCAGAAACTGTTTCAACTAGACACTGGAGCTCATCCATAGGGTCTACGTATTCATCACTTGGTTCCTCCACTGGGGAGAGCATTGCCTCTGAAACCCATCCTCCAGTTTTAGATTTTCCACACTTCTTCTCCCGAAGCCCATGATAATGTTCTATATGGCCCTCATAGGAGAAATACCCGTCTTTGTAATGTTTTGCATTTTCTGAACGAAAGTCTTCAGACATAAAGGCAACATCATCTATACCCTCCTCTGCTCCTATGGAGTAGTGCAGATCCTGAGAACTTTCAATTTCAAAATCAAACCGTGCCCTCATTCTTGCATCTTGCTCTTTTGTGTATGCCACATAATGCTCCAAAGTGTTGTCCAGCTCATTTTTAGCCCACATCCTTGTTTTGTAGAGAAGCCCATTCTTGTATGGCCTGAGGCATGATGTCATACGCTCCTCCTCTTCCTGCATCTCTGCTACCTGCCGCATAAACAGCTCCCCTCTCTTCTCACGGAGGAGTGCAAGGTCAGAGGGAAAAGTCTTTTCTTCCATTTTGTCTGCCTCTGTACTGAGAACCCCTCCTGGAGCCGTTATCTTTTTCTTTCGCTGCCGATTGATAGTGTCATAGCCTTCGGGGTAGATGGCAGGCAGAAAACCACCACGTTTCGTATTTTGATGGATAGGAGTGTGAGATGGCTCAGGGTAGGGTCTTCCCATTCGAAAGATAACGCTGTCTTCCTCATCGTCTAAGAAGTCACTCAGCTGAGGCTTGCTCGGCTTTTTGTATTTGTTTTCCCAATCTTCAACCCCCATGCCAGAATCGACAGGTATAATTCTGACTCTTCCTTTCTGGTTTAAAGATCTTATTTATGTTTAAAAATAGGGAAACAAAATAATGGGAATGGATATAGGGACAAAAAAGAAGCAAACAGAAAGTAAAAATGCAAACAAAAACACAAGTTAAGCAGTATGATAAATGGAGAAATTAAGAGAGGAACACTTTCATGCAAAAGTAAAGAAACAGTAAAGCTTCTTCCCATATGTATTCACTGTTGTTATACTATTACATCATTATTAACAGAGATTACAGGCTAAATAAATATACAGCAGTTTTTGGTGATCTTGTAAGAGTTCAACCTTCATTTCATTGTCATCAGAAAGCTAAAATGACCTGAAGGTAGGACAAAACTTAATTGAAAACATACCTTGTTACACATTTTAGTGGCATGGATGATACAACTGTATGTGTATGCAAGTGTGAGATTGTGTGCATGTGTTCCTATGTTCGCTTGTGCCTCAGTGAATTTAGATCTTTGTAAATCCCCACAGCAACAGTCGCTCTTATCGACACTTCAGCACTCAGCCTGCATCAGAAATGCATGCTAAATCACCACCATGTGGTGTTCATTGAAGACGTTTTTAATCACCAAAGAAAGGCGTATGTCTGTCGCGAATCAACTCCCTCCAGAGGTGTAACAGAGAGGATTTCCTCTGTGATATGGCAAAACCAAGTTCAGAGCCATTAAAACCACCAGAATCTTTAACCAACACAACAAACCTTCGAGACAAAAAGAAACATGAACAATGAGTTTTTCCTGGCTGTAATTCCACTGTCATCCCCCCACCCCCGATGTAGAATTATCCGGATCAACTTCCTATCAGTGAACACAGGCAGATTTGTCGAAGTCTCACTGGTGTGTATGCATTCCATGACGAGTGCACGTGATTAATTCCCATGCACCAAGAGTATTTGTCTTACGGACAAAATTCAGCCTCTAACCAGCGGAGTAGTGCTAATCATAATACATATAATAACATACATGGTACGGAAAATGTTTTTTTTTACAATTATAGTCACCACACATCACAATCACCACACACACACACACACACACACACACACACACACACACACACACACACACACACACACACACACACACACACACACACACACACACACACACACACACACACACACACACACACACACATTTTTGCCAATTTACAAGCATGCTGACGTCAGTCACAGTAAACAAATAATTCTGATATGCCTCCTGATATACAATACAAGGGCAACCGCGACAACTTGACACTACATCCGGAGCAACAAAGCTTCAGCTATGTTGGATTGTTGGTCAGATAAACGATCCATAAGAAAATAAATTAAAAAGCACAATACTTACTTCCTTTACTGTAAACCTGAGACTAATATTAAGTAAGAAAATGTCTCTAACTTTATATTTTATGACGCAAAACTAAAGTAGAGATTATACAAGTCTGGATGAAATTAAATTGGCTCTATAAATAGTAAACACACAGTTACCATTTGATAACACTGTATCAGAGGTGTTGGTTAAACTATTCTAATGTTTGAGGCTGTGATTAGTGTCTCGGTCATTTTAGATAACATTATATCAAGAAGCATTTCACATTTTTTTGTCATACTCGTGTGTAAAGGGTGTGAGGAGAGCAGCCGGCAAACATTGATATTGTGCTGTATCGCATTATATTTTACAGCAAAGTGACAACTCAAAGCTGATTGTTGCAGTGGGGTTACACTCTTCTCAGGATACACTGTCTAAATATGTGTTACTATGAGTTTTATCCAGGTGTGAATGGGTGACTCTGTATGTACTCTGTCTACCTGCTTCCTCTCTGGTCCCCGTAGTCCAGGTCAAAACTGTGGACGGAGTCGGTGCAGCCTTCCGGGTGGTGCTGTGTCCGAGGCCCCATGGGGTACTGGTGCATGGAGGAGTTGGGCTGAGCTGTCGTGTGGTAACGTGGTGGCAAACTGTTACTGGTCTCGCTGCGGTAGTCACTATCCCGGTCGTCTACAGCACTGTCCTGGTCGTCCAAAGCTGCAACAAGACGAGCTGAATAAACAATCTTTCCTGACAAACTTTAAGAAGGTTGTAGTAAGTAAGCTTCATATGACAGCAAGTGTAAAAAAAAAAAAAAAAAATCCTTGCTTATTCAAGGGAAAGTGGAAAATGCATCCTAGATTGAATTTTCCTTGTCTGGACAAAATGCTGAGAGCTGAAGAAATAAATCAACTAGGGTGAGCTGATGCCAGGTTAATAGGAGGTTTAAGGATGCAAACGTCATGCAATTTTTTAAAAGACTATGGGTCCAAATTTAACAGTGCAACAACAAGTGCAAAGCAGTATAAGTCTTAGGGGCGCAGACTGTGTGGGTGTCTGCAAGTGCACCTGCAGTGCAAAAGGTGGAATATAAACTGGAGGGTGTGGTGGTTAACCGACACACATACCCATCATATAGTTGTCTGAATAGTGCAGCCAGAGGCCGATGATGTGCTTTGTTTGTGAGAGAATTATTTGAGAAATGTCTTTGAAAGTGTTTATTTGACAAAATTATATTGACGATGTAGTTCTACTTTTACTGTATTTCACATTATAAATGGTCACAAAACATCACAAAATGTGAAACAACTTCTTCATGCATTTCAAGAATAAAAAGAATAAAATAAAATGAAATGCTACTTTTACTAAAAAGAAAATTTGAAAGGAGGCAATGGCACTAAGGACTGATGCACTGCCATAATCCAACATCTCCCACAAAACAAAGCTGAATAATTTACCAGAAGGGTAATTGTAGAATTCTCAGTGGTTACTACGTAGCAACCTGGTGTCACTTGCAGGTAATTTAATAAAGTAAAATACAATGGAAGGCCACACATAAAGATCAGAGGCTGCACATTTATTATCAAATCTGTCTGTTTGCCATCAAATGACTGCAGGGATTTAATGATCTGACGGAGAAGCTTTTCCTGCTGTATAAACAACACTATGAACAACAGATACTGTGACAATCATATTTGAATCATATACTCATATTTGTTTCTAAATGAACGCAGACTTTCCCCTGCTTTAAGCGGAATAAACTAACATTTTTGTTTTTAGTTCTCTCTTGTTTTAGAATCACCTATGTGGCAACAGATCAACAGATGCGGTTCTGAGTTGCACCTTCGAAACGCAAAACTATAACGACTTACGATAACCCACTTTATTTAAATGAACATCGCACCTGTGCACTCTGTGAATTTCAAAGTCATGAAGATACCAAACAGCTGCTTGCAATGGTTGTTGCACCACTAAGAAAATAGGGCCCTGTAGTCCTTGTACATGCAAGCTCTCCAGCTAAAAGGAAGGCTTGAGCATGAGCTGCACCTCATCTGTATAATGCTGCTTTGTACTTTGTTTTTCCACAGGAAAATAAGGACAAGTATTGTTCAGAAAGATTAAATACAGTTGTGGAAAACAAATCTTAAATAGTATTCAGTCTGGCTTATAGCCATGAATGAGTAACAGATTTAAGAAACAGTAAATACTAATTTCAAGTAATCAAATGTGCATCTGTATTAACATTACAAAATGGCATCATTGTTGGACTATCAAGAAGACAGTTTGAACTTATAATAATAATATTCTCTCATAGCAATGCACCCGAGTAAACCACATTTTGAAAGTGACCTTGCCAACCCGGGGAGTTATCTTCAAAAGCTTCTTTCAAAAGCTAACAAGGAGGCTGGTGTCTGCTGGAGGGGACAGCTGAGCTGAGTTTATCTTTTCTAAGCGATAAAGTGAGCAGGTGAACGATAAACTGATTCTAGTGATATCTCTTACAAAATACATATGCGATAGTAAAATATGATATAGTTTAGCAGGGAGTGCCACCTGTCATCTCAGTGAGGGAACTGCAATTTACAAACTTTAAGATTTGATTGGAGTTCCCATTGGTTATCAAACTTTCAGGAGTATTTAGACCAATCCTTTTCAGAAATGTTTGATTACAATATTATTATATGATTTTGATATCTTTTCTTAAAAAAGGTGCACAGAGTACAGTTTCAGAGAAAAAAAAATGGAGCATTCATTCGTTTTCCTGACTCTTTTTTGTAGAATGTGTCCTAATCCAATAATATAAGGATTAAATACAAACATGTGACATCAGCACAGAGCATACTGTAGCAAATAAGAAAACAACAAGAGCATGATAGGAAGTAAAACAGACCAAAGGGAATCAAGGAAAACAACGAGGGCAATCAAATGTTACAATGAAAGAATATGAATAAAATGCATGGACACTTTGTAGATTACATGTTACTGAGGATTATGGGGCATTATGACATGCAGAGGGTACTGAGGATTGGCCAGGGGGAGAATTTCATCAAAGTGTGTTACATACTCAGTGGGTCAGCCCATCCGAAATAGTTGCCTGGTGAAAGTGCAGATGTTACAAGTGAAAGTTAAGTTAGAGGAAGCCTGTTTTGTGCAAAGAAAAAAAAAAAAAAAAGTGTCTTTGTGTTGTAACACTGTGAGAATGAGAGGAACCCCATCAGTAGTTCCCAGAGTGGAAACCAAACTGTCACAACAGTGAGAGTAGATTTAACATGCATATGGGCTGTGTCGAGATGTAAAATGATAGAAAGACTGAATTTGAAATGTTCAACTATTAGTACATTATGCAGCAGGGCAACAGGGCCAAGGAAGAGAAAAGAAATAAGCCTTAGAGCTAGAGAGGGAGAATTGGCTCCATCTAGAGGCCGAGGAGTAACAGTGTGGGCAGGAGCACTCACAGCACTGGGAAGCTGCAAAAGGCAGTGGGCGACTCTGAACATCATTCTGAAGAGGGTACTAGAGGAGAGAGAGAAAAACAGCAGGTGTCCAGTATGTGTTTTTTTTTTTAAGCTTCATGCGTTTCATATTCTTCTTATAATTACTTATTTATGGCAGCCATTCCATCAGCGTTAACAACAAAAATAAAAAATAGCAGTTGAGTCATGAGTTAAGATATAAAAGCTTTTCATTGAATTTATTCAAAAATGTTTCAAATAAAACCCTTATCAAATTGTACTTTACCTCATCATGGATTCCCATGATGTTGATGCGTCCCAACTTGCGTGTCCAATACTGTGCCTCGTCGTCTGGGATGTCTGGTACCAAAATATGCATGCAACAAACATTATAATTCAAGCATCATATTCCAGTGGGCCATTATGATACATTTAAGCCCGTTTAATTTCTTATGAGCAGCGTGGGAAGGAAAAAATAAGAATAGTTTGTCGTAATGCCAGACAGTAACATGTCATACAATTGTTAAGAGGAGCAGCTTTGCAAGTTGTAGCTTCCTGAAGCAGGATAACACGATAATGAAACTACCAAAAATAGATAAACAAAACAAATACAGAGTGAAGAATACCAGCAGGGCAACTGTACATGTATCTGATAGTAATATACAGTTGGTATAAGGAGAGTTTTTCCTTGTTTTTTTTTTAGCCTTAACCAAACTTCTCCAACATTATCCATCACCCGAGACGTGATTCCATTTCTGTATGAGGCTGGTCCTCTCACCATTCCCCCCTTTATGGTAGATGCACATTAAAGGCACACACACAAAGGCCAGGGCTTCAAAGACACACCGACCCACAGCTTTTAATGAACGGCTTTGGTGGCACAGAGTCACGATGGGCTCCTGCAACCTTGAAAGGTCTCCTCTTAAAACAGAGAAAGAGGCTCTCTGCCCCTCAGTGGACAAACACCCTGCTTTAAACTTTGATGCCTTTTGATCACAAGGCTTGAGCCGTATGCAGGCTATGAAAATAGTACAGGTAGAGATGTAGTCAAGTACACAGATGGCAGGAGAAGCAAAGGGATATTTCAAATGTCAACAGGCTTACATCAAATGGGAGTCTTGGCATGAATTATTACCATTAATTGCTAATAATTACCTTTATTTTTAAAAACCTATAGATCATATTTATCAGTCAAATTCGGCTGTTGATGCTACCAGCCTAACACCAACTGGCCGAGATGTGTCTTAAGACTTGTATTTAAGGATGAACACAAACATGAAAGCTAATGTTATTGTGTATCCAGTAGATGTGTTAGTCGGAAACTGTTCGTCATAAACCGCATAAGGTGACAACCTCGTCTGTTATGTGGACATATTCTGCTCCCAAGAGGACGGACGGACGGACAGACAGACAGACAGATAGATAGATACTTTATAATGGTCGTCACAGCCGTACTGTCTTGTTCTTTATGTAAGCAGTATATGTAAAAGGATTCTTAATCCTGTTGGCCACAACAGAACAATCGGGTTAAGACAAAATTATATTTACCTAACCTAAGTTAATAAAGGAAGATGTGCCTTTGATAAATCGGTGCCTTTGATTTATGCCAGGCAGAAACAGACTCCTCGTCCTCAGTGGACCCAAAGAGTAAAGCAAATATCTCAGACAAATAGCAAAGAGTGAACTCATTCTAGCCGTTAGTTGAATCATGCAATTAATTTTTTTTTATATATGGTATGATTTAATTTGATTTAGGAGTAATGTGACCTCACACTCTACTTGTGTATAATATTTTGTTCATAATATAGCCTTTATATGTTTTATTTTTGACAGATCAATGTCAGCTATGCTTGCATAAGTCCACAGGTTACACTGTCCTTAATGTTCTTATGCCGCGCCCCAGGCTGGGCAGCTCTTCCTGTGTAGCCTCAGAAATCGACTGCTGACATTTCGGTGGCAAACATTTATGGCCTTTGTGTAACTCAAGGCTTTATTTGCCCTGAGGGAACCAGAATCAGTCTATCACCAAAGCACCCGCTGCAGTCAGAGCTTCAGCTTGAGACAACAGCATTGAAGAAAGTCTTATATAAGCACCTGAATGTGTTAGGAGTTTAGTTTATTGGTTTGAAATTTGTTTCAGAGTTTAGAAGTCTATTGTGCACCTAAAAAAGTTTCTTTTGGCAGACATCTCACCAAAAGGCAGCTCGAAGCGAGTATCCAGCAGGACATGATGAGGTGTTGGGTTCTTGGTGCCGTATATCTCATCCGCTTTCATCAGGACCTCTGCATCCAGGAAAAGCCACTCACCTGAACCCTCCTGCAATTAGATATGTATATATTTATCTACGTAAACAAATTATTTGTGTGTATCTGGAATATGTTTAAACTAACAAACTATAGAGGTAAAAGAAAATACCAGTGGTCAATACTGCATCTTGTTACTGATGAGAAACTTAATTATGGATAGATTTTAGGGTGCATTTTCTTCCTAAATTGAGTTTAGGAATGAAGTTCTTCTTATGTCCTCCCGCCTTCCCAACTACATGTTTTTTTATATTCTCACCTCCTCTGATTTCCGGACGCACTTTAGAGGAATACAGGCGGTCCCCACCATGGTGTCCCAGATGAGGCCTTTGTTCCACACCTCGACAATGAGGCCGAGGTCCAGCCGGTTGATCTCACTGAGGAAAAGGCAAATAAAGTATTCAGGAATGAAGCAAAATGTCAGTGAGAGTGAAACAATACCTGTATAATTTGCAGCTTTGCTATCAGAATTAGGTTTTTTTATCCAGCAAATTTTCCAATACGACATTCAATTCACACTCAATTAACCAGAAATTTCCAAAGAATTACTGTCAGGCCCTATCACTGCCTGCTAACAAAAGCTACTTCCTCTTGTTGTTGTCCATGTGCTGTCATAATCCATTGCAGCCTTGTTTTGTCATTCAACATGCCATTCAAAGGGCTCACAAAGAGCTTGATGACAGCAATAAAAATGGCACCTCAATTTTGAAAGGAGCCTCATGACAAGGGTATTTGCATATTCTCATCTATGGCAGTTTACAACTATCGACGGACTAAACAAAAGGAAGATGAGAGAAAAGATAATCAAAGAGAGCAGATAATTGAGAGAAGTGCAGGAGGTGGGTGCCGAGTAGCCACAGTGTCCAGGTGCACGGATAAAGGCTTCCTACATCGGAGGCTCATACAAAGTGGTACAGAATAAATAAATGTAGCAAGGTGCTACAATAAAACTGAGGCTAATTTGAGCAGGGAGACTTCTGTTGTTCATATTGCTATTTGCTATTTTGCTACGTAATCGTGGCTTTTTTTTGTATTTTATGACCATTGTGTATCCCCAATGCCTTTTTAAAAACACCCAAATAAGTTGTAAAATCATGTTTCTTAACCGATTTACAAATGCCAAACTAAAATCAAGCATGTAATTCAACAAGATGTGTCAAGTCAAGATGTGTCAAGTCTAGTATGCAATTCAGAAACGCATAAAACTTCATTACAGGCTCCCAGTCTGGCGCAAAGCAACGAGCAATTTCAGATTTCCTAAAACAACAAGATGAATGTAGAACAGATTCATATCAAGTGTGGAATTGTGGAACCAATTTTAAAAAGACAATTTCATTAAAAAAAAAAAAAAAAAAAAGCCTTTGATGATCATTTTGCAGAACACATCAAAATGCATAGATAAGATTTCCAACTTTTCCCACCTGATTTAAATGTTCTTATTTTTGGTCCAAATTTTGTGAACATTTAAGGGACAGTTTGACATTTTGGGTAATAGACTTTACTGCCAAGAGTTAGAAGACAAGATCACCACTCTCACATCCACTATATAAGAATATAAATAGTGTTAGCTCAGCTTAGCACAAAGATTGGAAGTAAGGGTAAATGTCCTAGTTCTATCCAAACAAACAAAAAACACAAAATCCATCCACAACCACAACTAATTTAACACGTTATACCTGGTTTGATAAACACGTCTTTTTTACTTTCTTTCTTAAAGTCTGAAAACAACAAGTTTTGGTTCATACGTTTAGAGATTAAGATTAAATAACCCCTTAAATAAATTAATTTAAAAATAAAAAAGGAGGTATGGGGATAGATCCCATTAATTTTGTTTTAATTGACATTTTAGCAATACTCACAGTTACAACCATATTTCCAACTCTGGCAAGAATGCAAATGAGTGCATTTCTCAGAATATCAAACTATTTTTTTTGTTTTGTTTTAGAAATTAAAGGAATAGAAGTCAAATATGATTTTACTTGTTGGAGCATTAAAAGACAAAATGTGTTTGTTGACTACCAAAATGAACTCTATGTATCAGCGATTATTTAAAAATGTTTAACCCACAAAACAAATAACAGGCAATTAAAAAAAATCATATGGTATTTGACATTTTCAAATCATAAACATTTGGAACTGAATAAGCAACTGCATCAAGTCTTACTTAACAATCTGATAACCACTTGTCTCTTTCTAATAAGACACAAAACATCAATTATTCAACAGGTCACGAAGGAGTAATATTTGCCATTTTTAATATTTCAGATTTCATCTTCAGCATATCTTAAAATCAAACGGAGTTAACTGCAAGTGAGCTGCTGAGATCCACAGTTATGTAGTGTGAAATTTCCATTTTTAGATTTCACTTGAGTTCCGCCATTGTAACAGGTGGTGCTGAGCATTTCCTGGAAACGCTGATGAATGATAAAGTTGTATGTTGAATTACACCCAGATGACGCAACATTAATGGCCAGTAGAAGGATGAAAGCCTGGAAAAACAAACACTGTCGTGACGAGGGAGTTCACAAAAGACAAACAATGACACACGTGGAACAAACGTGTCGGCTCTCGCGTCACCATAGATACCTTTGACTGGGAAAGGAAAAGGGGGGAAATTAAACCAATGAATTATGAGGAGGAAATGAACAACAGCTGTTTAACAGCTTAGAAGGAGTTGCGCAGTTTGAAAAACTGCAGCTCTAAGCACTTGGTAAAAGAATTGGTATTTAGCCTGTATTGAACAGTTCAAAAAGCACAGAGTGACAGTAACCTTAACTCCAGGGACAGTGTGGCTATGTCAGTGTGCCCAGCAGGATGCACTGGGTATTGTTTCTCTTGGATTACTAAACAGAGCAGTGTGTCCGTGCTTAGCAACTTACAACATGAAATCTTGTTCCCAGCAGGGCTGGTCCCCGCGCACAGTGATGGTTGTGCTTTTAACATTCTGCACCTTCAGCGTCACGTAGGTGTTGAATTTATCTGAAACAAAGGAAAGGGGAGATTCGAGTTTTAATGAAAGCAAACTCTGACAAATATGTTCAGAATATATACAGGGGACAGAGGGTTATGCATGACTGTTAAAAAAAAAGTATATATAAAAAGTATATATATATATAGTTTTGTAGATATATATATATATATAAATCTATATAGATAGATATATTTATTGGCGTCAATGAGCGGTAGAGAAGATACACCAGTAATAGTAGCGGTCTATCATGAGACAGAACAGGACAGGAGATCAGGCCTTTGAACTAATGCAAGCAATATCAGGCCTGTTCTGCTTCGGCTTTGAGAGACATCACGAGCACCAGTGACAGTGAAAGAGGATAAAGTACCCCCCCTTCGCTCCCCCCGCCCGCCCGCCCGCCCGCCCGCCCGCCCCGACTATGTCAAGCCAAGCCAAGCTAGGCCAGCAAACTGACCCTGTTAATCTCCAATGAGAGTCAACCTCATTTGGCTGATAGAACCACAGGATGCGACGGCCTGATATGGCTCTCCCGCACTGTGAATTACAGTTTCTCTTTAACCTAGTCTTAATATTTGCCCCATACATGTAACAAAGGAAACATGTCTGCTGATGATGCAATGAAGTGGAAGTCACTCTTGACCTGTTACTATTTCCGAAAAGGTCTCTCTGTCAGCCATAATATCATCAATTAGGAAAATGATGTCAGGTCAAAGGTGATGGGGTCAGCTGAATTGTATTTTTCTGTTTGAGGCAATTGCTGTAAACAGTGTGATCTAAAAGCAAAGTGTAAATGTGACAGGTGGCCATATTTGTCATACAGTAAATGATTACTGCTGGAACTCATGGATTGAAGTGCTTGTCTGTCTGTCTGTCTGTCTGTCTGTCTGTCTGTCTGTCTGTCTGTGCACACAACTTTCACACCCAGCGATTACAGTCAGCCTCCTCTTAGTAAACAGTGCCGGACAGCGGAGTCACAACAACTGTCTGCACCAGCTGCCAGCGCTGGGTGGGGTATCGAGGGGGGATTAGACGGCCCGTGACACATCCACCAGCTTTACGTTTCCTGCAGTAGGGCAGGGGTGCGTCGACACGTGCATGCCGATGTGCTCAGTTTCGCTCGAGTCGTTACCAGTCCTGCACCAGCGGTGGTCCTCCCAACAACTCGCCCTTCTAGCGGAATGAATGTGGACCTCCCCGTCGCTGCACAGGGGCTGATCGAGGAGGACTAGAACACTGAAAGATGTGGCGTATGGGTTGTGACGGACTAAGGTGGAAAATATAGATAACATCTAAAAAAATGCATTTGCTCGTCAATTAAAATTGCGATATCAGTGGATATTGTGATTCAGTGCAGTTTTAGAATATTCAATGGCTTAAATATATGTAGAGGAGATATATAAACATAAAGATATCCATTTGTCATACCTTCCACGGTTAGGTATTTCTGGGGGATCGTTGCAATCAGAAACGCTTGATTTTGCAGCTGCTCTTCTCAAAAATAAGGAGGCAATCTGCAAAGTGTTTTTTTAATTTTTGTTGTTTTTGCAGGATAGTTGCAGTAATTGGCAAAAATTCCTTGTCAAGGAGTTGTTTTTTTATGAACTATTAATTAATGTAAAATGAGTCATATGTAATCTCTTCCAATGATAACAAGCACATTGCACTTTACAGAAAACTATAAATATTTGAGCTTCCGTGTTTTGTTTATATATATTTTCTGAACTTAAAGGACCATGGACTCAAAGTCACACACAAATCCCTAAGTCAAAAAAGTGATGGGGTTTTACAAAACAGACAGTCTATATTTGTAATAGAGAATACATGGGCCACATCTTCTAAAAAACAAAAAAACAAGTGCTTTAAATGCCTTTTAAATACTTACTATAATTATTATTATCCAAAACAAAAAATAAGTGTGATATCTTACAATTGAAAGGCTGTATAAACTCATGCAACATAACACATGTTTGTATGATGAGACTGATGCTGGAAGGTTGGACAAAACAACAACTCCCTTAAACCCTGTCACATGATTTTCTTCTTCTGTTTTTTCTAGTCAACCAGCATGCAGTTTGTTTTGATGATGAGAGGAGAGGTTCAAGTTATTTTAGTTGATTAAGCAAGTTTTGTTTGAAAAGGCTGACTTTAGGGCGTAAAGCCTTCAACCAAGATTAAGATTAAGAAATTGTATTTATTATATATTGTATTATTTTGTAAGAATTTTGCCAAATTTCAAGATGCAGCAGTGATTGGTTGATTAGTTATTGTGATTCCTGGAAGGAATTGTTTTTGGCTGACAAATAAAGATACTTTATCACAATGACTTAACATTGCCTGAAAAGTCCAGAGATACTAAAGCGCCGTTGGTTTCCACACTTTTTATATCAGTAAGCATTGGCTAAATATTAGAAAACTATAATAGTATAATAATCTACAGCCATCAAATAATCTAAAGCCACCAAAATCGCCATAAGGTTGACTTAATATATTTTTAAAAGAGTTCCCCTTTTGATCCATTGGAAACAAAAACAAGGAATCAGCTGCTCCTCTTTCCACTGATCACCTGACCACACTAAAAAAAAAATAAGCCTTTCCTGGTTACCCTAGCAACATACCGAAACATTTGCCCCGCCTTTAACATAGCAGACAGATAAGTAAACTAAACTCTTGACACAATGAGACAGTAAACAGCTGACACAGGAGGATTCGTACCACACTCCACTGACACATAACATGAATAAAGATACTTTAGGCTCCAAACCAAAGGGCTGTACCGAAAGAGAAGTCCTGACGTGACACTGAAAGCTCTGTCCATCCTACGATTACCGTGAGTGAAGGGGCACAAACCTAATTAGTGCTTTGAGAGGACAGTCTCGACAAAACACAGGCATTATTATGAAGGAGCCTGAGGGGATGCTCAAACCGTTCCCTAATTAGATAGTCCATGCCTTGTGCCACACTTGAGGCCGGCTCCCATGAACAGGAGAGATGAGATAAGGGAAGAGGATGTATGGATTAGATAAGAGCCACTTAGTGGCTGTGGGCCCTTTACAGCAGGCGCTGTCCACTGTAAGGCTGATACAATCTGCACTGTTGAGGAGGAAGCAGCAATAACTGGCCGGAAAAAAACACAAAGTATGTGTCTGCACACAAGTGCCAGACCAAAACCAATATTGCCGTTTGAGGATCATCAAAATCAAATGACAATATATAAATCAGTATTCTCGTTTTCTCTAAAGACATGACATAGACCTAATATCAACACCATAGCTAAACAGCAGACCAATATAAAAGCCTTTATTAGCTTAGTGATAATGGCGTGTTGGCTAATAAGTAACAACTGGATAAATAAGAGATCTCCTTAAACAGGCTCCACATTTCAGTTGATGCTTTTAAGTCTCGATATCAAGCACTTCAAGTGAAGGAAATTTGGGAGACGTGTTAATGATTTAGTCTTTCAAATTCAATTCTTCAAGCTGGGGATTAAAGTAAAGCTGACTGTTACTATCCTACTTTATGATGATGTATTTTACTGGCAGGGCATAAAAAGATCTTCAGAAAGCTTTGTGGCTGAACAGTTCTGGAAATGGAAACTCATGGTAGACAAGGATAAAATGAAAACAAAAGCACATTTCAGCCCGCAATCAGTTTTAAATGAGTATGTTGGTGTTTTAGTTCATTTAATAGTTTAATAAAGTGAATAATAATTTTAAAGTTCGAAATTCTGGGTACAAAACTTTGTAAGTGTTTTCTGTCCTGTTTCAAACTAAGCTGTAACAATAATTGCATTGCAGAGAAATGCGAACATCTTTGGGAGTTCTTAAACTGAAACCAGTTTTAGCCATCAGTGGGGATAGGAGCTGTCACTAAAGCGATTTTTAATTGGGGGCATTTCTTCTGTATTACTTAAACAGAATCCTTATTATGTATGATTCATTCTTTTTTTGTTTTGTTTTCCAAAACAAACTACAGTCTCTGTTTCACGTTGCCCAGCGTAGACTGTTCCTGACGTACAAAGAAAGATTCTCTTTCTAATGGTACTTTATGACTAGAAACAGGTCTGGATTTACGTCAGACTGAAGGCCACTTTATTTTATTTTTTTTAGTCATGAGTATTTAAGAAACTCGAGCTATGTCATGAGTTTTGTGTGGCTGATTTTATTTGTAGAGCAATGTTCTTTATTTGCGATGTACTTAGATGTTTTGTTCTTGTTTAGGTCTGACAGATCTATCACCACTGTAACAATCTTATTGTGTTTCCTAAATTCATGTGAGCTCAGTTTAAAGAAACACACACACGCATGCGTGTTTGCGTGCACATATATTCTCTGCCTCCAACACGCACACATTTCCAGTGACATAACACAGCAGTCAGTGTGTTGTCAAGAGGAAGAATCAGATGAGGTGAATTCTGGGATGATGTTTTGCAGCTGCGTTCACTGCTGCTGCCTGTCAACCACCCACTCACCCCTGAGCCCTCAGTCAAATGTCTTCATTCATTATTGATTGATGATGACTTTTTTTTTTTTTTTTAATAAATTAGTCAGGAAAACGCAGGCAGTTGGAAGGCTGACATTTCAAATTCAGACCACTCATCAATGTTGCATGCAACAGGAGACATAAACCTATTGGAGGCTTTTTCTACCCGTGCTGGGAACACCTCATGACAACTTCCTCCTTCAGCATTCACTGCACTGAACATGATGTAAACAATGGAACTTAGAAGTGTATTCTGGACGGCGGTAATAAAGAAGTTTGTTCTTCAAAAAAAAATAATAATAATAATACACACATACAGAGACTCACCATACACACGAAATCAGCAAATCAGTAACACACAGTCATTAATTATCCAGGTTTCCGTGACAATCAGTGGAAGTAAGCCAGCTGGCCACTGGCCCATTCAAGGTTACCTTCAGTTCTACATGTAGATAATTCTCCAGAAACACCTTTGAGTTAGGGCTCCAAAATAAGGCCTAGTGGCTGCAGGTGTGTGTGAAAGCACAACGCAAACACCCGTCTCACCCCAACCTTGTGTAAACTTTAAAGCCTCTTCCAATAAGCCACACGTTTCCCTCCCCGAGCAGCGCATGTTCGGAATACCACAAGGAAGAATGGAATGATAAATAACCTGTTCGGTAATTAGAACCTTAAACCTGAACAAACAGACAAAGAGCCAGCTGTAACTAAGCCTGTTGTTTCCTGCATTCTGCACAGAGTGGGCGGTACGGTGATGCATAGGCCATAAAATGCAGAAATCTGATCTCAAAATGCCACTTCTAGAGGTTAAGAGAAGATAAAGTGCAGAGCTGCACAGCATTATTATGCAGCTTTGATTCACAATCAATTGCATTTGCAGCACAACAAGACGATGTGCCATTTCATTACATATCAGGCCCATTGCAGCTGCAAGATGGTAATCTGTCACCTCCACACTTATTGTAGCCTAAAGGTCTGGACAGCAAAAAATATAGCAAGGTACCCTAAAGTATACTGAAACTTTTTTTTGTACAATTAGCTGATTTATTTTTTTAAACAATCAACTAATTCTCTGTTTTCCAATGGCTTCTTTCATAACTCTCATCCATCTGTTGTTTATCCGATGTTGCCTTTAGGAGTTCTTAGTAAATACAGTACGTTGAGTTGTGTTTGGAAGAGGAGGTTTTAGCTTGATGACATTTCTTTAAAGGCTAATGTACCGTTAGGGCTGTTATATCAATGTGTTAATAAGAATATCAAAGAGTGAAATGATGAAACTGATGTTTACACTGTTACACATGGCAGCAGAAAAGATCTCTTCACATCAACAAAATCTTAAATATTACATTTTGTTAGGTTTTAATTGCAATTTGCTTTGAGTCATTAATTAGAACCACAAACATTTGTAAAAAAAAAAAAAAAAATACAAGTCAACAGAGCCAATTTGGGGCCAATACTAGTCATGATATTACACAGTAAACAAACTCCTGCTATTGATATATCGGCCTATACGCTGTATTTATAAAAGGGATGGGTCAAAAAGTTGAGAGACGGTTTGTGTTGCATGTGAGCGGTTAGCAGCACCGTGACCTGCATAGAGCATGAAGAGCAGTCACCTTCTTAAAGTAACTATTCCAAGTTTCACGGCTTGATCAACATCAGCTCCGGAGTTACATGCCTTTTTGTGACCATTGGTCCGGCACATTGGCAATGTTTCTGTGGACCGGAAACTTGAGCAGAGAGTGCACAGAAGTTGCAGAAAGCTAAATCTGGTGAGTAAGCTATTAGGAATTTCCTAATTATCAATCCAACCATCACCCATACCCACTTGATCACGTTTAGGGTCACAGGGCTGGAGCCTATCCCAGCTGACTTTGGGGCAAAGGCCGGGTACACCCTGGACAGGTTGGGAAATGTAATTAATGAATTCATTCAACAGCTATCATAAAGAAAAAACAAATAGAACCAGTTCTAATTTACCCACGCTAATTCATGCACACAGTTGCTAAATTAGTTTGTCCAGTTTCATGTGCTAACTCAAACAAAACGTACACCAATTTGTCTACCAGCTAAATTTGTATCCCCTCCAAAATCTGACTGCAGAGTGACCATCTCTGCAGAGCAGCAGACCACAAGCACCGTGAACAACAACAAACACAATGTACAGAACATTATGATGTAAGCATGCCAACCTTAAAACAGGTAACATCCACGATAAACTGACGTCTAATAAATGTTGAAATTAAGACAGAAGAAACAACACAGAATCAGACCGGCTTTTTTCAGTCCGCTCTACAGTAGCATAGGCTGAACGAACTCATTTCTACAGTTATTTACCGTATCAACATAACACGTGGTGTTCTAAATCTCTTGCAGGACTGCGCCTGACAAAATTCTTCTTTATAAAAAAATAAAAAAATAAATACAAAAAGAACGATGTTTCCACTTCGCCGCCTGGAGACAACTGGCTTAACTGAATTATCCCTGATGTTTGCTCTGGGCCAGGTGTCACGTGTTGTGCGGCCCAGAGGAGGGAGGAGGGCACGGGGAAGGCCTGCACACAGTCTCACGATCAAAATCCAACACCTCAGAGCGCCGAGGCCTCCAGACAACTGTGACGCGACGCAGGAACACTACGAAATGATTACGCTGAGCACCGGTGAAGAAGGATGGGCCGAGAAAACTACGAGCTGAGCAAACGCAGAGACCTGTTGGGTAATTAACTTCGCACGGGTCAGTCAGGGATGGAGAACGAGGGTCAAAATACCAGCGGCACAATCAAATCTGAGGTGACTTTCTATCGGGGCTCCTGTCTGCTCTTGCCAGAAATGTCACGGGGCTTAAAGGTAGGCGTGAGCCTGAACACTAGAGGGATTTGGTTAGGTGGAGAGCGAAGGGATTTGGATTTAGCAGCTAGCAATCTAAGCTCACCTGTGGACGGCCTGGCGGGGAAGGACACAGGATTACATAATGAGGAAGTCAACACTGGGTTTCAGTGACTTGCCAGAATTTACAGGATTGACCAACTACATGGGAGCGTGTGGGAAATTTCAAAAAGCATTTACAAGAAAGCTTTTAAGTTTTGAAGTGTCACGTGAACTGTGTAGAAGTCTGAGGGTCTTTATCATTGGGTTACTGAGTTACCAACAGCTCCACACTGACTTGTCGAAAAACAACATCAACAATCCCGCAAATTCCCTGGAATTTGAGTCTGTGCAGATGTACAGCCTCCAAATTCAAGTGTGTGTGTTTCATATGTTTGGACAATGGGAGAGTGTTTGACCAGAGTGAACAATTACAAGATATAATAACTTAAGGTTTATGAATAAAGAGAAAAAAAGAGCTTACCTGGTGGTCCCTTGAGCTTGGCTTTCTTCACTGCAACACACAAACAAACAATAATTAGGCCGCTTAAAAGCATTTAAATTTATAATCTACACATATGTAATGTTTGTTCGTGAGACTCTTCTAAGACAACGGACGCAAGTAAAAGTGATTTTTTTTTAAAAATTATTTTATTCAAATCCTATCTATGTTATTTAAAGTCAGAAATGCCAACACAGCTAAACAAGAAAAATAAACAAAATCTCATGTCACTGAAGCCTCTCAGATTCATCAATATGCAGAGAACTGAATCATGAGTTAGTGTGACTCGTGACACCTGAATCACACAAACACATCATGTTGCCTTCAGCGAGGACACTCGATGTGCAGCTCGATCAAAATGGATGAGCCGTTTGTTTTGATGAGCCGCTTTGGGTCAAAATGTCATTAAGAAAACAAAAGACAACATATAAATGCGCGAGATGAATTTTCACACCATGCTGCCTGATCAGGTGGCTATATTAAGAAAAAACAACACGACATCATGTAAATGACCTAGTTTCCATTTCCCAGTTACTTTTTTTTGGTCCCTTTTACTCCTCCATATTAAGTATTACAGAGTGTAACCTTTCCTAGAGCTTTAGGTTTAAATAGATAGAGACTGTTTCCATGAACTTTTGCAACGCAATCGTGATGCATATGCTTACACAGCTGCATCACAAAAAACACAAGGTGGACTGAGGCAGACGGGTGTTAAGACACAAAACAAACAAACAAACAAATAAGGATGCCATTTCCTGCAATCTGTAAAAAAAAAATATATATATATATATATATATATTTACGGTGGAAAAACCACTTGCTGCTGTGTTTTGATCTAATATTAAAACGAACATCTTTAGCCCCTTGATGCATCTATACAATAACATGTATGGGATTGTGAAGCGCTTTGGGAGGGATTAATTGTGATTGCGGTGGCAGGGTTATGTGTTCAGGCATATAACCTGCTAAACCTCTGCAGCCTGGTATGGCAGATGGGCAGGATGGGGATGATGGAGGCACAAATGAGGCTTTCATATTTTCATGTGACATCCCGTCTTCTCTCTGTGCACATTAAAGCAACTGTGAAGTTTTTATTTGTTTTCCCCTCTGTCTCCTGTCATTTAATCATCCTTAATTATGAGAATTAAAACACAAAAAGGAAATGGTTGTATGTATGTAGCATTCAAGTAGTATTTGTTTATTAGAAATAGTACAGTAAGACTAAAAATGAATATTAATCCATATCAATGGAGCCCCATGTGTCAAATGTAATAGCACTAACTACATATGAAAGGACTAAAACTCAGAAAACCAGTTATTCCAGTAACAAAGGGGAGGGAAGGGGAAGAAAAAGTGTTTCCTGTCTTGTACATACATCCGTGAGAAACGGAAAAGGATAAGTGGAAATGTTAAGAGAAAGCAGCAGTGAGATTTTTGTTTGACTTTCCACAAAGGTAAATGAGCTGGCACAGAGGCCTTATGTCCTAATTTGCATGACATTATTTAGGACTGTACCACAGTCGCAGAGCAAGAGGGCAATAAACCAGGAAGCCGTTATGGTGGAAACTGATGCTTATCATTATCTGCTTGTAGCGTTAGGGGCCATTTAGCTTAGTATTTGTCAGGGACAGTTGGCCAATTACCAACCTACTGTTTTCTTTTTCCTTTATTTTCACAGTATGTATACTTGCTTCTGAAAATACTTCAACTTGTTTCAAATATATTTATTTGGAACAACTGTGCTTTTTCTTTAAAATACCACTGGATCAAACAAACTAGTAGGAAGTCATGCAGGTAACAAAGTTATTCTACAAAGATACAAAATACAATAAAATCATATTTATATAGTGTAAAAAAAAAAGCATTGTTTTTGTATTTAACATGCAGCCCTATTAAAAATCAACTTATTTTCCTATAACTATAAACATTTGTAGTTAAATGACAAAGGTGTTTGTGGATGTCTCATAGCCCCTGAACACATGGTTTTAATTCTAAACTTCTTTAGTATAAGAGCACATACGCATGTCCAATAAAACAACAATTAACAGAGAGTTTAACTGTCAAACATTCATTTAATCTGCTCTGACAGCAGCCAGCGTCTGTGTGTGGTTTGATCAAATCTGGTTGGCTCCATGAGCAACAAATCCCACAACTGTCAACTGATTCAGTTTCAAATATAACTAAATCCCGATCGGTGTGCAAATGGTCCCCCACACATGTCAAAACTGCTAGAAAAGCACAGTGAAAACTGTGCGAGGAGGGAAAACCCTGACGTTCCAAAAACAGGACGTCATAAGTGGAAGGTCAGCCAGAAAGTAGGACCAGGAAGTGACACCAGAATCTACTCCGGCTGGAAGCGGTGGCGTACTTCCGCTTTGTGCTGGCTGTTGGATCTGATCAGGCGGAGCCAGTGTGAGCGGGAGAGAGAGCAACAGATGGCCAGGGGATTACTCCTACAATCTCTAAGCGCTATCTCTGCCTCTTTCTCCCATAATTCCACTACTCTGCAGCTCGCCACACTCACCCACTCGGCCTGCAGCGGCTCCGGCCCCTTCAGTCCTGCTGGGCTCCGCTCTGTCCTCCTTTAGACAGATATTTCCTTGTAATACCTCTCCGACCGCCGATCCCGCTGCAGAGCCGAAGTCAGCCGAGCAGACTCAAAGCAAACAGCCCCGACGCAGTCGTGACAACTAGTGCGATGTACTTGTGTGGTCTTAATCCGATGTGGTTTGAATGATGAGTGTGTGCGCGATAACAGAGAATGGGAGGTAAAAACAAATATCGCTGTATGTCTACAGAAGAAACGGCACACAAAAGGCGCGATGATGCATGAAACAGGCTCCACATCCTGTGTGGACGCTGCTCAGCTGGCAGTAAAACAGAGGTATCAGTAGGAGGCACAGAGCCAGTTCACCAGCAACATACAAGTAGCTTTTACCTCAGGTGCACTTATAAATTCATGAATCAATCAATCAGCAGAAATTCAATCCACGTTGATTTCAATAACTATTTAATCTCGTGAAAATAACAGAAAGTTCCTGTGTCTCTAATATTTGGACTCTCTCCATTTATCTGTATGTGATGTGATATCAAATACCAGTCCAATACTTTACTAAAGAATAAAGATGCATCCGCAGGCATTGAGGCATCTGTAATTTCTGTCTAATTTTGATTATGCTGATTGTAAATTTGGTGTGCTGCTCTGTTTCGTAAAGTCGACATTGTTTGAATGTTCTTCCGTTCCTCCTGAAGTCTCTACCATTTGTTTTCACGTTAGAGTGGTGTATTTAAGGATAGAGGGCGTCGTATGCTGTACAGATTGTAAAGTCGGCCTCCCCTCGAGGCGGATTTGTCTTTTCTATATGAGCCGATATAAATGAAACTGACTTAACTTGATTGGGCAGACATTAATGCAATGTAGCCCACATTTGCCTGCTATTAAGAAAATCGACTGTTAAATGTTACACATCCCAACACCCTCCAGCACGGTTTGGTTGTTGTCTGCCTCCTCACATTCAAATGACCTCCAGAATGATTTCTAATCTGAGCACCGCTCAGCAAGGCACTGCATGACGCACTGAGAGGATGGACAGCAGAGTAAAATGTTGCCATCAAACCTGTCCGCAACCGCTTTCCTCATGAACTTGCGGGAGACCATAAAACTCTCTTAAGGCCGAGACCAAAAGTCACCACAAAAGCTTTCTTTAGAAGCTCTTACAGACTCTTCCTCTGTCCGAACAGTAAACATCTGTCTAACAACTACTCGTCTCAGATGTTGATAGATATTGTGTGACTTCATTTATCACGTGTTCACCTTCAATACTGCAGCACGGTGGTGTCCATGTGAGCCATGTCAAGCCTGCCCTGATCCACAGCAAGAGTACCCCCCCCCCACACACATGTCCACTTGTAAGGGCAACCACTTATCTGTTGTGTAAAGACATCGCCATGGAGATGAAGCATCTCGACTAGCAATAAATAGGCAACACTGTCAAGCTGTGCTATCAAAGGATGAGTCACATCGTCAGCTAATCACTCAAACCCCTGCCCAAGGGCCCTCTACCGTGTTATCTATTGGCTGCATAACTCCTACCGGCTTTAATTTCACTAATCAATAAATGGACAGTCTGAAAGCTCTACAGTGAAAGTCCCCAGTTAGTACAATAACTCTTGATTGCCGAAGTCATTGAGATGAACTTTCTCAAGGAAGCGGCACCAAACTGAATTTCTTCGTTGTGACCTTTTCCCTGCCGGGAGCTGTTCTCCCTCTCAGCTTGGTGTATCGACCAATCATTCGTCTGTTTTTACTGAAAAATATCAATTTTTTTTTTTTTGTGGAAGGCACAGACAGGTTTGAGCAGAATGTCTTTTGTTCCCCACACATCCAAAAGTTGTTGGCTTCCTGCTGTGGGATAACTCTTTTTTTTTGTTTGTTTGTTTGTTTTAGCAAAATAGTGACAAAAGGTTGAAATTGCAAATTCATAATGAAATATCTGCAGTGATTTTTGTGCAATCTCTGTCAAGTTTTCATGCAACATTGAAATGGTTGATGTACAATAAATAGCAGGGTCTCTTTTAGTGGTTTATTGTGGAGACACCATACCTAGCCTGGTATAAAGGGCCTCTCCATAACATCATTATTTTAAAGAATGTAATCTTGCCATATTAAACAACAGGGACAATGAGCCTGCATTTCATGAGTGAGCGAGGTTAAAGGTTAAATTTGAGTGACTGATCAATCGAGTAGATTGAATACTTACTTCTCAGTATTTAATCACAGTTCAAGCTGGGAAACGTAGCGACACCGAGTTGAATCAGTGACAATCAGCTTCTAATGTGCGAGAACAAACTCGAACACGAGGAAGTAAGATAATTCAATGACACGTTTATGCTTCATCGTCAGGGAGAATTCCTGCTCTGCATCTGCACAGTTTGAGAAGAGGCCGTCATTACTCAGCGGTGACCTGTATACATCTGCAAAAGCACTAAAGGAACTGATGACAGCAGGTGTTTGCTTGATTGCGCAATCACACGGTGGTGGGATCTGAGGAATATTTGAACAGTATTACATGAGGATGTGATGAGACGTGAGGCATGAAGTCCCGACCGCCTCTTCCGTCATATTCACAAGATAAATGTAAAACTAAACGTGTTTCATGCAGCGCCAGGAACAAAATGCACGATAAGGATTTCTAGCAGATATAATTTGGAGGTTTTAAGATCAGACCGAGGCTGTGCGTGTAAATCCGGTCCGCCTACAGGTTCGATTTCCAGAAATGCTCACGATATCAAAAACAGTGTGTACCATTTGATCGAAACACAATCGCTGGGCTGCATAACTCAGCGTTTCAGCAACAACCTTGAGATGTGTGCATGTGCAATAGTCACACGGCAGCACGTGCGATGTTAACTAAGGTAAATTAACTCAAACACATCATCCTCCAACTTTTCGGGCTACTTGACACAAAAGGAAAACTTGACTTCCTGATACAATGTTAGTTGTTTGGATTTAAGGGTTCTTGAATACACAGAGTTTGGCCCTGCGTGTCAAAATATAAATACATTTGTCCCAATACCGTGCAGCCCTACTGGCAGATAAAATCATACTGGTAATAATATAGAGGAAATAAAAACAGAATACTCGGACTAATGGCTGCCGGGTAAGTCATCTGTCCACTGTCTCCTTCATCAACAAGCCTCATGGATGCCAACTTCAAGACGAATATTGTTTTCGGTAAGCAGGCAGAGAAAGAACAAGAGGGGGATTTTCATCTTAAAGCTCCCTCTGATCTCTTCTTACCGACCAACGTTTGAAGTTCACTCTCCAAATGCTATCTGATATTTCACACAACATTTCTCTAAGTGATAGCATAAATTTCGCCATAAAGCAGGTGCCCGTACACGGTAATCAAACCACCGGAACAAGTACAATAGTTCAGAGATTGGAGCGACAAGCATAAATCCACTGCTGTTATGGGATCATGTTATTTAATACAGGCATTGAAATACTGATCTTTCTTTCACATATAGGCACACGGTGCATCTTAGTCTTTGAAACAATATTTCAATATTAAAGGGCTACAACACTTCGGTTATTGTTTTGGTCAGGATTAACCTTCATTTGACAGAGAGAACAAACATTTGTTGCCTATCTAGAAAGTTACACACTTTCCATTTCTCCATTACGTTTTGTGAGAATGGAAACCTTAAAACTGACTTGTACTGGATTTTTGAGGCCGATACCGATATCGATGTTAAGGAGGGAAAAAAAATTTCTGATATGGGCCAATATTCTTCATATTTATACTAGTGTATGCAGTATGCACCCCCATGTTTCGCAACAATCCCTCAAATATGGTTATCAAACATTTCTGACACTTGTGACAGAGATATACTGGAGGCAGGATATTTTACAGTTCCTTGTCCACAAAAAGAGCGATTTCTAATTTACCCCTCTGATCTTTTTCTGAGTTATGTTTCCTAAAAAAAAAAAAAGCTTTTATATTGGTTAATATCAGCCAACATATAGGTTTATACTGACAGTGTATCTGTGATAGGCCAATATCAGCTGATGAAATCGGCCAGCCAATATATCAGTCTGGCTCTAAAACTTCTTAAAATTTGTTTTAAGTCTTTCAGCAAGTGACATTTCAAATTCCCCCCCAAAATTTTACGTTAAAAAACAAACAAACATCCTAAATGATTGTATTCAAAGTATTCTAGTATGCATGGCTCTGTCATTACAGATGTAAAGCCCTGCAAGCCCTTTAAGCTTGCGGGGTGTTTCTTTACCCCCCTCCACCCCATCCCACACACACACAAACACACACACACACACACACACACACACACACACACACACACACACACACACACACACACACACACACACACACACACACACACACACACACGCACACACACACACACCCTTGGCAGCACCATACCAAATTGCTGGGCATCAGTCATGTTGTCACAGAATTGGATATTACATAATGTGTTTTGCTGCGGTGGATGATGTTACAGCAGGATTCTCCATTTTTTAATTTTCTTTTATTTCTGTGTTAACCCACCCCAGCTGATTTAACCTCAGTCTTGCTGTTGCTGAAAAGTGTCCATGTAGAGAGAACCATAACGTTATTTCTAAATGGGTTATGAATTGTATAAGTCCATAATTACTATAATTTGGACCCCTAAAGATTTTGTTACTTTTTATCCATTACAATTTTGTTTTTGTTTGTCGATGAGAAGACAATACTTTCCCAATAATAAACACTTCTTTTTTTTTTTTTTTTTTATCACAGAAACAAAAGAAAAAGTATAACACTGAGGGGACAGTAGCGTGGGCATTTCCTCATCCACTGAATTTAACAGTGAGGATCCCTGGGGACCCTGGGGAGGGCTCTTAGCACTAGTTTAAACACTGGTAACAGTTTTATTCATTAATAAACTAACCAAGTTTTAAGCTAAACTTTTGGTGATTTGGTTAATAATTCAAGTATTAACTCACAAAACAATCATATTTACACTTTGACAAGTTATGTATCTATGTATCGTCTTTCTAGCTTTAATTCTGAAGTGGGATCATCTTAAAGACATTTCGAATTAATCGTAGGGCTGCTGTTTATTCCTGTTTTTGTTATATCTCAAAGTCAACAAAACCCACAGATCAGAGGTTGCTCTGTGAGGATGAAACAGCTGGTATGGTTCGGGCGCCTCGCTCCAACAACAACAACAACAACAAAAAAAGGTATCGGCTGTCAAATCATATAATGCAATGGAAAGCATCACCTAACATGAATTTGTTTTTGTTTATTCTTATGAAGAGTAGCCTACGGGTTTCTAAAAAAGATCAAATCAGGACGGGACAAACTACTTTTTTTTTTTTTTTCTGCTGCTCCCTGGAGGAGCTTTCCTCCTGCTGGAAAACCTGTTCTGTCGGATTGCATTGACGTTATCAGACTGAATTCCGCAAACTCGACACCTAATTCGAACAAACGAGCGCTAAATGTCGTCTCTAACCGTGTAAAGTTCAAAAATAAAAAAAAAAAAAAAATAAAAACTTACCTCTGACACACAGTAACGACATGGCAAAGCGCTTCTGGCGACGAGTTTCACTCAGTTCTTGTGGTGCAGACTCTCAGCGGAGATTTGCAGCTTGAGGTAACATTAAAACATCCATGAACATACTTCTTCAAAGCGCTGAGAGGCTCCTCGTCGGTGTTCACAGGTGGTTTACTGATGCCGGATTTGGGCAGAGAGCAGCAGCTCCCCGCCACCGCCACGACATTATTAAAACTGGTATTACAGGTTTTCGGACTGACGGACACCCACGAGAGGACTGACAGGGGGCGGGGGCGGGGGGGGGGCAAGTCCAGTCACCTGTTACTGGCGTTTGATCTGACCAATGAGAGTGCAGGTCTGCACTGAAGGGCGGAGCCTTCTAAAGAAATCCCACCAATCGCGTAAAGGCACAAGTCAGAGGAGGACGCAGGTGACGCACACAGATCAACGCAAACCAAACACCTGCAACTTTTTATCAGTGAAATTTGTACTTTTATAATGTGGTTTTTTTTGTGTTTTTTTTGTGGGGTTTTTTTTTATCATAAGGATGCCTATATGTTTCAAAGCCAAAACCTATACTTACTCTATAAACCCTACACGTTTCCTGTTGTGTTTGGTTCCCATAGCCTACATAGCCACTTTGAGTAACTACTCTTTTTTTTCCCGACATCCTTTTCATTTGTGGAGAGGATTTAAACATACCTATCGTTATATTTCTTTATGATCTTATATTGGGTATTTCATGGTTTATTTATTCTCAGGGCAATTCATGGATTATTCAAATAATTTGCAGTGTATTTTCTTCTTATTATTGTTATTTAAGTAGCTTGTCATGCCTTGTGCTGTGTGTTTTGATTCATCTAAATCATAGGTCCGCTGTTTACATTTCTACTTGGATGTTTTTGCAGAAACGTGAAGTCAGGTCAGCTTCATCAACCTTTATCACTGCAGCGCTTCAAAGAAAAGCATTTGACCCATTGGCCTTGCCTGTGAACGCGATCAAAACAATCACCAAACCTGACACCCTTTCAAAAGGTCTTTTCAACAGCTTTCAAATATCGAGCAAGGAACCCCGAATGACAGTAATCTTGAGCAAACAGCACCACCATGCGGATTCAGAGACATAAACTGAATCATTCAATGGAAAAAATGGAAAGAAGACATTTAATAAAGGTTTCACAACACAAAGAAATTGCGTCTGTGCGTTTGATGTCTTGACTTAAAACTATATATTTATCCCCGAACGAGATGTTTACTGGCAAAAAAGTACAAGAAAAACAGGCAAGAGGGGAATTAATGAACAAATATAACCTATTTTTTATTAGAAGCAGTAGTAGTTTTTGTTATTGCTGTTGGTGCATATCAAATATTCTACTATGAAAAATATTTTGTGTCTGATAAGATTTTTCCACACTTTTTCATCTTGTAAATATTTTCACAAGGACATTTACTCATTGAAATTAAAACTACAGAATCTATAAATATGCATTTCATTTCTAAAGCTTAACTTCTGGACACAAAATGTCATACTTTACAAAATGTCTCATACTTTACAGTAATGTCCATGTTTCCAGTTTCCCACTATACTTGTATGAATTAAATTGGAACAGGATTATCTTCAAAATTATTTGTGATGTCACAATTCATTCTCGTACACTAACCCCCAAAATCAAATTTTCAGTGGGCACAAAGAAACTTCATTTCATAAGATGAATGTGAAAACATGCTTGTTTTAAATTCTGCACATAGGCTACATCTTTCTGCGTAGAGACGATCAAACATAACAAGAGTTTTGAGTTGAAGGAGACTTTAAAGTTAAAATGATACTTAAAAGTAAGGGGGGGGGAAGTATGAGGAGCTTATTCAAGCAGACTCCATTCAAGAAAATTATATTACATTTCATTTCTGCATTAAAGGGATATTAAAAGGTAATGTAATAAATCCATCTGTTAAATTTCGTGATGAAGTTGAAAGAAATGAGATCTGTAAGTAGAACTTGTCAGAGATACCGTTAGTTTGCTGCGGAACATTAGTCTCCCGGTTTGTTGTTGCCCGTGCTGGCGGAGCTTTTAAGCGTTGCACCACTGATGTAACTTTCATTTCCTGATCGGCAAGGGTCACATGAGTGCAGAGTTTAGACACGGTCCGGTTTTGAAGCTTGAATCGATCCTCCTGCAAACGCTGAACAACAGTCGGGACGATGTTACGGTCGCTTTGTCGGGCCGGCGGCGCCATGTTGCAGGTAAATTGTTTATTACATCATCTCGTGCAAACCTGCCATTATCTTCCCTCCGTCCTCGTGAAGTGAAGTGAAGTGAAGTGAAGTGAAGTGAAGTGTTATTCAACGTGGATCCGAGTGGAAATAATCCACATGTCACTATTAACGCTGACAGTCTGTACTGAGTTAACATGAGTTCAGCCCTTGTTTTTTTTTTTTTTTTTTTGTCGACCACTGATTGACAGGCTGAATGTTTACTGTGGGTAGAAAAAAATGTAGTTTTACACGGATACGTACTTACAATAATAATATTCTGAAATAATAATACAAATTATTAAACCATACCAGAAAAATCAGAAAAATATATAATGTATAGAATCAGCATTAGGGGGAAATTGGCATAAATCAAATGAATTTGGATAAAATAAATGAATGGGGTTTCTTTTTTTATTTATTTAGGTTAATTGTGAAGACTCCAGTTGTCGGATTGGTTTATTTTAATAAGACTTGCAGTGATAATCTGATTGACAGAAAATGAATTGGCTGCAATTTGTATTGTTGTCGAGTAGAAATGCGAAATATTTATTGTACATATATATATATATATTATTTCATGTCGTTTTTTATAGTTGATTATATTTATATATGGGCTTATGGTTGAAAAAAGAAGAACCCATGTCCTTTTAAAGATGGCAATCTGGGCCCTGCGCGTTTCACACTGTTTTCTGACTTTTTATGAACTAAACAATTAATGTATTAATCAAAAAAATGACAAAGAGTCGACCAATTTGAAAACATCATTCTTACAGCCTGTATTTTCTTTAATAATATATACGTGACGTAATCCTTGCAGGTTTGAGTTTAAGAACTAATCATCACAGACAGATTTACAAATAAATGAAAGTCATTCAGTAAAATGATGTTCTTCAATCTGTAATCTCTAGATTCTGTTTATCCGTGGTGCGCTGATGCCTCCTGTTTATGATGGAATAAATGTCATTGGGATTGTATGTCTCGGCAGCAAACCCAGCGGACCGTGCCGAGGTTGTTGGTGACACCAGCCCAGCAGCGGTGGGCGTCCAGCCTGCCCATGAACACTGTGGTCCTGTTTGTGCCTCAGCAGGAAGCCTGGGTGGTGGAGCGGATGGGTCGCTTCCACCGGATCTTGGAGCCGGTACCGTCTCATCTTTAAAAAAAAAAAAAAAAAAAAAAAAAAATCCCAAACAACCTAAAGCACAACAACCCGGAGGTGTTCATCCCAGTTTATCAAGCACACCTGCATAAAACTAAAGCAGTCTAATACAGCAATGCTCATCACAGCCTACTTAGCATCATTATTACTATAACTCAGACATTGTAGTGGAACTAGTCTTGTAAACATTTTAAAAACTATCCAGTGCTGTCACTCACCCGTGTTTCTACCTTTTACTCCCTCCAGGGTTTAAACTTCCTGATACCCATACTGGACAGAATTCGCTATGTGCAGAGTCTCAAAGAAATTGTAATTGATGTCCCAGAGCAGTCTTCAGTCTCTCTAGGTAAGAAATGCATTGTATTTCTCTTCAATCACTCCGGAAAATAAAGGAAATTTTCCTTTGGAGAGTCATTTTCTAGATGAATAGTCATGTCAGTCTGAGTGACACAGTTTGATAAAAAATGTTTTGTAATTCGTCTTTTCCTTTACTGTGCTTGTTTGTTTTTTTTTACAGATAATGTAACATTACAGATTGACGGAGTGCTTTACTTAAGGATCACGGACCCTTTTAAGGTACGCTGGCAAAAAATTAGGGCAGCTTTAAAAGGCGAGAGTGATTGTCCACTTTATTATTGTTATTTATATGTGCTTTGAAAAACATGATCTATAGTAGTCTTTTTGGTACTATCCCAGGCCAGCTACGGTGTTGAGGATCCAGAATATGCAGTCACGCAGCTGGCACAGACCACCATGCGTTCAGAACTGGGCAAACTCACACTGGACAAAGTCTTCCGGGTAACGACAAACTTACTGCTCTATCGCACGTTTTCTTTTCTGTATTTATGAAATAAAATGGACTTATGTATGTGTTTTTAATCCAAGGAAAGGGAGTCTCTCAACTCCAACATCGTGCACTCCATCAACCAAGCTTCAGACGACTGGGGAATCCGCTGCCTCCGTTACGAAATCAAAGATATACATGTTCCGCCTCGTGTCAAAGAATCCATGCAGATGCAGGTGAGACAAATGCGATGACTTTGTGAAGGAGTGAACAGTGATCACCGAAACAGAGGGAGATAAATATGTTCTGTAGTTCGGATTTAAGTGGCTCGCGGCTTCCTTTTGATGTAAACACATTATATGCCAGGAGCATTTTATTTTTGAGCAGACGGTGTTGTTTTGACTGTCATGACTAAAAACACTCACTTTACTTGTGAGACTCTGGGCAAGCAAGAGAAGTATTAATCACAGAAGAAAAAAAAACAATTCAACACACGTTTTATTCCCTCTGTGTAGGTGGAAGCTGAGCGTAAGAAGAGAGCCACAGTGCTGGAGTCTGAGGGGACGAGGGAGGCGGCCATTAACGTCGCTGAGGGGTGTAAACAAGCTCAGATCCTGGCCTCGCAGGGTCAAAAAGAAGAGCAGATCAATATAGCGGTTGGTAAGTTACATTTTGAGACTTAATTAAGTTTTATCTCTGCGTTTTTTTTTTCAGTGTTTGCTTGGAGAGATCGGTCTTGCTTTTTCTGCCATATCTGTTGCACATCAGTCCACTTGATTAAATGTTATCGATGGTTGACTTCGTTCCCCGCAGGTGAGGCGAGCGCGGTCCTAGCCAAAGCCGAGGCCAAATCCAAGGCCATCCATCTGTTGTCAGAAGCCCTAGCTGCGCAAGTAAATGGGTTTTCCTTTTTTACGGCATACCTGTGATCGCATTCTGACTCGTAAAAGAGATTTTGAATACCGTTTTTGTGCCTCGTACAGAATGGAAATGCAGCTGCTTCTCTTAGTGTGGCTGAGCAGTACGTGTCTGCTTTCGGCAAACTCGCCAAAGAGTCCAACACCATCCTTCTGCCCTCGAATACTGGTGACATCAGCGGAATGGTCTCTCAGGTGTGTGTGCATAGATCTTTGTGTGAAGCTCAGTCCCTCCAGGATTTTGCTGAAGTTGTTTGTGATTATCGCGATCAAAAATCTGTGATTTTGCAGCCGATTATTCTCAAAAATGTCATTGCAATGTGTGGAGTTTAGGTGAGAGAAATGTAAAAGTGTAAAATTGAGGGAATTAGAAAAAAATTGCAAGTCAAGGACATTTTTCTTTTTTTAAGCGCTAACTGATGAAGGAATAAATATGTAATCACTTCTTTTGATAATAATTATGCTGCATATTACAGACATATTTTATTTCTAATCTTTGTTTTATTTATTTATTGAACTTCGAGAACGATGATGCTCAAAGCTACAAAACATATCATAAAAGTTACGACGCTTTCTAAAGCTGACAACCTGTGACTGTCAAAATAAGAGCTGTAGATGCTGTTTCCTTAATAACAATTCAACACTGACAGCACGCACAAAAACAAAGTGCACTCACTTACAACTTTAAGTGTGTATAAAACAAATTTAACATACAGTGATATGTAATCACTTCCTTTGATAATAAGCATTTAATTAGATCATTTTAATGTGAAGGCCACATTTCCCGCAAAGTCTGTCACTTCCAGTTTTACAGCTTGTTCCAATTTCCTGCTGTGCAGACTTTTGTTTTGGTGAAGAGAGGAGAGGAGGCAGAGCTGTGCTGGTTGCAAAATGAAGAGTGATTTTTGTTAATAAAACAAGTTTTCTTTAGAAAGACCACTTTATGCCATAATATTTGCAGAGCTTCTGTTGAGGACATTTTTTGCGGAAACATTTTCTGGAATTTGGCAAAATCTTTTGCTCCTGCAAATATTGCAGAGATTGCTTGAATTTGTGTTCATTATTGCGATTGCTTTTTCCCGGAGAAACTGTTATTTGTGCTCAGAGCAGGGTCGCTGGATTTTTAGTTTAACAGCCTCTAGATTAAGTATAAGACATTAATCATTTTTGCTTTCTTCCCCGTAAGGCTATGACCATTTACAGTACGCTGGCAAAGACGAGCATAAAAGCCTCCGTGGAAGGGGAGCAGGAGAAGAGCAAGGAGCGCTTGAACGAACCTCACGAGCAGAGAACTCAGTAGCAGGCTGAGAACCAGAAGAGGCAGTTTACGTTTAAAGTGAGCAGGTCTCTGAGGCATCGCTGTGTGAGCAGAGTTCACACACTGACAGGACAGCAGGGGAAAAAAACACCAACTTTATAAACTGATGTCCGCAGCCCTGCGGGAAAGTTACATCTTTTGTAAGAGGATTGTAATCATCTCTGACTGTTGTTGTTTATGTTGTTGTCTGATTTGGAAATTAACACCAGCCTCCAGCCAAATATACCCAAACCAGTTACTCTGGCAGGCTGACAAGTGTGTCGGCCGAATCATGGATGCAGAAAAAAAGCTCTGGATGTTGTTCAGAATGTGATTAAAGTCATTACTCATGAGTAGTTTCTTTTTTTTATTACCCTTTAGGTGAAACATACAATTGTGTTTTCTCCTTATTGCAACCTGTTTTGCCCAAACGAACCAGGTTCAGGTTATGTGGGATTGTTAATATTCTTGTAATCATAGTTGGCTCAGGTGAGCCATCTGATTGGCTAAAAAAAAAAAAAATCAGTGGCAGTTCTCCAGCCACCTTCAGCAGTGGGACCAGTGTCTTTGAGTTGCTGCATGTGATGTCTGGCTGGATGCTTCAGAATGGTGGAAAGTTCCCGAAAGTGTAGTTAATTCACAATCTGGCTCATGTCATGTTAAAAAGTTATCTCCTTGAAAAAGCTAATCGATTAACAATGTCCTCGTAGTAAGTAGGTAGTAAACACATTAAGGTCTTGGCTCCGAGGGGGGGGGGGGGGGGGAGAGAGAGAGAGAGAGAGAGAGAGAGAGAGAGAGAGAGAGAGAGAGAGAGAGAGAGAGAGAGAGAGAGAGAGAGAGAGAGAGAGAGAGAGAGAGAGAGAGAGAGAGAGAGAGAGAGAGAGAGAGAGAGACTGTTTCTGTTCCCTGCATATTTGTAATCACCTCTGACGTCTTATGTGGTGTATTTATGAAATGAAATGGATCTCCGCGAAGACGAATAGTGTGTCGTTTGGTAGGTTTCGCTGATGCTCAAAAGATTTATGGAAAATAATGGCACATCTGAGCACGTGTCACTTGAGACTTAGGAAGTAAAGAGGCTTCAAAAGGTGTATGATGTGGTGGATTGGGATGTTGTGGAGCACTTGTTTCAAAATAAATGAAGATTTTAGGTGTCAATGAAAAGTTGGGTTCAGCAGTGACTCGGCATGTGTCAAATGACCTGAAGATAAATTAAAGGAAAGTTGGTGAACTTGGTTTGTGTGTCTGCAAATGTGTTTTGTTATAGCACATGGTAAAAAAATATATATATATATATATCAGGTTATTCCATGCGGTTCAACAGAAAGGTGCTAAATCACAGTATTCAACATTTGATTTCTATCATTTGAGATAATTCCAAAGTACAACAAATGTAGTTAGAAATCAAAACAGGATATAATAGAGATGAAACGGGCTTAACAGGATTTGTTATGGTCTATTTTACAAAAAAAAAAATGCAAAAGTCAAAAGTCCACCAAATACTGGTAGAGTTTTTGGCTGAATGAAATTGTGACAGAGTGAGACATCTCGGCTAATCTGAAATCAAGAGTGTTTTATGACCACAATAGAGGATTCTATGTCCAAGTTCCTGATCTGGAAACGGGTCTGTTATGCATGAATTTTTCAAATGTATTAATGGTCTATTTCCCCAAAGATCAATGGGCTGGATGCATAATAAGAAATAAGAAAAAAATTTCCCCTCAGGGATTAATAAAGTAACTACCTAACCTAAAAAAATAAAATAAAATAAAAAAATTCCCCTCGGGGATTAATAAAGTAACTACCTAACCTAAAAAAAAAAAAAAAAAAATTCCCCTCAGGGATTAATAAAGTAACTACCTAACCTAAAAAAAAAAAAAAAAAAAAAAAAAAAAATTCCCCTCGGGGATTAATAAAGTAACTACATAACCTAATATAATTTTCGGGTTTATAAAGGCTTCCAAGCTGATTTTTTTTTCTTCTAATCACTTTTGGTTTATTGTTATTTCTTAACTACCAGACATAAGACAAAGAGGAACAAACAAAAAGGGTCATAAATCAAAACCGCTGGTTAATTATATATTCATTTGTATGTAAATGTACCATATTTATTTTAAAAAAAATTCTTCTATTCTAATAACATTTATGTCGTATTGTACTATATTGTCTACGAGTTCTCGTATTGTATGGTCTTTAATGTGTTAAATACAAAATGAAACAAAAAAAAATCCCTCACTGTGTGCTTGTGCAATGGACTGTGGTGCCATTCACCTTGTTTTAGGGGCATTAACAGCTGAGGCACGTATTTTAAGTCTGCATTGTTTTAGTTTCACCAATCAAAAAAAAATATATATACAATTCATTTAAACAGAACTAAATAATTGTATCTTGAAATGAGGCTTTTATGGGAATTATGCAAAGACACAAATGAAGTTGGTTTCTTGCCCAGCTTATTGTTTCTCTTTTGGGGATTTTTAGACCCAAATTTGAGTGCTGGTGTCAGCAGAAGTAGGCCACTAAACACGTGTATTTTTGACTGGAGATGGTGATAGATGTACCTGCAAGTCTGAGTTCCGGACATAAAAGTCGAAGTACTACGGTGTCACAAAGAAAAACGTCCTCCGTGAATTTCCGCCGGGTTTCCTCGCACGCTTGAGTTCCTATCTGAACACCGGCCATCGAAGCTCGTCGTACGGGAGAGTCCCAATGAAGGTGAGCGTGTTGCCGGATTCTCTGTTTACCTGAGACACCGGTACCCGTGTGTCGTTAACACACACACACACACACAGACAGACACACACATTCACGTCCGCCCTCAGGCCGGGAGAGGACGGAAAACCCAACTGCGACAAGGTCAGTGAGAGAAGCGAGGCCACATAGCAGCAGCTAACCGCGTTAACTTAAAGTCTCCTCCTGGTGACGTCATTAATACCTGTCGTCTAAACCCGTGCCGCGCGCCGGCTGGGTTTATCGGTTCACGTGGAACTTGAAAAGTTTCTGTCCCCGTTACCGGCATGTCGTGATCGCAGGTGTCCACTTGCTTTTAAAAAAAAAAAAAGAAAAACAACAACACTGCTTGTCGCCCGTGCGTGCAGGATGAAGGGGCTGCCGGTGCTCTCTCTGCTCCTCTGGGTGTGCGCCGTGTACTTCGTGGGCATCTACCTGTTCGTGGGCGGCTTCCTGCTCGTCCGGCTGGAGGTGAACAGGACCAGCGCCTGCGGAGACGTGCTGCAGCCCGGGGAGGAGCCGGCGGACTTCTGCCGCGCCCGGCCGCGCTTCCGCCGCGTCGTCCTGCTCATCGTCGACGCGCTGAAGATCGACTTCGCCCGTTTTGACGCCGGCAACGCGGCGCCGCGGCCCTACGAGAACAAGCTGCCCGTGCTGGAGGAGACGGTCTCCTCCAGGCCTTCACAAAGCCGCCTGTACGCCTTCCGCGCTGACCCGCCGACGACCACCATGCAGAGGATTAAGGGCTTCACCACGGGATCCTTACCCACCTTTGTGGATGTTGGTAATAACTTCGCATCCAGCGCTATCCTGGAGGACAACCTCATCCACCAGTTCGGGCAAGTGGGTGAGTTTTACGCAGACGGCGATTTGCACACATGGATCACGTAATTTGTGGCGCTAAAGAGCTTCTCAAAGATCTTTTATGGACAGCTGAGATGAAACTTGTCGGATCTCGGAGGGCATGTGTTATGTCAAGGTTCAGACGTCTCGCCACACCACGGCTATATTTCTATCCACACGCGAGGTCATGCGAGATGAAGGACAAGGAAGGTGTTCAAAAATGGCAGAGCTACACATTGTTTACTGTAAACTGTGTTGTATTTTGGATGAACTGCCTGAGCACGGGTCGGTGTGCAAGGAAGGAAGAGAGTCTATCGTGACTGTGGTTCGGTATATTGTTAATTTATCACAATAAATCAGATATATATATCACAATATTCAATGAGGCAAACTTCAGTATTGGGATATAGGAGGCATGATGAATGAACTTAACTTCATTTAACTTTTCCACATCGCTGAAGTTACCTTCTGATTCACAGCCTTTGATTTGGCATTTAAGGGATAAGGTAAGGGGAACTTGACTTGCCGCTGTAGGCTGCTGAGTCTGTTTTATGCATCTCATAACACTATAAAAACCAAATCAGAAACTGTTTTAAGTCATTTTTACCTTCTCTATGATAATCTTGTCCAGGGCGGTGGATTTATATCGAGACCTGAACTTATGTGGTCTGGATGTGGAAAAAGCAATGAAATAGCCCCTTTTATTTTTTTCATTTTTTTTTCATTTTCACTAATAAAATATGGGTTTTAAAAACTTTGAAAGTGTCTAAAAGGCATTTACAGTATTAAGAGGTGCAAAAACAGAGAAAAAGAAGCTCTGAACTATAAGTCAGGTTTCTCTTAACTGTTCCCTTAGTTGCCAAATCGGAAGCTGACCTCAGCGTCGTATCACTTCCAGAGGCTGAAACGTTTTGGATTACATCTGCAGCAGTAATCACTGCAGGTCATCTTCACTTTTACAGAGTTATTGATCAGCCCGTGTTATCTCAATTCACATGTGGTGAAAAACACACCGACTCTAAAAGAGGTATCGGTCACCGCTGCGGGTTCCCCTAACAACAGGATACCGAGCAAAGTCCGTTTTAACGAGTAAACTCCCGGACTCGCAGCCCATAAATTATCAACCCAGAAAGCCGTGTGCTCTTTTCCTGCCCACTTCCGAGTGAAAGTCTTTTTTGTGTTTTTTAAAAAAATTTTTTGTCATTTTATGAGACTATTACACTATAAGCCTCGTAGTTTGATAATACACATACACCTTATGAAGAAGAGGAGGACTTTATCTGCATTGAAGATATATTTCTGTTTGCTTTTTAAGGTTCGTAAACAAAAATTGCACGGGACAGACGTGGCACAGATGGAAACTTAAATACTAAATTACTACTTAAATATACAAATAAATTACAGACAATGAAACATACCAGTAACCAAAATAACCAACGCTCCAACTCGTGCCGTTAAACCGCAGCAAGGAGAACGAGACGACGTCACTAAAAGAGCACTAACGGTACAACAATGTGGAAATGATGATGAGAATTGCCGTCTTTACTCAGATGAATTGAAACAAATCTAACAATTATACAAAATTAAAGAAATTAGAAAAACGATTTTGCTTTTGTAAAATGTGTGTGTCCTCTCGCAGGTAAACGGGTGGTGTTCATGGGCGATGACACCTGGGAGAGTCTTTTCCCAAAGAAGTTTCACCGCTCACTGCCCTTCCCGTCTTTCAACGTCAAGGATCTGCACACGGTGGATCACGGCATCCTGCAGCACCTCTACACAACTAGTATGCATTTACTTATTATGCGACAGCTTACATTTTAATATGCATTTACATGCCGGCTCCTCGCACGGCGGAGTGTTTTTTTTTTTTTTTTTTTTAAATGAACTCTCGTCGGAGCCCAGTTGTGTGTCAAACACTGTCAGACAGCAGCACACAGTAGTTTAGGAATACTTTGGTCATGCTTCTATTGCGTCTCTCGCTGTTGGTTTTAACAGTGGTGGGGGACGACTGGGATGTCCTGGTGGCTCATTTCCTCGGGGTGGATCACTGCGGTCACAGGTTCGGCCCCGACCACCCGGCCATGGCTGACAAGCTCACGCAGATGGATGGAGTCATCAGGTCAGACAGGAGCGCAGCTGCTACACGCTCGTTTCACATCGTCACCCGTCGGTCAACCTGCAGCAGCTGCAGATATGTCACGTCACTGCTGCTATTGTAACATTTGGACCCAGGCAGTGTCGGGAAAAGAAAGGAAATAGAACTCGCACTGGCACAAATTGTATAAAGATAACTCGAAAAGGAAATGAACGGATGCTTAAAATGTTGTCACGGTGTAATGTCACATTTTCCAACAAAAGACGGCGCTGGACAAAACAAGCAGATGAACATTGAAAAGCTGGTGCGAATGTTAAAACGTTGTTGCTTTTACAAAAACAAAAAAAAAGTGGGTAAGATCCAGAATCACTGTATTCATTGACTCCCTCTGTCTTTATTTGCGCTTTGCCTGCAGGTCTGTGATCGACCGCCTGCAGAACGACACCCTCCTGGTCGTGATGGGAGATCACGGGATGACCGACACCGGGGATCATGGTGGAGAGAGTCAGAAAGAGACAGATGCTGCCATCTTCCTCTACAGTCCCTCCCCTATCTTTGTGGGACCCCCGTCACAGGTCGGTAGAGCGGCTACCTTTTTTAAGGGACAGTTCGGACATGACGTGATCAATGTCTGTCAGAAGTGTGAACTCCTATTTAATAGTAGGATCATGGTCACAGTAGTAACAGTATTAAAATGTACTCTGAAATACTGTCATAACCAAACCAAATCAAGTAGAGGTAAAAAAAAAAATTAAATAAAAAGTAGTTGGAGAAAGTAACATATTTACAATTTAGGGTTTATGTCGAGGTTGTTCAAGTTCCTAAAGGTCTTTATTGAGACTCCATTTGTAAATACGTAGTCAGATAGAAGCTATAGGAATAAGTGAAACTATGATAAATGCATTTCAGTAAGTAGGTAACTATTTAAAAAAAAATCAATTGAAAGCAGAGTGTGAGATAATCACTGTTTTAAACTTTAAACTTTGACTCTCGGACCTTTTTTTTTTTTGGTAAGATATCAGAACATACTATTGGACATTAGCATATCACTTCGGTCCACACAAACTAAAAAGGAAGAACAAAATCGAAGATCCTATAACCAGGGGTGTAGCGCTATTAAAGCACCGGAGAACACCCGTGATGTTTCTGAGGTTGTGTGTCCACTGCAGGAACACATTTCTGTTCGTGCAGTTCTCTGAAACCATTAAACTGATGCTGGCACGAAGTCCCTGCCTTTTCTTTCATGGAGAAAAGTGGATCGCACTCCAGAAAAGTGAACTCCACTGCCGAGTTTCATAATTGCAATGTAATCACAGGTATTTAAAACATGGTGGGAAATCAGGAGTTATAAGAGAGCATTAGGGAACACAATGGCCTGAACACAAAAGCTGTATTTTGGCTACTTACCCAGCCCCGCCCCCTCTCAAGAAAACTTACCAGATGAACAAACACTTCTGGTTTATTCATTTGACGTGTCAATCGTTTATTACGAGGAGGAGCTTCTAAAAAAAAGTCAGAGCAGAACTTTAGATCGCAGAAACACGGAGCAGTGATGTAATATTTTGTTTACAGAACGAACCACAAGTGGTACCTCAGACTGACCTAGTTCCCACCCTGGCTCTGCTGCTGGGAGTTCCCATCCCGTACAGCAGCGTGGGGCAGGTTCTCCTGCCTTTATTCTCTCCACACGGCCAGACCGAAGGTGCAGTTGGAGGTCTCAGCCAGCTGGAGGCGCTGTGGATCAACGCAAAGCAGGTAGGCGGCTCAGTTAAGAACGGGTTAGCACAGTTTTTTTTTTTTTTTTTAAATGTTTCCTCACAGAAAAGATTTCATTCTTCACATATCCTGAAGCATGTTCGGTAAATGGTCCCCCCCCCTCTGTGTATTCAATTTGACCTCGTTCTCTGAAGGTCAACCGTTTCCTGGAGACTTACTCTGGCATGGCCAAAGACATCCCACCAGACAGCCTCTCTCAGCTGAAGGCGGAATTTGCCCGCCTCTCCTCTGAGTACCTGAGCACCGTGAGAGAAGGTCGGTCGCCCCCCCCCCGGCTGGCCTCTTCTCTGCAGGCTTACCTCACCTCTGTCAGAGACACCTGCCGAGCCACCTGGGCCAGATTCAACCCACTTAAGATGGCAGCAGGTTTGGCCATCCTGGGGTTTGCTTGCCTGATGTGTTTCATCCTGTCGGAGCTGTCGGTGGTGCTGATCAGGGAGAACGGCGCGGGGCTGAGGGCCCCGGTCGCTGCGGCGCTAACGGCGGGGGTCAGTGTGGCCGCTGCTCAGCTGCTCACGCAGGGCCACGTGGAGGCGGCTTGGTGCCTGGCGGCCGCCGCCTTCAGCTCCGAAGTCCTCTTCTTCTGGAGGGCTCGTCGATTCAACGCCCCCGCCGTGTCCAAAAACGGAACCAAGGCTCCGCAGAGTGCCAGCTGGCTGACCCCACGGCGCCTCCTCGTCGCCCCTCTCCTGGTGCCGCTCCTCCGCTGCGCCTCCCTGCTCTCAGACAGCTACGTGATAGCCGAAGGCCGCGTTGTGACCTTCCTGGTGTTCTCTCTGGCCCTCTATATTCCCATCCACCTCAACTGGGATGGGCTGCTTCTGCCCCCGAGCCCCGACCCTCTGAAGTCGGCCGGGCTGCTGCCTTCCCCGGCCTTGTCCCCGTCGACCGTGAGGAAAGAAAGCAGCACCCTCCTCGCCTGCTTAGGGCTCCTCATCGGCAGCCTCTACCTCTCCCTCTCCTTCCACGGCTGTCGAGAAGAGCAGGGCTCCTGCCAGCCGTCTCCGTTCCTCTCCCCTCTGTCCCGGCTGCAGGACAGCCAGCTGAAGAACCTGCACTACGTCCTCTCCGTCTTCTCTCTGGCCTTGTGGACGTATCTGCTGAGACGCTGCCTCTGCCACTACGGTAATCTCAACTCCTCCGGTGGGACCGTGTTCACGGCCCGCTGGATCCTGCCGCTGCTGTCCGTGTGCCTGGGGCTCCACTGGGCCGTCAGCGCCACTCCGGAGGACAGCTTCAGGAATCTGGCCGAGCTGATCCGCCTGGCGCAGCTGTCCCTCCCCAGGGCCGCCTTCTGCCTCCTGGGGCTGGGGCTGTCCCTGATCTGGCTCGACCCGCTCACCGTGTTTGTCAAGACCAGGGCCGCGGCTTCGGCCAGAAGCTCGTCCCTCCCGCCGCCCCGCTACCGAGCGAGCACCGGCATCAGCCCCCAGGCGGAGCTGCACCACCTCATCCCGCAGATCTACCAGCGCATGCGTCGCTCCTTAGACGAAGGAGAGCTGAGCGGGGGCAGCGAGGCCGACAACAGACCCGCCGTGGAGGCCTACGGACTGGGAACGGTCTACTCTGCCCCCGTCCTGTTGTTCTGCGGCCTGCTGGGACTCGGCCTGCTGCTGCTGCACCCCGAGGGCATGGCTCTGTCTTTCCTCCTGCTGCTGCTGGAAATGGGTGCCCTGCTGCACATTCACGCCTCCTCGACAACCCTCAACGGCCTTCACGGAGCATATTCCGGTACGCCGTTCAGAATCGCACATCCTTCCCGTTTGACTTTTGTGTTTTTGTTTCAATCTGCTCAGCCCCTCTCCTCTCATTGTTCCCCCCCTCCCCCCACCAGGTGGGTTTAACGTGCCCTGGACTCCGGTGGTGCTGTGGTCCCTGGCCGCCACCCAGTTCTTCCACGCCACGGGTCACCTGCCAACCTTCCCCTCCATTCAGTGGGGTGCCGCCTTTGTGGGATTCCCCGACGGACATGCAGGCACCATACTGCCTGCCTCACTGGTCACCCTCAACACTTTTGCCTCACACATCCTGTTTGCAGGTAGTTTTTCTCATCATAATCATCCTTTTAAAATTAGGCTGTTGCTTCTGCATAAAGGATTCAGCTGGGACAAAATGCACAGTACAATATGAGCAAAGAAATCAAATATACACCGAAGAATAGAAAAACGTATTTAAACCAAGTTAAAAGGAATAAATATGGAGAAAAGCATGATATCCCAAAAGCAGATGGAAGAATTTTTTTACACAATTTTCAGTTTTCTACAATATGATCAACCGAAATCTAGAAAACGATTTGGCGAATTGTGCTGGAAATGAATTGAGAACGGATTTCCTGCCGATTCCTAATCGCGTCCCCTCTGTGTCCGTCTCCAGCGGGATGTCCACTGCTGCTGTTCTGGCCCCTGGTGTGCGAGGTACGCAGCAGCAGAGGAGGCCGGGCCTGCGGGGACGAAGGAGAGGACGCCGTGATGGAGATGAGGCTGCGAGAAAACCCTCGGCAGTTCAGCTCCGCTCTCCTGCAACTGGCGACACGCTACCTCTTTATTCACGGAGCACAGGTCGGTCCGCAAATACCTCAGCGGCTCAATTATTGGTATACCGTCGTAATCCGAAACGTCCAGTTCGGCTCGGGAACTGACGGATTAATTCCTTTCTCGGCGCCGTGTTCGGTTTCTGTTGTATATTTCTTTTCCCCGCTCTAATCCCGTGTTTGTTTGTGTGTGTGTGTGTAATATCGGTGTCACGCCACGGCAGTCAGACTCTCTGCTCCCTTCGCAGGTCTTCGCCTCGGTCTGTGCCGCTGCTATCCTCAGGAGACACCTAATGGTGTGGAAGGTTTTCGCACCCAAGTAAGTGCCTGAATGGATTTTCCAGCTCGCACAGACTCACTGACACTAAAGGCTTTTGAGGATGCGGACACTGTATAACTGGCAACCGCTAAATGTCTCTGGGCTGTTCGGTGGGTGCAGCATTGTTGTTGTTTTTTTGACACTTAAATAAAAACGATATAATAATAAAAAAAAATGTTTATTTTATACTTTTTTTTTTAATGACCATTGTTGTGCTGATAATTCCTAGTTGAGGGAAATATTAGTCCATTTTTGATCTAAATTTGAATTCTGCTAATATAGTATGTAATATAAAGTGTCCTGCTAATATAGTGTCCTGTTCTTTTCTTCTTTTTTTTTTTTAAAACGGGACACTTGGAAACATTGAATTCTTGTTGTCTTTTAGAAATATATATTAAAAAAAACATGATAATCTTGAATAGATCTTGATTAAATAAACAAAATTTGCTCGGTAATTGTTATGTAGTTGTATTACTCGGATGCTATTGGCACCAGGTTTATTGGAGATGACATTGATTATTTTTTTTTTATTTTTTTTTTTTTTTATTGCAATGAAAAAAAATGACCGCTCGTTTGGGATTGTTTGAACTCTGAGAGCATCTCCTCCGTCTTGTCCTCCCAGGTTGATGTTCGAGGCCTCAGGGTTCCTGGTGAGCAGCGCGTTCCTGCTGATCGGGGTCACGTTAGTGCTCAGAGTAGACGTGGCGGTGGGCCGCTGGTTTAAGAGACTCATTCCAGATCCATGCAGGTAGCGACGGCGCTGCTGCTGCTGCTGCTGCTGCTTTTCCACTGAAGCCCACCAGAGCTCGCTGTGCAGCAAAGAAAACGGACACGGTGGTCACTGTAAAGAACAGACACGGCCGTCGGCGACAAGGATCCACTCTGTAACTCTCGAGGGCTTAATGTTGTGCATCACTGACGAAGACAGACTTTAGGAAATCAAATCTTGGACCAGTCGACCGTCGGGACTTTTTACATACCGTGTTTTTTTGATGAAACCGCCTCACGAAGACGGTGACTTCAAAGGCCGTCAAGGTCCAGAGTTGCATGTGGTCAGAGAGAGAACAGCCGCATTGAATGTTTCTTTCTCCGAAACTCGTGTTTTCTAACCTTCAAATGAAATCGTTCAGGCCAGTCTGATTCGCCACTGGTTCATATTGCAGGAGTCAAAAAAAAAAAAAGCTTCACTCAAAACGTACAGTTTACACACTCTGCTCACCTGCCAGCTGGTTAAAAACCTCAGCATTTGAATAAATTTGGACGTTCATAATTGTGGCTGCCGGCACATTTACGCGTAACGGTGTACCGCAGTGGCTGAAATGACAGTTTAATGTGATGGAAAGAAATGCCTGTCTGGGGAAACGACATTTAGATTTACACTTGCCACATTAATAAGCGGGTGGAGGTTCAGTGTCTTAACTGCAGAGTTCAAATCTGCAGCTTTTTTGTCCACTAAAGCTGATCTGTCACCAAAATTCCGGAGCTGCTTCACCATCAATTTGCAAGCAGAACTTCTCCATTTGGTGAAATCCATCCAAGTGCATTACAGCATGTCTGTCATGTGTCTGCTGGAGGAAGTTTTATTTTTTTTTGTACGATTTTTTTTTGTATGATTGAATGTGTTGAAATAACCAGCACGTCTGGTTACTGCCAATTCATATTACAGTTCATGTTTTTACACCGTTTCGGGTTCTTAATTAATTTGTTGTAGGGTTTTGATTCCTAACTAATGCATGTTTATGATTGAGATTGTTTTTTTTAAAATTTAAATCACTTTTCTAATCTCAAATCAAACTTTGGTTTTTTAATTAGACCTCATAAACATGTTCTTTCCCCCAGAATAGGTGCCTAGCTTTAACAAATGCCTTTTTTTTTTTTTTTTTTTTAACATTTAATTTCTTTGGTACGATATCATTAAGTTGACTGGATCATTAAATCCTCCAGAAAACTCTGTCAGACAGTTTATTTGTGCTGGAAGTCTGAGTCAGTGTCCGGTATACGATCTGTCACTGCACTGCAGCTGTAGTCAGCAGCTCAAGCTCATTAGCTTAATGCATGATATGGAAGGGATGTTGAACTCAGGTTGAATTAGCTACAATGCAGCAGCACTGAACTCCTCACGCTGCTGTAGTGACATCAGCCTGAAGCGATGGTTCGGCTTGATGACAAGGCACATTTCTTTGTTTAAAAAAAAAAAAAAAAAAAAAAGTTTAATATATAAAATAACTGGTTAATGAAAATGATTTTGCATTCTGTGAAAACTGTAATTAAAAAAAACTTTTCTACTTAATGTCTTGGCCGGAGAGAAAAATCCCTCGAATTATTTATGATGCTGCATCCGTGTTTCACCTTTTAAGATTATTTACTGTTGCAGTGAAAACTATTCATATGGGACTCAAAAGGGGATGTTTAATGTTTTCTTTATTGACCCAAGGCTTTGATGGAGGAGGTGGGTGCTGCTATAGGTTTTTATTGCCTGTCAGTTCAGGTGCTTCATTTATTATTCACCAGGGCTCTCTGCATTTCCAGTTCCCATAAGTGTCACAGTTCTTGAAAGTCTCACTTGGATACTTTTTTCTTTTTCTTTTTTTTCCTAAAGTTTTCTATCATTCATCAGCTTGCTTTTATAGCTCATATAGGAAATAGGTAACAATATAAGAAATAATAAGTCAATTACCTCCATTTTAGTACAGCAAATAATGTATCATTATGCCAGCTACACACGTCATTTCATGTCCTCACTAAAACATCCGAGACAGACTTCAATCATTAAAAAAAAAAAGCGATTTTCAAATTGTAAAATTTTCCCGTACTTGAGTATTCCCATTTGATGTTATTTTTTTTATTCTTCCACTCTACATTTCAGAGGGAACTCTTGTACTTTCTACTCAACGATATTTATTTTCAGCTTTAGTTGCTTTTCAGATAAAGATGGGGCATAATGCATAATAGGACAAGCTTTTAAAACACAACACATTGTTAAAGATTAAACCAGTGGTTCGAAAATCAGTGTGTAGTTAAGGGGTACGTTTTAGATGTCTGAGTTGTTGCTTACTCCAAAAGTAGTGATTTGTTCCATCTTCTCACATGGTTTCATTTCATCCATTCAAATATGTATACCCACTTTATCTTGAACAGGATCATGGTGGGGGGGGGGCTGGGGGTGGGGGGGCCGGAGACTTGTGCCAGCTGACGGAAGCAGGGCGCACTCTGGACACGTTGGCAGTCCATCACAGGAAGACTGAGTACCATTTACACTCCCAACTAATTAACCTACCATGCATTACTGCAGGACTGCGGGAAGAAGCCGGAGAAAACAGATTTGTGGATCAGAACTTTGTTTTTTCTTCTTTTCTCCCCCCCCCCCAGTAATCATCTGACGACCCCTCAGATTTATCTGCTGTCCCTGGATAGAAAACTGGACATAAAGTAGACCAAACTAGCTCCACCTGCCGCAGCTACAACAGTAACATACTGCATACACACTGATGCTTTAGCAGTAATAATCTAATAATGTCACATATAATCATATATCAGTCAGATAGACCAAAATGGTACTTTTACTTTAATACGCCAACATTTTGCTGCCGATACTTCAGTACTTTTATTTAAGCAGGATTTTTCAAGCAGGACTTGTAACGGAGTATTTCTACATTGCTGTATCAGTACTATTACCCGAGTAAAGAATCTGAATAATACGTTGTCCACCACTGAGCATTGCTATAATGCAACCAGAACACATTTAGAGTGAAACCCTCGAAATTCATGATGCAATGATGTTTGTCACCGACATTTAGTTTTTCACACTCGACTGATTTGAGTGCCCCCTTATTGGATTGTCCTCACAGTGTGCAGCTGAAGGGGAATTAGGCAATTTTTTTTTTTAAACTGCATGAACGCCCATGGAATTATTGCTACATCAATCAGACCTCCGGCAAAACGGCAGAACCAAAATGGCATAAAATAAATAAATAAATGTTGGAAATTGAAAAACACATTCTCAAAGACAGAAATCAAAACACCTTTTGAGAGGCAAGAAGTAAGCAACTGGTGTGGATCCACGCCTCTTATAATCTATCGCAGACGGTCATTTTGTGCTTTCAGGCCATGAAAAACTCACTTATTTGATTTGATTTTGATTTTATACACTTTATTAATCCCCGAGGGGAAATGTCTTCACTACAGCAGGGGGGCTCTCAGGGGGGAGATGCTGCAGCAGGCTGCCACTAGCGCGGCGCCAGGTAACCTGACCTGAGGTGCATGTTTTTGGATGATGGGAGGAAGCCGGAGAACCCGGAGAGAACCCACGCAAGCACAGGGAGAACATGCAAACTCCGCACAGAAAGGCCCAGGACCGGATTCGAACCCGGAACCTTTTTTTGCTGTGAGGTGACAGTGCTAACCACTGCACCACCGTGCACCTGACAGCTTTCAGAGGTAGTTTGTTCTGTCTCTGGTGGGAAACCAGCTGGGGTTCAGTCAGGTCCGGCTGCACAGAATATGGGATGGATGGATATATGAGTGGGACACTTTTCAATGAGTCTCGACTGATATAAGTCTTATTCATCATTTCTTATTTAAAAAAAAAAAAAAAACTTGGTAACACTTTACCATAAGGGAACATGAATTATCTTAAATTCATGCATTGCTTCATGCATTAATATCTAATCCATCATCAGGAAGTAACATGAGTTCAGTCTTTCATTCATGATCCCATGCATGAGCAACACATCAATTAAAGCATTAACTAACGTGAGCAGTACATCATCCATGATTACGATGAATTATTTATTGAATTATTAGTTTGGGCCAACTTTTGTGTCTGTCCATTGACCCGCAGGTTACTATGAATGCGAATAAGACACAAACACAATAACTCAGACATCGTAGTAATTGAAAAACATTTGTTCTCACATTCACTGTTCCAAAACATGCTGCAGTTTTACCCACATTGAATAGTAAAGATCAAATGTGTGCACCTTTCACTTTAGTGCCCACAAACATGATAAACTCAAGAGTAACCAATGCTTAGTTTGGGATGATTTTGCAGAGTTTGGTTCAGTGATCCAAAATTCTTTGCCATTGAACAAATCGATCACAAAACACTTAAAAACTCATTCCGGCTGTGACGTTGATTTATAATGAGTGTAACATCAACTACGTGCAGCGCTGGCTTGTGTGTGTTGCAGTGATGGTCGCTGGCTGCAGAGTTCTATTAAAGCCACAGTACTGTATGTCTGAACTCCGGTGTCGCGGTGGGCTGTCCTATCAGATAAAAGCACTGCAGGTTCAAATAGTCCAGCCGGACATGTCGAAAGCACCGTATTTTCTACAAACAATGCAGCACAAGTTGGTCCACTGACCATCTCCTCATGCAGCCACAGCTTCACCCAGCGCGACACAGTTGCTTTCAAAAAGGGGTCATGTACTGGCGCAGCGCTCACAAGCCTGTGAGAGGAAGAACACCTCGGCTGCATGTTGGTGCCGCATGATCTTTATGTTATGGTGTAAATATACAGTATTTTTTTTTTTTTTAACTGTGGTATCGTTCTGAAGTATTTTGTGGAACAGGTTTATCATCTTCTGACATCCCTCTGTTTACGTTGTTTAAACGTTGGAAGAGGATTGAGGGCGTCCAACGGCTTGTCAGCATATTTAGACCTTCCCCACTTAAAGAGGACACCCTCCACGCCGAGTGACACTCGATCAGTGTGAAGGTGTAGGGGCCGGATTGGAACTGGACCAGGAAGAGACACACAAGGGACCTCTGGAGGGTAAAGTGAGAGACACAGGGAGAGGTACAGGGGAAAAAAAAAACCTAGACTTCAAACGGGCAGAACAAAACCATGACAATGTATTGTTCACATAAACTGTGAATTGAACTATCTAATGCATAAAGTCACAACGCTAAGGGTTCAGAAATACAAATCTAGAGAGAAACTTCAGCCCTTCCCGCCACATAAGAGACACACATCGATAAAGAGGCTTTTATTACAGTAGTTCTCTTTCGTATTCATTCACTTTTCCTGATTTATGCTGTTTTGTCACTTATATTAAAATTGATGTCAGCTATTCAGCAGAATAGTGTGGTTTTTTTTTTAATATCTGTCAGGTGTGATTAGGTATGTAATTGCCATGATAAAGTTCAACTGTATTTATCAATATACCAAAAGCTGTCTAAGGCGTAAAAAAAAAAAAAAAAAAAAAACACTTCAGAGCAACAGCCATTAGAATCCTGCTGGAGCTGCAGCTGTTTGGAGCTTTGGCTCTCTTAATGTTTCGGATGTGAAACACCATTATGACCGGCGAGCACACTGCCAAGCTTTCATCCACCTCTAATTGCTCATCATTATCAACTCTTTGGACAACAATACCCACATTTCAGCTCACATCAACGATTAAAGTCAGAGCAATCTGCACTATGTGGATGGAAAAGTCATCTGGCTGCCCTCTGATGTTTGAGCTCCGAGTCCAGAGAGAAGGGCCGGATCTTTCCACCGGAGATCTGACACGTAAACGTTCTGATGATAGCCTTCATCACCTTCTGCTGCTCCTTCAATGATGATGAAAAGGATACGGAGTCTTTGGACTCACTGAGGTATTGGAGGAACATTTTTAGCCATCAATGCCACTAACTAAGACTCACCATATCTGTGTAGGTTCATTTTAAGTCTATAAACTTTGCTTGTTAAAAAAATACCAATCACATTAACCCGGGTAAAAGTTAATGACCTGTTTCATAAATAAGGAATATAGTCTCTCGTGGTCCCCCCCCTCCCCCCATCTACAGTCAACACACACAAAATAAGAGATTACACTAATTCAGTTTTCTGGCAAAAAATGTACAACTGCAACCAAGTCAAAAATCAGCTGTAAGAACATCATAAAAGCCAAAGCCATTGTTTGATATGTTTTGTTCTCTTGTCTGCTTGTGGAAGTAGAAGGTCGACACTCAGAATCGTACTTAAGAAAAATAAATCAAATTTCTCCAGTAAAATCAACAGCTTCCAACACATTTCGGTAACAAAGTGTATTTTGTAAAAAAAGTATCTCTGTTGTAAAAACTTACAGTTTATAGTCTACTTTTATTGGGTTTATTTGGGTTTATTACATATAAATTAAGAATTGCAGCCACTTGAGAAAGTATCGAGATTCCTTCAGTTTTTGCATACATTATTGCATTTTAATTTCAAATGGATAAAATGTTTTTTTTTTTTTTTTTTTCCATCAATATACACTCAATAACCTACAATGAAAGCATGAAAGCAAGTTTTTAGACATGTTTGGAAATTTACTAAAAATCTAAAACAGAAATGTATTAATTTAAAAAAAAAAAAAAAAAAATCCTTAGTCCAGTGCTTTGTAGAAGCCACTTTGGCAGCAGTTACAGCTGTGAGTCTTCTTGGGTGAGTCCCTACAACCTTTCTACACCTGTATTTTATCCCATTTCTCCTGGCAGATCTTGACATGCTCCTTCAGATTGGTTGGGAAGTGTCTTTGAACTGCCATCTTCAGGTGTCTTGAGAGACGTTCTATGAATTATGTGTATAATATTTAGCTGGGCCTCTTAAAGACAGTCAGAGACTCATCCCCAGTTGTGGCAGAGAAGAGCATTTTCCCTGAAATACTGGTGTGAGGTGAAAACCTCAGATTTTAACACAGCTAAGTGTGCATTTTGCACAGGGTTTAGTAAAAAATAAAAATAAAAAAGGCTTCACTACATGAGACATGAATATGATTAAGTCTACTCAAGACTCATAAATGTCTTGCTCTTCAGATTTGAAAATGCAAAGAGGATAGGATTAAACACTATCTTTGATCAACAGATGTCAGATTACTGTACAAAATCAGTTTATTCGTATAAACCAGGTTAAGAGGAGGCCATGTGGAGTGATGTTGTCTGGATGGAAACTCATCAACAGAAGGAAATGGGAGTTCGGACACAACATTAGAGCGTGAGTCACCACTGGGAGTAAATAAACTCTGGTGTTTGCCTCGCTGCCATCATCAACACAAGCAACATAAACTCAACCTTATGGAAAAGACTCAATACTGTGAACAGGATAGGATATTTAGTAATTATTTAAAAAAAAACATGTTGAGGCAGAAAGAGGATGTGTTATTTGTTAAAACTGATTCAGGCAGAGAAAGGTTGCTGACAGTGCAGATTCATGTGGTTGGAGCCAAGGTCAAATGCTGCGTTCAAATGAGGTCGTATTTACTGTGCACACGAGAAGAGTCCATATGAATGCTGTTAAGCTATTATATTGTAATTTTAGTCATTTAGCGTTTCATAAATTAAGACTCTTCACTGAAAGTTAACAGTTCCAGGCAAAAGTACAGAAGGTCAATCCTTTAGCTCAATCAAATCCAGTCCAGGGTTAAAACAATCCAGTTGGTGTTGGGCAAGCTGATGAATAAAAGGAAGGTCCAAGGGCAAAGCAAAAGATGGTATACAAAAACTCATAAAATACTGGAGAAGAAATGTTTAAAAAAAAACCTGGTTGTACTCTTGGAAGACAAGCTGGGATTCAACGAGCACACAACGCCGACGATCTGACAAAGGAGGTACGAAGCATGCAGACGTTATACACAGGAGGTCAGCGGATAATTGAACACAGCTAGAAACACATCAGGGTGGGGAAGACAATCAGACACAGGTGGGCAGATGAGAGGACAGGAAGTTAAGACAACAAAAGTCAAACAAGAAGGAAAATTGCAAAAATAAAACCGTGAGTGAACATAAATTACTTAAAGAGACAGAAGACCAGACGAAGAGGAAAAGGTAGATTGACAAAATTCATTGTTGTAACCACCAGTGTGATCGAGAAAAATGAATAATAAAAAAAAAGAAGCAAATTAACAGTCTGAATGGAGTGATGTGTTTGGTGTTAATAACAAAACCAAAAAAAATAAAAATAAAAAAATAAAAAATGCAAAGCCGTGTATGCGGTATGTGCAGGAAGCCCTGCAGAATGTCATTCTCCTCATGCTGACAGCAGCAACCAACTTGTGTGTTGTTCGCTTTGGTTCATCACTTTGCATGTTTGGTTCGTGTCACTGTTGGTCTGAATGAGATATTTGCCAGACAGGCCAAATAGATCTGCATATTCAGCGACATATCCAATATATTGAAGATTTACTGACACTTTTTTAATCAAAACGCCTATAAATGATCTCTCTGTGACGATTGTACACGAACTGGACTAAGCTGCCACTTCAACTGTTGTAAATCTTCAGTGTTATCTGTGCTGCGTCCTCATATCTGACACTTCAACCTGACAGTTCCACAGGGACACGTTACTGCTGAAGTTACTCAGATCATGGAACATGTGGAGACAACAACATGGGTTTCATCTCAATCTATAAAAAGTTGCACCTTGTTTATTTATTTGCAGCATCCTCCTCTAACAGGCTGCTTTAGCCTTGAATGCTTTCTGAACCGTTCTCAGTTCGCATCATATACAAACCTTAAAAACCCTGCTTCATTTGATAATGCATGTAAGTCTCAACACTTTCTGGTAACCTTAAGACACTGCTGTCTTGTCCAGGCTCCTCTTGAAAAACAGATATTTCATTTCATGGAAGCAGCTCGTTAGAAAAAAAGAAAAGCAGGAAGCGACTGGGTCCAGCTGACCTTTGACCCTGCAAGAGTCAGTTTAAGTGAAACTATAATTACAGTAATAGTAGCAGAGGTTTTTGTGTCACAGCAGGAGTTTGTTATGTCCTCCCAAAGCTAGAGAGACTCGTCTCGTGAAACTCGGGTCCTATTTTCAGATGGACTTCCACAAAACGAATAGGGAGGGATTTTAGCATAGCATCACAGAAATAGCTCATAGAAATGTTGTTACTGACTTCCATATCGGCCTCATTTTTCAGACCCGGAAACTACGTCCACTTTTATTTACAGTCTGTGGTTGATACAAGTGGGAGCAGTAGTATCTAAAAATAAATTACGTTGTATAATAATTTAATAGTTATAGATAAACAAATAAGTTATAGTTCATACAAGTAACCAAATTCAAAAACGGTCTCAGTCCTTTAAAATGCTTACCATCAGCGTTTAGTAGCCTGCTAGCAGAAGGAATAAAAGACTTAGAGTAGCAATTTTTTCTACATTACAACATCTGCCTCACAGGGAATTCACTGGACCAGAACATGGTCAGGTTGGCTGACAATACCTTTAGCTTTTTGGGTAAGCGGTTTCTCCCGGTAATTATCTTGGAGCAAAGTTTCACAATGCTGTGTCTACAATTTTAAATATCCTTACCGTGTATTAATCAATGATTAATTCCTTACTTTTTGATTCAGTAAGGTCATGGAAGTTGTCCTCATTTAACAAAGGCAGGAAGGGCCTGACTCAGATCTGGAGAAGAGACAGTAGTGCAATGTCTTCAGACAAATTCACAAGGTTATTTAAAAATCTACGTCCCAAAAGCTACTGCAAAATAATCTTCATTTCAACACAGTCCTAACTGTCTTCTAAGGATCATTAGATGTGAGCATGTGAACACCCGATTGAACAGTCTATATACTGCATTCCTGTAGATAGGGACAGTTAGTGTGTGGATACCTGATAAAACTGTTTTTTTTTTTTAATCACAATGTGGCAGTGCTTCCCAATTTCATAATCCAAAAACACCCTTCAACTGCTGCATCAGTTCATTTTTTTCCCTTCCAGTTGCTTTGTGGCAGCAAGATGAAATAAGGAAGATAATGAGCAGATCAGGGTGAGATGTTATCAGTGTCCCTGCAGTGCGCTTTTGTTTAAGGGGACCTCGACCTTGCTGCCTGCTTCCTCATTCAGTCTTTTTAAATCAAACATATCCTACACATGACACTAAAACACATGTGTATGCAGCTCCCACATAGAGTAAATACCAGGAAGCGAACACTGGACAGATTCCAGTTGAGGGTTAATGGCCTTGACTTCCACAAAATTGTAACCTGACATTCAGAATGAGTGAGTTTTTTGCCTGAAGGGATATATAGCAGTAGGACAGGACCCGGCCAATCAGCTGGATTACAGCAAGCGCACACGTAAATAAGGAATAAATACACAGAGGAGCTATAAGACATGGTGTTTGCACATGACTGTGCTTAGGTTGGCTGCTGTCCTGTGGCATCTTTTATAGGTAAGCTTTTATCTCAGTGAGCTGTGTCAAAGCCAAGGAGAGCTTTCTTTACTTAAATAGTATATCATTATATCCACTATGGAAAACAATTTCTCTCTTGAATGCTTGAGAGCTCTGAGCAGACTCTCTCTGAGACGCAGATCATTATGTCTCTTTAAAATGTGGCAACTTTGCAATCAATGTTCTTAAAGGCAGTTTACCTTCAACCTTTATGCCCCCCCCCTCTAAAAAACAGACTTTGGGGGAGTAAATGTGTTGTAGAAACAGTGTGCCTCACTTTGAAAAGACATTATCAATGGTTGAGTTAAGTCATGTTTATCTTTATAGCTCAATATCCCACACTGTGCAGGGATTCAGTGTGCTTTTAGATACGTACCTCTAAGTCCTGGTGAATCCCAAGTATAAGAAAAGCACAATTAATTGAAAGTGTTTATTGGAAATACAGTAAAGGAATATCATTATCAAACAGATCCAAAAGTAGAGTGAATACCGGACTTCAATTTGCCAGATGTGCATAAAGAAGGCTCCAACTTAACATTGCTCCTTGTCTGCTGAATCGGTACAGAGGCATCTGTGCAACAACTTGTTCCCTGCAACAAGGGCTGGATTGATTATTCTGTGTCAATTTTTCTGTTCATGTAAGCAAGTAAGCAAGTGACAGTCCACTGTGACATCACCCAGTAGTTTGTGAAGCCTCCAGTCTGGCATTTGGTCAACGCCATCACAGTTTTTTTGAAGTCAGAATTGACCTTATTTGGACAAGCTGGGAAGAAGTGAGGGGTGGATCTAACTGACAACTAGAGGACACTACGCCCACCTACCTACACCGGAAACTTGATTGCATTCCAGGTATGTCAATCAAACAAGACACACCCCTAAACATACCTTTGTTTGAGGCCTGATTTTAATTACTTATGGACTTATTTTCAGAAGGACCACGAAACACTGATCAGAAGGAGTGAATTCAAATATTGACATCGTTATGACTTGGACATTTTTTTTTATTGACTTTGCACTTTATGAGAGAAGTTGACACTTTTTGAATGTGAGTCTGTTGGACCTAGAGTTGTTTTGGAGCCAGCCTCTAGTGGCCGTCAGTGGTATTGTACTTGAGGGCACTTCCACAACAGCTTCCCTTTTCAGGCCATAAAATGGTGTCCATTTTTATACACAGTCCATGACTAACAGCTTGTTCTCCTGCCCCTAAGTGGCCAATAAACAAAACAAAACAAATAACTTTTAAAGCGTCTTTAAATATGCTCACGTTATGCTCATGCATTGCATGATGATAGGAAGAACCCTAGGTTACAATAGGAAACCAACGCAGGAAGACTAAAGTCAGGGTGATAAGGCAGTGTGAAGTTGATGTAACAGATGGCAAACACAGATGGTCAGAAAGACTTTAATACCCTGCCCTTGGATGGCTGTTTGACACCAGAGAGCTGCTTGAAAATTAACAATACGAGACAGATCCTTATTTATTCAAGCATCAAGATGACACTGCAAATGACCAAAAGCCAAAGTGAGAGTTAATGTCAGCAGTGACATGTTCCCACTTCTCCATGCAATTAATTTCCTGGTTTTTGATAGCTTTTCTCTCTAAATGTGTAGTATATTTCTGCATGTTTTTAATTTTTTTTAAATTTTTTTTTATCATGATTACAGTATGATCAGTGTTATCATGCATTGTGTGTAGTCTCCAGTCTTTCTCTATAAATTGACTGTCCCAGGAAAATGACATCATCTCAAACTAGAAGACACAAAAACAAAAACAGACTTAGAATAGACAAAAGACTCAAGACTGGGTGAGCGGCTATGATTCAGTCCCAGCTTGTAGGCGTCTGAAGTGTGAAAAATAAGTATTGGCCGTGATAAGATAGCGATCTCGTCCAACATTTTTTGTGTGAATATGAAAGAGGATTTCATTGCTGCTTTTAAAAGCTGGTAACGCTTTCTGTGGTTGTCTTATGCCTGTGCCCTACTTTTTAAAGGTCACACAGCTGAGGAGATTCCATAAAGAGCTGCGGAACAGCTGCTAAATCAGCTGGTGAGATGAAATGACTTCAAGAGTGGTGCTGTGAAGAAGGGAGACCAAATAGATAGGATGCTGCTATTTCAATGACTTTGTGATTTCCTCCTGCCTCTTGAGGACAAAAAGGTGACCAGTTGAGGCTTGACTCAGGTCGGGCAACCGCAGCGTAGACTTCTTGCCTAATACACCAGTGTGCTGCACAGACAGAGTTCGCTGCGCCAGGACTACTTTGGTAGTGTCAGAGAAGTCATCAGGTACACCTCAAGTAAAAGCACAAAAAATACACATACTTGATTTTACAGTCTTAAAAATGTCCTCCGCAAACAAATGATTATATTTTTTTTTACGGTTTAAGTAATTGCCACACTATATGACTGGCTAGACGTCCATGAAGGTGTTGAGATCCGTTACTTAAGTAAACGTAGAAAAATACTCAATTTAAAGTAAAAGTCATGTATGAAAAATCTTTATTAAGTTAAAGTAAGCTAGTATTAGCAGCAAAATGTAATGAAAGCATGAACGTGAAAGTACTGGTTTTGTCCCTCTGATTGATATTTTATTAAATTATCGTATTATTATGACATTATTAGATTATATTACTGCTGAAGCATCAGTAAGCAGCTGCCGGAGGAAGGCTTAGTTTGAACTACTTTATATCCAACAGCAGATAAATCGGAGGTGTTATCAGATGATTACTGGGAGAGAAAATAAGAAGAAAGAAAGTTGTGATCCACAAATCTGTTTTCAGTTTTTGACTTTTTTCTTTCATCTTTGATTTTCGGTGAGATATGAGTCGTGGGGCGGCATGATGGTGCAGTGGTTTAAAGCACCGTCACCTCACAGCAGGAAGGTCTGTGGGTGCCAGGCTTCCTTCCACAGTCCAAAGACATACATGCTAGGTTTACTGATGATTCTAAATTGATCGTAGGTGTGTCTACGACAAGCGCGAACCTCTCGACCCCCCCTTGTATCCCTGGGATGTTGGATCATTTGCACATTTATTGAAGTTAAACCCTGTGAGAAGTTGAGAGGGGAAAAAAAAATAGATTTAGCATCCTCTAAACAAACACAGGCTCTCCTTGGGATATATCAGAGCACTTCTACCTTTAAAAAACAGAACCTAGTATTTGATGCAGGCGACCCAGAAAACTCTCAGGATTAGACAAATAGTGTTTTACCTCTCACTCTTTAAACACAAGTATTGAGCTGCTTGCTTGTTTTCTTCAGGGCATCCAGAAGAAGGCCTAAATTTGTAAAGAGTGTTGAGCTACACTCAGAGAAGAGCTGGCTGTGGTTTAAAGGAGATAAACTGTCAGTGCTTCTGTGCATTAAGTCAGTCAGTGCTGATCTCTCAATCTGTTATCACAATAATCTCAAGAATCACAATAATACACTTCTGCAAAGTGTTTAGAGCTATTAGAGTTAAAAAAAAAAAATCCTTAAACAAATACATTTAAAAACAAACCATTTGAATCTGAAATATTTGTGGAGATGTATTTTTGCAAAATAGTAAGAAGCATATAACAGTGTTCGGTTCACCATAGTTCAAATTTAAAAGTCTGTGTGTAGTGGTTCAGTGAAACACAAAGTAACACACAATGTGACTCACAGGCAATAAAAAGCTGATGTCTGCAAAGGCTGAATCAGTCAGAACGGGAAACCGAGTCCAAAAGATTGTAAATAAGAAGACAGCAACCCATGAGGGCAGAGAGGCATAAATATAAGAAGGCATACTTAGGAAATGATAATTTGTTTATCCAATGACTTTACTCCTTGTCATTTGAGATTTCTCATTTTTCAGAGAGTTGTTGGGGGGGAGTGGGGGTATGAAAAATAGAAGCACAATTGTCATTTACCCATTGTGCATCTATACAGCGAGTGAGGAAGAGCAAGAGATTGATTTATGTTTGTTTGCGACACGTTGCCGACACGATGCCACCATGAAGCTCTGATTCGCCTACTTGCGTTAAAACGTCAGTGAGATACAGCCAAAACAATAAGACAGGATGAGCTGTTGTCAACATTTTACTTTCAAAAATGGATATTAAAAAAAAGCAACCAAAATCAACAAAACAAGCAACAACACAAAAACAATTTAAATATTGAGTACAGGATGACGACCACCAGCGCCACAGGCGCTTCTGGCATTTTTCAGAGAAAACATCGTTTCAAGCACAGGTGTAAATAACAGCATTAATTAAAAGAGCTCAGTTCCATCGAAGTGCTTCAGTTTCAGCAGCCCTGCTATTGTGCATGCTGACTCACTGTCACACTGCCACAGTTCACTGGAACACTTGAACAGAACTTATGATCGTTAATGTTGTTAGGAACACCTGTGCTTTTCCCGCTGTGACAAGCCAAAATGCTGGCTGTGAAAGAAAGGCCTACGAGAGACGAGATTAGTGAGAGGCTGCAGAGAAACAGTACGACCACCTGTTTACGATGCAGTGCACTATATTTAACCTCTCCCCTTATGTTAAGTCTCGAAAGTCTGAAAATATCTTTTTGCATATGGTTTTTTTTCTTTGGTTAGTGACTCTTCTCTGTCTAGTTCCATTTTCCTCAGTCAAAACATGCCAATGAACTTGAGGAAGAAAGAGGCATGATGTCTCTTCATACCCCCCTGACTTACCATCATGAATATTTTAATGATTTTAATTAGATTGGATTTTAATTATTAATTGGCTAACAACTTAAGTTCTTTCAACAGCAGTCTTTGAGGCGAGTCCAACAGCGAGATCACAGGCACTGATATTGCGTTATATCTCGTATTGACACTTGACTCTGCTTGCCCAGGATGATGTCCATGGTTGCTTGAAAGGGATTTGATTAGATTACTGAGATTGACTATGACTGATGACGCCTTTTTCAACATATGAATGTGCTACATTACAGCGCTCCTCATCCAGGATACATTGTTAGTACCCTTAGTTTTACCAGAACACTGAGTGGGAAGATCAGACTGAATGTCTGCTTGACTTAAGTAGTGATGAGAAAAGGGAATGATTTTTCTTTAGGCGGATTGTAACTTTTATTTCTTGTGCAGGGAAGCATGGAGTAATCCTGGGGCCTATTCCTGGTTACACTGAGGTAAGGAGCGACAGAGAGAACAATGATGAAGTAAATCAAATCTGATGTGTCGCCATAAATATTAAACCTTTTAAAACATAGTTGCACTGCTGCCCCTAGAAGCCTTAAATTCCCATCTGATCAGACCAGCTGATTTAGCTGCTTCAAAGTGGGTTTGATGATGACCATCTGCCTAAATTAATCCAAAAAGTTTTCATTAATTCAGATCAATTTCCATAATAACATTGTTCAGTAGGTGTAACGCCGCAGAGGTTTTTGCACTCATGTCCAGGAACAAAATGTCATAATATCCTATGCAATGGATTAATTATCAATTATGCAGTACATTACGAGAGCGCCGTAATCCTTCATGTTTGAGGGAAAGTGATACACACTATTACAGGAGCCAATGCTGCCAGAAGAGACTGGACAACAAGCAACCTGCATTTTCTGCAGTGAGACGATGACCAAACACAACATGCCCTACAGATAAGATTTGTGTGATCATCTTAATGAAAAAAAGACAAAACGTGCTTATGAATCTATTCAAGATCTGTTTGTTGGAATTGGGAGATTCATTTTCATCGATCCTTTCACAACTCTTTTCTTTATAAACTGTGCTCTTCTAGAACTACTAGTGTTCCTGCTGGAGGAATGATGCTATAATAAAAGTTTGAACTTGTGTTTTATGTAATATAACTTTTTTCTTCATAGAAACTGACCAAACTAAGATCCAGCTCCCCACTGACCCTCAGGAGTTTTTTCTTTTCCAATGGCGATGTGTTGTTGCCAGGCAGCGTGTGATGTCACGCTAGTGTCTCATTTTGCCTATTTCTACCACTTAAAGCCCTCAGACTCAAATGCTGCATTCAAATGGAACTCATGAGCTCGTGGTCACAACATGGGAAGTCATATGCACCGCATGCTTGGCATTCAAGTGGTTAGTCATGAAAACACAGTTGCTGGGTAATTACAACGCAAAGACTAACAATTTAGCAAGGTAACGCAGGAAATGCAAAGGCACAGAAGGAAAAGATGAGGTCATTGGGATCAATATTTTCCTCTGACGAAGGCAATTATCTAACTTACAAAGACAAACTCTACATAACTAAAATTACAATATGTTAGCCCAACATCCAACAAAAAAAAAAAAATGCAGTTTTTGTAAACACTAGCAAATACATCCCAACTCCTGAACTCAAGCCTTATAGGACATTTCGAGTTGCGACGTCGTGAATACCACAGGGGGCCAACCTGGTGTTCCTTTTCTTCTTTTTGGGAAAATTACTACTGTTCATCTCGTTCAACTGCGTTGTTGAATTTGCTTCATTTGAGTGTCTGTCGCGCTGGCAAGAAGAAAAATCCTAAAGCTTAACAAAGTAAGAAAACGTGCCCTGAAAGGAAGGCAGTTTTCAACCAACACAGCAACGGCGCCTGTGAAATAAATGATCCCCAACTTCATAAACACAAACACACACACACACACACAGACGTATGAAAATGAATTGCAAATGAAAGTGATTATACAGCAAAACTCTTGGGTTATTGGTGCGTTACTTCTCCCCCAGCTGCCAGGTAATCTGACAAATTAGTCTCAGCTGTTCGCTTCTCTTCTCTGGAGGGAATATTTTTTCTTCTCCGTGGCTCCTGAGATCCCAGGCTTCCTTAGAGTGTGGGCTTACACACACACAGACACACAAAGCACACTCCAGATGCCTGTCCACTGCCTGGAGCAAATACATCTGCAATCTCTCCAGTTGAACACAGCTCTTTTCTGACCAAATAAAGATAGTTATTAGTTTGAATATGGGACCGAAAGAGTATTCAAGACAAGACATTTGATTTTTGAGCATCATGTTCCATAGACTCTTATATAGGTGGTGGTATATTTTCCATTTTGTGTCTGAGTTGTTTCAATCTAACAAAATGATCTTTGATGTTCGGCCAACAAAAAATCCTCCTCACGTCACGTTTCAGATGGTGGCACCAATATCTGTGTGTGTGGGTGCAGGCGGTGTGTGTGGATTGTATTACTTTTCTGGACTCTAAATAAAATATCAACACGATAAAGAGTTATGATCACTATAGTTTGGTAAATACAGGCCTGCTGACATTTTCTAATAAGTGACAGTTAGTGCGTGGATACCTGATAAAACTGTTTTGTTTTTTTAATCACAATGTGGCAGTGCTTCCCAATTTCATAATCCAAAAACACCCTTCAACTGCTGCATCAGTTCATTTTTTTCCCTTCCAGTTGCTTTGTGGCAGCAAGATGAAATAAGGAAGATAATGAGCAGATCAGGGTGAGATGTTATCAGTGTCCCTGCAGTGCGCTTTTGTTTAAGGGGACCTCGACCTTGCTGCCTGCTTCCTCATTCAGTCTTTTTAAATCAAACATATCCTACACATGACACTAAAACACATGTGTATGCAGCTCCCACATAGAGTAAATACCAGGAAGCGAACACTGGACAGATTCTAGTTGAGGGTTAATGGCCTTGACTTCCACAAAATTGTAACCTGACATTCAGAATGAGTGAGTTTTTTGCCTGAAGGGATATATAGCAGTAGGACAGGACCCGGCCAATCAGCTGGATTACAGCAAGCGCACACGTAAATAAGAAATAAATACACAGAGGCGCTATAAGACATGATGTGTTTGCTCATGACTGTGCTTAGGTTGGCTGCTGTCTTGTGGCATCTTTTATAGGTAAGCTGCTGACATTTTTTAATAAGCACTGAACATAAATTGAGGCTAATAGGAAGGCCATCCAATTAAACTTTTGACTCACTGATGGCATCAGATGAAAAGCTACAGAATAATTGCAATTAAATGTATGTATTTACTAAACGTCATGGGAATCCGTTCAATAGCGGTTGAGACAGTTCACTGATATCGTCACAATGATATTTACGTCTAAGTGACTTTGGCTGTGTTCCAAATGGTGTACTTCCCTTAGTACACTAACATAGAGTACTCTTACATGTTAGGACTCTTACTTGTGTAGTACTTGAATTATTATAGTTCAGTGTTGTCTCAAATCACACACAGTTGTTTTGCACTGAAATAAGTCACACTTGAATTCATCACCTGGCAATATATCTGCTGGCTTTAATTATTTTACCCAGTAATGAAAGTGTTTTTGTGTCTTCACACACACACAATAAACACACTGATGGGTTCTGTCCAACAGCAGTTGTGGCGGTACTGTAAAAACAGACACTTTTTTCAGTGCTGTGCAACAGCTGCAGCTTCCTCAGATGCCTTTATTTGAAAATTCTTTACATCGGTGGTCAATTCCTTTCCACAATGGAGCCAAGATGGCAACCGTTGGAACTCACAAAGGGAATAAGAAGAAAAGGATGCATTGCTCGGAAGCCTACTTGTTCCAAATTGCATCATTTTTGATTTTTCCCTTCAAATGTTGCGCTAAGAATCCCGACGGATATGGCCGAGGGGGTCAAATTTCAAGGCGCATTTTTATGACGAAGCAGTATGTCTCAATTGTATAAATACTACATGCAACAGTACATACTTTGTAAAAAAAAAAAAGAAGAAAAAAGTATGCAATTCGGAATGCAGCTTTAATTTTTGGACCATTTTGAGTGCACCATCCGGCATGTTTCCATACTTGACCGTGAACACACTTATGCACTCAAAACATGAATTGTTAGTACGTAAGTATGACATTTGGAACACAGCAAATGTCTCTGCCTCCAGAGGATCATGCAGTAGCTGCTGAGATGTTTCAGTTTGGATCAAATTTGGACAGAGATCAACATTGCCTTAAAATGTCGGAATCACTTTAGATACAGACACAATGTCATCTGGCATTATTCATATTTATGCATGTTTGATTGCACATTTCTCAGTCAAATAGTGTTGCTCAAACATTCCAGTAATCAGCCGTATTTTCTCACTTACATCATGAAATGTGTTATGTCTCTCCTTTGCATGGCTAATCATCACATGTTTGCATATTTGCAACCTGGAGCAATAATCTCTGGACCTCTCAGCTGCACTGACAGCTGTGAGGCATATGCTACTGTGGCTGCAGCAGATGCCTGGAAACAAAATCAAAAAAATATATAAGCATGTCTATTTTGTAGGTGCAATGATACAGCCAACTTTAGCATTTTAGTCAGCTATGGAAATCTTTCATCTTCCAAATACCTTGGGGCAGGAGAAAAGGAGTGGTACAATATGTGCTATTGTTGACTGAGGAGGCATGTCTCCCTAACACAGTATGGTATTTTCGGATTCATCTCCACAAACACAACAGAGAGGTGAAAAGAGAGCAGCACATGACAAAGTAGTCATTGGGGCATTAAGGGGATTGGGTATTGAGTGGAAAAGAACACATTAAGCTAATGGATGAAGCCAATGGACTGCTCTTCAACCCCCACCATCTCCAAACTCCATCTATAAGCCCTGCACACTAATGTATCATCCATCCAAGGCATGCTGGACAATTGCCGTCCTCCCTAAGAGATAATACTGTATGTGATGCTTTCTGTGGGTGCATTTTGGAAGAAAATACTCTCCTGAACAAGTCGAAGGGCTGAGAAAGGTTCAGACCAGCTGTGGACTGAAGCATTATTTAACATAGAACAAAACTATATCTCATGTCAGTATATCCTACCACAATCAAATTATCAGCAGGTGATATGAGAGAAAGTAGGCTGCGTCAAAAATATATATTTTTAAAGCATCGGGCTCTTTGACAAATCAAATTACATCAAAATATCCACAGAAACTTTTCAAATTACTTTTGCAGCATAATCCATTTCCTTTTGATGTGTTAGCTCTAGTTTGTGACTCACATATTAGGCATTACATCAGCATATCCCAGCTAAGCATATAATTTTCTGAAAAATAAATGTGAGTGTGACTCAGAAGGTTATTCAACAAAATGTGTCTGTTCCAAAAGCATTTCTAGAATTCTCAAAGATTCAGCTGCACAGTAAAATAAAACAAATTATCTAAATTAAAAAATACTATTTCAAATTTATTGGAATATAATGTTGGATCTTAAACATGTTTTTTTTAAAATTATTATTACATTAATAATAATAATTAAAAAAATGCACGTGTTAAGGAAGAAAACAACATCTGGATAGTTGGAATCCCAACAGTAGTTGTTGCTAAACAATATTCCAGATTTTCCAAATATGTTTGAGAATTTTTTTTTTTTTAAATGCTTTTCTGAGTAGCTCGAATGTCATGGTAATACATGAGAGGCACAAACTAAGGTGCTGGTGCTCTCCAATGGTCAAATTACCGCTTGTGTTTTAAGTGTGAGGATGTGTTAGTACTGTGGAGGTCGCTTGATACAATCATACTTGTTGGTTTGGGATTCAATGGAAATCAACCTATTGTGTCGGTTCAGTATATGTTATGTGACCCCTTGGACTATATATAAAAGTACATGTAATTTCCCAGTCTGAAAAGTAAAGTTGCCTTAAAGTGCAACACCACAGAGGGCCACTGCTTTGATTAAACTTCTCTCATGAAATACAAAATAGAAGTTAATAGTTTCATTCACTAGATTTATTCCTTCTGATAAGTGTGTTGGTGGTCTCTAGACTGAATGTACCAAACAGAATAAGAAAAACGAGATGAGTCGCTTGAGAAGTTTTGATGTGTTGAGGCGTTCCTTGTGGTACTTTTAGAATTCTGACTGTTGTAAATCCAACCTGACTCCAGCTGTTGTCCTCAGCAACGGGGCATCAGAGACACCTTTTCATGCCTGCAGACAGAATCTCTCAAGAGAAACAAAACTTTCCTTTTAGGGGATAGAGGAGCCGCCCTCTCAGTAAAGACAAGGACAAAGGTGACATCATGAGACATCAGATTATTACAAAGCTGAAACGGACCGACGGGATTCTGTAAACCGAGCAGAATTATTGATATGTGGTTAGTTTTGGTGACCCATGGGGAAGGTACAGATAGATCCACCTTGATTCAAGGTGGGCTGACAGCAGGTTGTGCGACAGATCCTCCACTGAGGCAGTATCTCTAAAAAGCTGTTGATTTAACCATGAAATTGAAGAGTGGGCTCATGGAACAACATGTTCAGCCAGATTGTGATGTGAGTTTTGTGTTGAGCTCATTTCGTGACAGCTTCTTAATTCCAGATCAATTTAGTTTTGTTTGCTTCCTGTGGATAATGTCTTTGGACAGCAGTTGCAGAAAGGATAACATCCACACTGACGCACTGAAACAGGATTTTTAATCGATGACAATGCTCATCAGCTTGTAATGATGATTGGGATACATGTGTCTCACGGTTGGACGTGAATAATTAGCGAAGCCACAGTTGAACAGAATCCCCAGAAAAGGCTGCTTTCGTTGCCTGCTGTCACTGAAGTGCACTTTCCTCATCCAGCTGGCATGCTGTTTGCAGGCATGTTTGTTGGCTTTTAGAGTGATGTTCTCCTCTTAAAAAACACTGAATGACTTACACTTCAGAGTCAAAGGTTATGGGTGCAGTGGCTCTTGAGAAATTCTTGATCTAATTACCGGGCAGTAAAACACAGGTCAAGGTTAAGAAGAAAATGGGTACTTTCTCAGTCACTTATTCCCTCCTAACTCCTTTAAGTGCTCTTCAGAAGTCAAGGTATGGTATTGGCAGAGCCGGTCTTAGTTTCACGTGGCCTCGGGGGACTGTAATCAAAATAAAGTACACGCATTCGGGAACGGAGCCAACATAGCCAGGATCGGTCTGTCACATTCCTATTATTACTGCAGCTGTAGGCTGTTGACAGACAATGCAAACGGATGTGGGAGCAAGAAAAACATGGCGGACGATCTTCCGCCTCAGTCACTTATTTCCATATGGAGGGAAGATCAATAGAGTTCGTGAGATTTACCACAGTGAGACAGATCATTGGCACTGAAAGCATGGCAGTGTTTTCTTCTTCCAGTCAGCTTTGCTTCTATTTTGAAAATTACCAAAGCCATTAAAAAAAAAAAAAAAAAAAAAAAAAAAACCCTGAACCAGAGAAAGCTTTTCACTCATTTGTTTCATCGTGTGATGAATTACTTTGGCTACTGGGTATTGATATTTTAATCAGCAAGTTCCCCCAAGTTTTTATGTATATACAGCGCTGGAAAAAAACGAGACCACTTCAAAATGATCAGTTTCTCTGGTTTTATATTTATTGGTATGTGTTTGAGTAAAATGAAAAGTAAAATTGTTTTATTCTATAAACTACTGACAACATTTCTTCCAAATTTCAAGTACAAATATTGTCATTTAGTGTATTTATTTGCAGAAAATGACAACTGGTCAAAATAACAAAAAACATGCAGTGTTTTAAGATCTCGAGTAATGCAAAGAAAACAAGTTCATATTCATTTGAATCTTCCTAAGTTAAAACTAATGTTTTAGAAATCAATATTTGGTGGAATAACCTTGATTTACAATCACAGCTTTTGCGCGTCTTGTCATGCTCTCCACAAGTCTTTCACATTGCTGTTGAGTGACATTCAAATGAGTTGGTGGTCATCCCGATGAGTGGAGAGTCGTTTTCATCCTCTGCCGGTCTGTAGCTTTGTTGTCCCTAATGTCTGCTGCTTGACCTTGTTCTTATGAACCGCCGCCTTTGAAATTTTAAGGATGGAAGCAACCTGACGCCCACTGTATCCCTCTGCCAGTAAAACCAGAATTGAACCCTTCTTTTCCTCACTCAAAACATTTCTTTTTGAACTCTTTTGGCATGGTCAATAGTCACTTCTTTTTTATTCCAATTACTTTTGAGGTACTACTAGCACTGTTTCTGCCATCTCGTCGGTCCTATTGCAAAAGGATAGTGATGACCACATCACTGGTTTTTATACTTTTCTTCATTAAATAAGATTTGGTTCAGGTGATCACCTAATCAGCACCTCATTAAGCAGAATCAGGTGTGCCTGTTTTGGAATTCAACTGACACTGGAATGAAATGGCTGCCATACACGTAGAGATGCTGATTTAAGAAAAATGTGGATGACCTTAATTTTTTTCCAGAGCTCTATATATATATGATTTGTATTAAGCTGCAAAACTTCTCCTATTTATGCTTAGGCACATAATATATGCTTATATTGTAAATATATGTTACGTAGAATTAATAGGAAAAACATAAGCATACATATTTTTTGTATATATGTTGTTTGAATAAACGTACATACTGTAAGAGTGACGCCAGTGCCAAGTGCCATAAAGTACAACACCACAGAGGGCCGCTAGGGGCTGGCTATAAAAAGCCTCCGACTCCATAGACTCCCATTCAACTTCTCTCTTGAAACAAAGTCAATAACCAAACTAAATGAATGTGAGTGTATGACTGGAAGGCAAAGCTGTGACAGATCATTTAATTAAAACAAATAAAAAACGTTATTACATCAAAAGTAGGCTTTTCAATTGATCCTTTGTCAAGTTTTCATTTGTCACACACATCACACACACACACACACACACACACACACACACACACACACACACACACACACACACACACGCCAATAAATGTTTATAATACATTTCCTGAGCTAAGATTCCCTAAAACAAAGGTGTTACTGACTTAATGTGCATTTTGTAGAAGAAGTGTGACTCCATCAGAGATGTCAGTGATAGAAGCACACATGGCAGTAACCTCACCCAGAGCAGGTGGTCATACCACATCAGCTGATGTTTGTTGGTAAGATCCTGTCTCTTGTTTTTACATTTATAGGATTCATCATCGGCTGCTGCTGCTGAACAGCCTATTTAAGTGGGTTTAAAATTTTATTGTTAACATTACGTGTCCCCGACTACCCCCAGAAGTTGTTTACGTGGTCAGAATAGCTTCCAGTGCATTTATACTTTTTGGTTAAATGCTTTTTTTTTTTTTTTTTTTTTTTTTTCCAATCAGGGCATTGGTTAATACCAGATAAATGGAGTCACAAAGTGCACCACAACATTTCTTGGCTAATGGTTTGAGACAGACATATTCATTTGATGTGATCAGCATTGGGAGTTAGGCTATGTGGCTTGTTTTCTGAGGATTTCAAATTTGGAGACTTTGAACATGGATATGATAACAAAACTCTGGATTTTAGGTCCATAAAAACTCTGAACAGACCTAAAATCCAGAGGTTTGTTATCATATCCATGTTCAAAGTCTCCAAATTACCTTTCAGTATGTTGATCTGACATTGAGATGACAGCAGTTTTAAATGTTAACTTTGGTGAACTCTACATTTTTGGTATTTAAAAAAAAAAAAAAAAAAAAAAAAAAAAAAAAATTGATTCATCTAACAAGTATTGATTGTAGTATGTCCAAATTAATGGCTTACAGAAGTTGTGGAAAAATACTTGGGTTTTTTGAAAATCCTAGCACGGCGAAGATGTCAGAAAGCGAGTTTGACTCCCTCTGATACAACTGCCTGTATGCTGGTTTGGACTCTCTACAGAAAAAACCTTTTGGCAACAGTGTAGTCTTCCACTGAGGACTTGTGCTCACTTCGGTGCAAGTCAGGCTGGAAGCCAGAAAGTAGGTGAACATTGTCTGAAACTGTCTGCGTCAAAATGTGGCTGTAATAATTCTTATTAGTTCAGTTGATTTGATATTTAGACAGCTTTTAATCCCAAACACACATCCAATTTTGTGACGAGACGAGAGGCAAAATAAGATCGAGCTGCTGTGTGTCAAACTACTTTTGACTGGATCATCTCTAATGGAGGTGTAATTGTAATAAATAGACAGTGATAAATGACACTTAAATTTAAATATATTTTTCTGTTTGATATTGACAGCAGATTTGAGAATAATCTTATGGGGAATTTTTTTTAGGCCTAATAGGTAGCCTAAAAACTCTCTACTTTCTCACTGTAACAGTTTAACAATTATGTGCAAAACATGGATAAATGTGTGTATATATGTTGCATTTTTGGACAAATTCCAAAGTTTTAAAACTTTGCGCCTGAAATCAACCCAAAATCTACCCTCCTGCTGGGATCAGGATTACTTTTCTGATCCGAGGTAAGTTTTGAACAACACGGACTGAAGGTTTGACCCAGATCCAAACCAAATCTACATTCTGTGATTTAATATGATTTCAGACTCCTTTTATTTTTGCTTCCGAACAACAGATCACATCAATTTCACGTGCAAAAATCCCACATGACACGTGCATGAGAGACATGTATTTTGCCAATTGGATATGTACGGTTTTGGAACATTTTCACGGTGTAATGTGTGAAGCCCACGCACATTCCCAAGTAAAAACCTTCCCACATATTTTCCCCATATGTTGTAACGTGATAAACATGTCCACCACATGTGATCACATGTGGTAAACATGTGAAATTCGTGTTTTTTTTTCTATTTGGGCTCACTTCCCCGGGGCTCCCTCTCCTCTCTCTCCCTGTGTCTGTGATTGCCTGAGTGGAAGAAGTTGTGCGCAAGGTCACAGCGAAGCCACACAGGCTGCACCTCATCACCGTAATCAAGCCTTCAACAAATAAAGCTCTGCCACAACCACTTTATCAGATTGTCTGCATCACTACCTATAAAGCCTCTGGTTTTTTGCAAGTTGTTATTTTGCTTCAGCACATCGGCTGCATGCATCCTGACCCCTCGTCTCCTCTTCCCTGCAGCTCTACCTGCTCTGTCTGCGCCCCCGGCTCCCTTCATTGTCCTTGTGTCCTTTACTATGCAGCTCAAGTCTCCAATGACTCACCAACCATCTCCCAAGTCTGCTTTGCCGGTTTTCACCTTTGTATACAGCCAAACCACTCGTTCTGAAGCCACACTTAACTTTTAAGTGTATCAGAAAGATGACTTATTTAAAAAAAAATATATATATATATATATTTTCCTTTTATCTGCAGACATGTACCACACATAATCTAAATATAAAATAATAAAAAAGGATTGGTAAAACTACTGAAGCTCTCCAACTTTTGACGCTATTGAAGAGTTTTATTCAAGTTGCTGCCTAATGTGCCTCCACAATCCGCTATACGGACAGATTATGTCGAGCCACTGGGCACAGAAGATAACAGTAAATCATAAAATGGCTTCAATATAATATCAAATGAAACTGTCAAGAAAGAGAATAGAAAAATGAACAGTTCTGTCCAGCTTGCTGAACTCAGATGGCCAAGATACGACAAAATCCAAAAGCCATAGGTGGAAGGAAAATCCAATGTGTGTCTGCTGGCAGTAAAAAGCTCCGATTGCCAAAGACATACGGTACATCATGGTAATTATTCATCAATCAAAGTCATGTGGCAGTTTATGGATCTAAGTGACAAGAATGTATCCGAGGAAAAATGTAAGGAAGCTCTGTCAACTTGTTTGGAAATCAAAACAGGTATTGTAACAGCATGTGACAGAAGATTCCTTTAATGTATTTAAAAAGTCATCACAGGTTACAGTTGTTTTTTCTTCTTCAATTTTTTACCAAAGCATAAAAGAACGGTATAAAACAGTATTTTACATTTGATAAAATCGAGTGATCCAGGGCAGAATGCAGAATTACTTACAACCGGGCTCAAACTCAAGTTGTTATGAAAACTTGGCCGATGCCCCTGCCTATAAACCTCTCCCTCCCCTTAATCAAATAAGTGCTCAGATCTTCTGCGTATGACTTGATATACAGTCCTATTTATAAATCCACCCTCTTAACCTTTTGACCATCGCGCATCCATTTTGGCAGCGGCCAGAGCGGCTTTGCCCAAGAAACAGGACATCCATAAAGGTGCATCTGCAATAAGTGGCAGTCCATTTCCATTCACATTAGGCCTCGGCTAAAGGGAGATGTTTTTTTCTTTCTGCCTCCTCATTGTGCACAACAGCATATCTGTCTTTCATCTAACCCAGCGACTCGATCAATTATGCATACAGGCTAAGCACGCCTTTCTTACTCGAGTGCATGAGAGTAGGCTGATACAGTGATGTGGAGCCAAGGTGTTTGTGTATAATGACAAGGTGTCATCCATGTGCTTTTCTGTTTTTTCTCTGTGGCCAGAACAAGAAGTCGTAAAACTGTCGCCATGACACTTCAGACTTTATTCAGTCATTTGACATTTTGGGTGTAAGCTGTAAATGTGTCCCTGAAAATTGATTTTTTTTTTTTTTTTTTTTTGTGTGTGACCCTGCTTCCTTAAAAGCCGCGATCACTGATGCTGAAAAGTCCACTATAAAGGGTTTGTAAGCTGAATAAAGATTTTCCATTTGAATCAAGATGTGGAGCTGTTTTCTTATGTTGCAACCATCTGTGAAATCTGCTCAGTGACTGAGGCAAATTATTAGTTAGAGATGAGTTTATTCTGAATTTAAACACACATTTTTCCCTTGTTGGTAATTGATTTCAAAGTATGATTTTGAAGTGTCTGTACGGTAAGAGTTTATAAGAGTAATCAACTTGTATAAATATATTGTGCAACCATGTTTGAGCAAACTTGTAGTGAAAACTTCATCATCACAACCATCTTGATGATGAAGAGGTTTCCATCCAGGGAAGCAAGTCTGGAGTCCTGTGTTGGAGCAGAGTGGTGGGTTTTTAAACCACCAGTTGAGGTCATTGTTGCTTACGTGTGTGCTGTCAATAGTGTAACTGACAGCATTCAATCGCCTTGAGACACGGTCAGTGGGATGAAAGAAACAAACATAATATGATTGTTGAAAGTATATTTCTCACGTGAAATACCTACCGTTTCCACTCTTGTAAACCAGCCTTTAAGGAGGTGTTGGAGGTGGTGAGAGATGAGTCCTGCCTCACCGTCGGTGTTCCAGTTCATCTGAGGTGTTGGACCAGGTCAGACTTTTGAGCAGACCAGTCATGTTCTTTCACACCAAACTTGAAAAACCCAGTCTACTATGGAAGCACACCACTGCAAAAAACATTATTAGTAGTAGCATCAGGATTTTCTATAATTCGCCAAATCAGTGTTTCTGTCGATTGCAAATTTAACTTTTTTCTAGTAGCTAACTTAGTTTTTCTAGGAACATGAAACAACGACGCCTGATACGTCAAAACTAAATACCTGACAGACTGTAATAGACACGTCAGGACGTCGAATGGAGCTTCAATTAACTGGGCTGTTCAACCAGTGACTTCTCTTGTTTGTTTCACTGTAATAGAGTTGTAGCATGAGATATTTTATTTATTAACATACCCGGTGATTTGGCGAGGCAGCTGTACTGTAATTGTGGAGGATGTGCGGAAGAAAGTAATTAGATCATTGCGATGCTGTGTTTTGCCCGCAGCTGTCTGTTTTTCATCCAGTTTTCTAATTGGGTTTGTCAGATTCCCTCCTTCTTCGTCTGTAAGTCCCATTGCGTTTTTTTTATTTGTGTATGATAATTCATGGAGCTTTTGAATGATGATGGTTTAATATGTAGTGGGTACAGCAATAGCTGGTACACGGTGCCTTCAGGGGCTGCATTTGACTTGAATAAATAAAATGGCATTCAACTGCTAGCTGATGATTTAGAGTGATGGAGTACCTTTCTACCTCTGTCTTTTTGTGCTTAAAAATAACAAACCATCACTTCATTTACGACCTCAGATAGAAGTTCGCCCTCTAGCACACTCAAAAAATGCGTTGACTCCCATAGATGGCTAGTCCATCCATTTCTTTTTCTTTTTTTCAACGATTGCTGCCCACATTACATCTTGTTGTGATCCTCCTATCAGGTACATCTGTAACATGGTGTTTCCATTACGGGAAGGGGTCCTATCAAATATTAAATTGTGCTAAAATGCTTTGTTGGGCTGCTGCCATGGAAATATGGACTGTCATTTGTACTCCAAACATTATCCGTGTCTGATTTTCAGGATGATTGTCTGCTCGCGAAAGAGGCAGGGAGGTGGTTCTTATTGCACGGCTAATGGCTTTTCCTTTCATTACTGCCTTCCTCAGAGTGCACAGAAATGAACCTCCATATATTAAAACTCTAAATAAACAACAGAAATAAACCTCTCGGAAACCCTCCCCAGGTTCTGTTCTTCTACTCTCTGAAATTAGGAGGCTGAATTAGACTTCGCCTGTCATCCCCGATGGTCTCAGATGTTTCTGTCACGTCATGTCTAATTAATTAACCCTGCCAGGTCCTTTCAGAGTCCAGCAGCAAAAGCAGGTTACCTTGGTAGCCGCTGATCCCAGTACAGCTCAGTGTGTGTGTGTGCTGGTGTAAGTGGAACGCTCTCAAAACATGTCTTCTTTACTGACGTATTCACAGTCACTGCAACTTAACTACTTCAGCTAACAGACAGAAATAAACAGCACGGGTCCTTTTTTTCAACGTACCATCACAATCTATCATTGGTTAAACATTTCTAAGCTGAATATCCTCATGTATTGGTTCACAATGGTTGTAAAATTAGATCTCCTTTGTCATTTATTATGTGAAGTGCGATCAATAAGTTTCTGCGCGAACAGAGTGCCACACAGAAATGTAAATTAAATAGAGGAAGGTAATAACTTTTTCAGTAAGTATGCCAAGTTACTTCGCTTGATCGACATCAACCTCTGAGTCACACAAGGTTTTTGTGACTGGTGGCGCATTAACTTTTGCAATCTCCCCACAGATCTGAAATTGAAGTCAAATGTTTGCGGAACAGAAAGAAGTCACAGGAAGCCAAATCCGTTGCATAGGTGAGAGCGATGATTGTATTGTTGTGGGAGACAAACTAATGTTTTGTCTTGTTGGAGAACCGGCGCTCCACCGAATGTTTTCCCTCACACCCCTCAGAAAATCAAAGTAGAACTCGGTTTTGATCCCGAGGGACAAATTCATGGAGCACAAACCAGCGACTGTAAAAGGAAACCCAAAGGGAATGTAACCTTGAACACTTACTCACGACAGTTATTTCCCTTGCCCCATACGCATTACTGTTCTGCACTGCTTTTGTGCACAAGAGGAACAGTCTTGGAACTCTTCAATAAACCTTGGTAATGTTAGAAACCCAGAGAGATGAAACCTGGGTTTTTTTCAAGGTGTTTGAAAATCTATAATCTAGTTTTCTTAACAAGATACGTGTTCATTTATGAGCATTATATGTTCTAGTCTTTGGACAAAGGCAGGCTGTTTTCGCCTTTTTCAAGTCTTTATGCTAAGCTAACTGTTTAATACCCTCATATGTGGCATGTAGATGTAAGAGCGGAGTGATATCACGTTTCTCTACACATCTATCTCTGCAAGAAAGCACATAATAAGCACTTCCCTTTACAGAGCCCTGAACTAAATCCCATTTGGGAGTGACTAGAACACACTTCGAGCTAAACGTCAGTGCCCAACATCAGTGATTCACTCACCTCACAGGTGATTTTGAGGCAGAGTTGGAGCCCATTCCTTCCACCATGGTTCCAAAATCTTGTTTATACACCACTAGCTTTGAGCTTTAAAGTACCGTAAGCCTCACACAAGCACAGGTATCTTAGTCATTGTAAATAACAGTAAGTAGGAAGTCCAACTATTGGAAAATTGTTTGAGTTACACTCTTAAAGTAAAATATTTACTGTTCTTAAGTATCAAAACGTTATTTTTTTTATATTAAATGTGCTCAAGTATTGAAATTGAAGTAAATGCTGTTATTACCAAGCAAGCAAGTTAGAATTTTGAGAGTTTGAGAAAAGTTTATTCTTTTAAAACAACATTGTAACCAGCTGAACTGCGGCTACAAGTGAAAATGAGGATTGATGTTACTTTGTTGTCATGACGCAGTCTTGACTCACCAGTCCTGCTTGCAGTTGGTATCATAAGGCTATTAAATTTCCTCTGCTTCTATTTCGTAATAATAAAGTAACAGATCATTCTGGGAAATGTGGTGGAGTATTTCCCAAGAAATACTCAAGTAAGACATGAAAGGCAATGATACCAAATATCATTACTTTGCTACATTACACCTCTGCTTTAAACCAAAAGAGTAGAGGTCCCCTCTTGTATGGCCTTGTCCATGTACAGAGATTTTGTTTGCATGTTTACTTTTGGCATGACATGAAACTGAAAGATTTCAAACCAGGCACTGTGCATCTAATCCGGTCTTAATTCTATGAATTCAGCCTCAAATGCCGTCTCTAATTTATTCATTGCTATTTATACACGAGAGTAATTGTTTCTGAAACTTGACATCCTTTGGGAAACTTTTATCTGCTTATGTCCTGATCAGCAGCAGAATGTAACAAAAATAGATAAAGCACGAATTCCTCTATCAAATCACACTACTTAGCATAATGTACAATATAAAAACAAGACATGAAGGAATATCAGTCCTCAGATATGTTGTTCAGCCATGTGCCTTGGACAGATACATTTTTTACCAAAAAAACACAAAAGCTTGCCTTGCTTCTGAATCTGCTCGGATAATGTGTACTTTCTTCAGCGTAGATTGATTATCGCTGCCAGAAAATCAAGTTAATTTCATTTCAAATGTTCAGACAAATCTAATATGGATCCATGAAATTTCCTTTCAATTTATTATTGTCTAAGGAGCTTTTTAATACAATTGGAGGATTTGACCTGGCTCTGTGGATTCTTGCTGTTTTTTATTCACAATTATTTCCTCCAGATACAGTGCATCTGGAAAGTATTCACAGCGCTTCACTTTTTCCACATTTTGTTTATGTTACAGCCTTTTTCCAAAATGGATTCAATTCATTTTTTTTCCTAAAAATTCTACACACAATACCCCATAATGACAACGTGAAAAATGTTTTTTTTTTTTTTTTAAATTTTTTGCAAATCTATTGAAAATAATAAATCACATGTACATAAGTATTCACAGCCTTTGTCATGACACTCAACATTGAGGTCAGGTGCATCCTGTTTCCACTGATCATCCTTGAGATGTTTCTACAACTTGATTGGAGTCCACCTGTGGTAAATTCAGTTGATTGGACATGATTTGGAAATACACACACCGTCTATATAAGGTCCCACAGTTGACAGTGCATGTCAGAGCACAAACCAAGCCATGAAGTCCAAGGAATTATCTGTAGACCTCTGAGAAAGGATTGTATCGAGGCACAGATCTGGGGAAGGGTACAGAAAAATGTCTGCAGTATTGAAGGTCCCAATGAGCACAGTGGCCTCCATCATCCGTAAATGGAAGAAGTTTGGAACCACCAGGACTCTTCCTGGAGTCGGCCGCCCGGCCAAACTGAGCGACCGGGGGAGAAGGGCCTTAGTCAGGGAGGTAACCAAGAACCCGATGGTCAATCTGACAGAGCTCCAGCGTTGTTCTGTGAAGAGAGGAGAACCTTCCAGAAGGACAACCATCTCTGCAGCACTCCACCAAGCAGGCCTGTATGGTAGAGTGGCCAGACGGAAGACACTCCTCAGTAAAAGGCACATGACAGCCCACCTGGAGTTTGACAAAAGGCACCTGAAAGACTCTCAGACCATAAGAAACTAAATTCTCTGGTCTGATGAAACAAAGATTGAACTCTTTGGCCTGAATGCCAAGCGTCATGTTTGGAGGAAACCAGGCACCGCTCATCACCTGACCAATACCATCTCTACAGTGAAGCATGGTGGTGGCAGCATCATGCTGTGGGGATGTTTTTCAGCAGCAGGAACTGGAAGACTAGTCAGGATGGAGGGAAAGATGAATGCAGCAATGTACAGAGACATCCTTGATGAAAACCTGCTCCAGAGCGCTCTGGACCTCAGACTGGGGCGAAGGTTCATCTTCCAACAGGACAACGATCCGAAGCACACAGCCAAGATAACAAAGGAGTGGCTTCGGGACAACTCGGTGAATGTCCTTGAGTGGCCCAGCCAGAGCCCAGACTTGAACCTGATAGAACATCTCTGGAGAGATCTGAAAATGGCTGTGCACTGACGCTCCCCATCCAACCTGATGGAGCTTGAGAGGTCCTGCAAAGAATGGGAGAAACTGCCCAAGAATAGGTTTGCCAAGCTTGTAGCATCATACTCAAAAAGACTTGAGGCTGTAGTTGCTGCCAAAGGTGCTTCAACAAAGTATTGAGCAAAGGCTGTGAATACTTATGTATGTGTTATATTTTCGTTCTTTATTTTTAATAGATTTGCAAAAATTTGAAACTAACTTTTTTCAATTTGTCATTATGGGGTATTGAGTGTAGAATTTTGAGAGGAAAAAAAAATAATTAAATCCATTTTGCAATAAGGCTGTAACATATCAAAATGTGTAAAAAGTGAAGCGCTGTGAATACTTTCCGGGTGCACTGTATTTGCTTTAAAGGAATGTCAACTTTAAACCCTCAGGTTACGCTCCATTTCTTTTAAGGATCGCAGCTTTGTTATTTGAAGCTGGCAGGCAACTTGCATACTGAAAAACATGTTTTTATATCATCCTTATCTCCTCTCTACCCATTCATTGTACAAGTCTGGCATCTTGTTAAAACTACATCTTGAAATGCTCACATTTTGAAAAAAAAAAAAAAAAAAAAGGAGCTCTCCGTTCGCAGTGGGAGATAAATGAGGTAAATTTTGTTGCTGCGCTCACAGGAGTTACAGGCTGTCCCTATTACTCCAGCCAGGCCATAAATAGGCAGAAACCTGTGACACATTTAATTAAATTCAAAAGCTCAAACTGTCAGACGGTGTGTTTGGCCCTCCCTTCTTTTAGTCCTAATGGATCCTTGTGGTCCATAATGCCTCTGTGCCAAATCCACTGTGTCAGCTCTGGGGATTTATGCTGAATAATGGGGCATTGTCAGATCTGGTAATAAATCTGCATTGCCAGATGAGGACGTCAATTTGTCTGAGGAAAAGAACACATCTACAAATCATTAATCAACCTGGTGGATTGAGGAAATGACCGTGTACGTGCACATTTAAAATTCAATTTAGAAAAAAGATGAGATAGTCTAACACGTGATGGATAATTTTCTAAATCAAGAGGTAAACAATGCTCGGGTCTGTCAGAGCAAATCCTCTGATCTGGTTTGATGAGGAGGAGAAAGGACGGCGTTTCTGCTCAAGCCTTCATTTAATGGGAAAGCTAGAGCAGGATCACTTGGCAGGTGGCATCTGGATGAAATCACACCAATTGTGCTTGGTCACAAGGCAAAGCCACATGTCGCTGAATGAGCTCCACGATGTGGCAAAAAGCAGCTGTGTTCCAGAAGTAGCACCGCTCCCAGATTAGTTGGTGTTCTTCATCTCTGCTTTGTCATCCTGCTCTGCAGTGATGGACAGGTAGATAAGAGATTAGCGTTTCGCAGCAGTCTATCGGATTTCAGCGCGAGGATGTAAATCCAATTACCACTTCATTCTATTATATCAGGCAGGGGTGTGTGCGTGAGGGATAAGCTACTTCAAAGAAGAGTAGTCTTAAAGGGGACAAACGTTCAATTTAAAGCAACAATAAGCAGTTATTTTCACATCTAAAAAACAATAACAATACTTGGATAGTTTTCTAAGTGTGTGAGCAGGTTATAGTTTCAGGAAAGCTCTGATCAAATTGTCAACAGATTTGTTTTGATTGAATAACCACAGTGATTTACAATTGACTACCACCCTCTACTCAACTGACTACTCCTCCAACCCTTCTGTTGTTACTGTTGCCATGGGGAACAACTATTGGGCAACTATGTCGTCATTGCTGCACCTTTTAGCCAAGTTTGTGTGTCTAGTAAAGATACTGCATGTGATTTGTGTATATCTATAAGGCACATCATCTGACCACCTTAACACATTTTTGAAGGTCATGTAATATTGTATTACTGTAGGTACTTTGATGCTGGGACATTAGAGCTTGAAGATGGCCAACATTGCCAGAGTTTGTGTTCAGTTGTGCTTTGAGGGTAGATGCTTAAGATCAATTGTAGAGTACTAGTGTACCGTACTTTAGTGACATACACAATTTCAACATAGTAAAACAAGTACTGTAACAATGTGATGCATTCTTATGTAATAAAAAGCTATCGATAATTAACTTTAACACAGGAAGACAGAGCAGCAACATAACTAATAACAGAACTGCTATAAATTAATGAAATTAAAGGGGTCAGATCAGGCTAGTTGTATTTCAACATCATTACCGCTTTGATGTATTACAATTTCATTCATTACAGAGTTTCAGGGCTTTTTTTTTTATCAGCTGAATCAACACATCTGTTGACGCAAAAAGCTACGTGACACTATTGCAAATTTGTGTTATATTTATGAACCTGTCCTGCTGTCACTCCAGTTTGAAATCGGAAAGTCCCAGCTGGAGAGTTTTAATGACGTCCTCAGTGCAGAAATATGGATGCCCAAAAGAAATGAATGTTTGTGCAGCTGTTGCCCACTTCTTGCAACAGTATTAATGTCACCAATTAATGTTAATACCATCAGGCTGGTTAGAAAAACACACACACATGCACCACACTGCATTTATGTTTAACTGTAGATATAAGACATGTAGAAAAAGCCTTAGAAAATGCTTATATTGTTGAAAAAGGAGAAAAAAAGAAAAAAGAAAACCATAAACTTGCAATCTGTAAGATCATTATAGCTTTCGGAATATGTATATGTACTGTATATAGTAGGAACATGTTAAATACAGTCAAATTTTTCCACCTTGAGGCATACACTCACTGGCCAATTTATTAGGTACACCTGTTCAACTGCTCTGCATGGCAGCAACTCAATGCATTTAGGCATGTAGACATGGTCAAGACAACCTGCTGAAGTTCAAACCAAGCATCCGAATGGGGAAGAAAGGTGATTTAAGTGGCTTTGAACGTGGCGTGGTTGTTGGTGCCGGACGGGCTGGTCTGAGTATTTCAGAAACTGCTGATCTACTGGGATATTCACTCACAACCATCTCTAGGGTTTACAGAGAATGGTCCGAGAAAGAGAAAATATCCAGTGAGCGGCAGTTCTCTGGGCGAAGATGCCTTGTTGATGCCAAAGGTCAGAGGAGAACGGCCAGACTGGTTCGAGATGATAGAAAGGCAACAGTAACTCAAATAACCACTCGTTACAACCAAAGTATGCAGAAAACCATCTCTGAATGCACAACACGTGGAGCCTTGAAGCAGACGGGCTTCAGCAGCAGAAGACCACCAGGTGCCTCCTGTCAGCGAAGAACAGGAAACTGAGGCTACAGTTCGCCCGGGCTCACCAAGATTGGACAATAGAAGATTGGAAAAACGTTGCCTGGTCTGATGAGTCTCGATTTCTGCTGCGACATTCAGATGGTCGGGTCAGAATTTGGCATAAACGCCATGAAAGCATGGATCCATCCTGCCTTGTATCGACAGTTTAGGCTGGTGGTGGTGGCGTAATAATAATAATAATAATAACTTTATTTATATAGCACCTTTTTAAAAACACAGTTTACAAAGTGCTCTACAGAGAAGCAAAGCATAGTCATACATAACGTCAATACCGGTAAACATTTAAGAAAACAGGAGGCAAAAAAGACCATACCATTAAGGCAATGAATACATCAAAACCAAACAAATAACCAAAACGAGCAAATGGAATAGAAAACAAACAAATAATTAAATGAATAGAATAAACAAACAAAAACAGGAACAAAAGAACTGCATAAAAGGATGACATCACTTAAAAGCAATTCTATAAAAATGGTGTGGGGGATATTTTCTTGGTACATGTTGGGCCCCTTAGTACCAATTGAGCATCATTTAAACGCCACAGCCTACCTGAGTATTGTTGCTGACCCCATGTCCATCCCTGTGTGACCACAGTGGACCATCTTCTGATGGATACTTCCAGCAGGACAACGCGCCATGTCACAAAGCTCAAATCATCTCAAACTGGTTTCTTGAACATGACAATGAGTTCACTGGACTCCAACGGCCTCCACAGTCACCAGATCTCAATCCAATAGAGCACCCTTGGGATGTGGCGGAACGGGAGATTCGCACCATGGATGTGCAGCCGACAAATCTGCAGCAACTGCGTGACGCTATCATGTCAATATGGACCAAAATCTCTGAGGAATGTTTCCAGCACCTTGTTGAATCTATGCCACGAAGAATTAAGGCAGTTTTGAAGGCAAAAGGGGGTCCAACCCAGTACTAACAAGGTGTACCTAATAAAGTGGCCGATGAGTGTATATTCAAAACTTCCACCCCCTCAGATATGTGAGTACCTGCACCAACGCTTGCCACTCATATTGACAAGCTGTCTACCTTGAAATGGCTTATCACGATGGTGGTGAGAGACAGAGAGAGTATTATTATTTAAGTACAAAAAGTTGCCTATTGCTGGTCTAAGATGACAGATTGAAGCTGGCGATGTGTATTTAACATTTCCACTAAAATGTCTCATGACAATATTTCCATGGAAACCAAAATCAAGTAACAGAATAATAAGATTAGCATATTTGGAGACCTGGCAGTTGGAATAGGAGAGTGTCTCTGCTTGAAAATGCTCTGTAATTTATTTGCTAAATTATATAAGAGTTAAGAGTTAGTAGTTAAGTGAAAGAAAATAGCTCCTTGCTGTTAATTTATTATAGGAAACACAGTATGTCTCAAAAGGAAGTTAAATCTATACAGACTTAATTATCTCTATAACATGTTTTGTTGCCCTCAGGGTTAATTGTGTAGTTGTGAAACATTTTATACACACTTTACATTAGAATAGAAAATTGGCTTCATTGGAGTGACTGTAAAATCAATTGCCTGGCAACAGTATTGGTATTAGCCTCAACAGATTTTACCAGCCTACATACTTTAAAAAGAGGCTTAGAGAGGCGACAGGTGACAATGGATGAAAACATAAACTTCCTGAGCATCATCAGATTATCATAAATAGTGGGCCAAAATTTGCAACACATCCGAAAGCAACAGTTCCCATAGGCACAAGGAAAAAATAAAATGTTAATGTAATTTAAAGTGAGATCAGTAGGATGGTTTTATACAATTTTTCCATCTTCCTTTCCTTTCTTTCCAGACTGTGTTCGGATGCGGGGCTGAGTCATCTCCCACTTAATCTGATAATGCTGGAACATCAAACAAAGCTGACTTTCATCCAGAGCCTTCACTGTGGCTGATCCTAAAACCCTCCAGTGATGATCTTTCTGTAAATGTTTAGACAATGTGACCCTTTTCCTAACAATTTCCCAAAAGTAAAATAACTTGACAGATTATTTTTGCATTCCCAACTGTTTGACCACTCTGTCTCTGACTTTCTGTGCTCTGCTTTGAGCTGAATAAAAATAAAAATAAAAGCACAAAGAGATGAAGATGTTTTGAACCACTGAGACATGAATAAATATCATGGTCTGATGGTGTATGATAATCAGAACAAAGGAAAAGAAGACAGGAGAGGACAGGTCCGGGCAACATACTGTGCATGTGTAACATATGATACAAGGTCTGAGGGCGTCATATGAGTCAAACAAGTATCCCACTGAAATGAAGGTTTTCCTTGAGTCTGAAAGACATTAAAGGCAGCTTGCAGAATGCAGCGAGACACCAGCATTGCTTTAGAGAAATACACCTACAGTGCAGGCAGTATACATGCTGTATGTACATAAAAACCCATAGAACCATGAATAATGTATAAGAAAACTAAATGAAACAATGACAGTTTGGAATAAAATATGAGAACAGAAAACCTGAGCATAGAGAAAGAAACCTGAGAATGATAATTGAAACATGAGACACGTTGAATGGATGGTAAAGCTGAGGGGAAAAAGGCAATTGCATCTTGACTTGACAGCATGAACTGGGGTTGAAGTTACGTGTATCTTTATTAGAATTTTGTTTTTAATTCACAAGTTAGTATTCTTTCATTCCCATATTAACACTTAATACGCTTAAATAATTATAATAATAAAAAAAGAAAAAGGTCATTGGAGCACAACACACCTCTGTCTGTGGGGAGGTGTCAGGTGTTTGGATCCTTCCTGGTGCATCCCCCACGACTTTAGGAGAATCAGGAAATTCTAAACAATTGGTACAGTGTTCCTGGACAGAAAAGATACGCGTGTTATGTTGCTTTGAACACCACAAACTGGTGAAATTGCTGATATGTTAGTTCCATAAGTTGCTGGATTGAAGTCTTTGTTTCGTGAAAAACTAGGCTTATGACATTTCTGCTTGGTCTCACAGACGCATGTGAAATGACTACGACCTCTGAACACCGTTTTATGTGTCATAACATGTGATTTATCAAATTAAGGGAAAACAATGCCAACGGGAAGTCAATTAGGATCCTTTGTCATGCTACCCACATGGATATGAGCCAGAGAAGTGACACAGTTCAGATGATGTCTATATAATGGGACAAATTTGCTAATTAGGAGGTTGGGTGGAGGCTGGAAAGAATAGATGGTAAAAGGGCAAAAAGTGGAGTTGTAGTTGAGAGAAACAACCGTTCGTTTTCTGCTTCCACTTGGAAGTATAAATTTTGCCCATACCACAAAGTGATCATTTAAACCCAAACTATCATATTTCCTTAAACTGAACCAAATGTTTTTTTTTGTGCCTAAACCTAACCAGTAAACTGTTTTCAGTCACCAGTGCGTGAAGCTCCAATGCACAGAATGAATGGTTCAGTTAGTGACACTGCTTAGACATACCGAGAGCAACTCTGAGTGGCCTGAATATGAGCTTTTCTACAGCATTGGTTGTAACTTCTGGCAGTGATTGCTTCAACATAGTGAGCACGGTGACTTCACCGAAACAACATCAATATAAGGTCCTATGTTTGCAATCCACCAAAATACAGTTCTGGACCGCAGATGATTTATAACATGACAGCCACCGCATAAGGTGTCATTTCTCTAATTGTTGCTCTTGCAGAGAGACCCCTTCACCGCACAAAGGAATTGACAGGACATAAGGAGGAAGTTGCAATTACTGCTAGCTTAAATAGACCAATCAGTTGCCATCAGGTTTATTGTTCTCCTTCATGAGAGAAAGTAATTCAGCACTGAAAAGGCAAGTGATTGCAGCGTTTCAAAAACAACAACAACTCCAAATCCATGGGAATGCCATTAAGAATGCAACTGGACTGTGAACGGACTGTTAATACTGACAGACTGCTCCACCGAGACCATTACCACTATTCTGATGACTATTCTAATTATACACCCTCTGATTGGAAGAAAATGTAAATTGAAAAGAGTTTCATCAAGTAATTAGAACAAAAAAAAAATCCTATCCTATTTGTTGTAAAGCACAGAGGCGATCACAAGGGGGAAAAAAAAAAAAGTGTGATCAGAAGATTCCTGTTCTGGGTTTTGTAACCTCGTGGGTTGAAATGCATTTATTGTAAGTCGCTTTGGATAAAAGCGTCAGCTAAATGTAATGTAATGTAATGAAGGCTCAGGTTAACCCGGTGACATACCACGGCTGACCAAGCGGAAGAATCCTCTTCCCTCCCACTGAGAAAAGAGGCCAAACACCTCAAAACCCCATGTGTTAGTGTGCACTTACATATTGATTAATAATGTATGGCCTTCCATTTGAAGCAGCAGGCTGTAGAACAACACAGTGGGACACAATGCATACATCTGTTCATGCATTAGCCATAAACGCTGCTGTGGACTGCCAGTGGAGAACCTGCCTTTCAAATCGCTGTAATGATACTAACTCAGCTTTTACTTTTGTGAACTGTCAATTCCCATGTGCATGCTGTATCTATGTGTGGATTCATTTAGGATTTTGCAGTGCAAGGATTTGCACATTTCTATAGTAATAAACTGTACAGATGGATGTCTCTTTTCTAGGAATTATTGTATTGAGATGTATTTCAGATTCCACTACTCTCCCTGTAAAGAAATATAAATTGTTTTGACACAAATGTTCACATGGACTACATTACATTACATTTAATTTAGCTGACTCTTTTATCCAAAGCGACTTACAATAAGTGCATTTCAACCATGAGGGTACAAAACCCAGAACAACAGGAATCAAGAAAATACAATTTCTTCAAGAAAGCCAAACTACAAAGTTCTGTCAGTAAGTGCCATTTTAAGTGCTACCAAAGTTCTACTATTCAAGGTAAAGTCAGAAGAGGTGTGTTTTTAGTTTGCGGCGGAAGATGTACAGACTTTCTGATGTCCTGATGTCGGTGGGGAGCTCATTCCACCATTTAGGAGCCGGGACAGCAAACAGTCGTGATTTTGTAGAGTGTTTAGCTCGCAGTGAGGGAGCAACAAGCCGATCGACAGATGCAGAGCGGAGTGAACGGGCTGGGATGTAAGGTTGGACCAGGTCCATTATCCAAAGCGATTTACAATAAGTGCATTTCAACCATGAGGGTACAAACCCAGAACAACAAGAATCAAGAAAATACAATTTATTCAGGAAAGCCAAACTACAAAGTTCTATCAGTGAGTGACATTTTAACTTGCGCGGTACGCAAGTACCAATGTTTTGAAATGGATGCAGGCAGCTACTGGTAACCAGTGAAGGGAGCGGAGGAGGAGGAGGAGGAGGAGGAGGAGTGGAGTGGTGTGAGTGAGTTTCGGGAGGTTAAATACCAGTCGAGCTGCTGCATTCTGGATGAGCTGCAGAGGTCGGATGGCGCTAACAGGTAGACCTGCCAGGAGGGAGTCACAGTAGTCCAGTAGGACTAAAGGATGAACTGAGTAGATGTTGGGGTCAAAGTTCACTCTGACCTCACATCTGCCCCATTCTTGTGAATGCAACATCTGAGAGATGCCTTGAGGGAATTTCTTCAAACTTGACACAAATTCTTACTTGGACTCAAAGAAGACCTGATCAGTGGTCAGAGATGAAGGTCAGTGACCTCACAAAATAAGTCTCTGGCCATAACTCGAGAACTTCACACAAATGTCCCATATGATTGAAGATGTGTGTAAAGCACTGATGTAGCTTCTTTGCAGCAACATCCATATTTTAGGTATTGTCTACTGTCCAAAAAGTTTATTGCCTAAGCATGTGAGAACATACGATTTTTTTTCAAAGTCGTATATAATGAGTCTGAACAGATATGGATGTAAACTGAAACTTCCCTGGCTGGTGGAGGTATACAACTGAGGCAATAATTGTAGTTTTAATATATAATAGCAGTATTTTAGACATACTGTATATGCAGCGTTGACTGGAAAATGAATCATCAAAAATGTTGATAAATGGTTAATTGTTCATTTATCAGGCACAAATGACAAATGTAAGGATTGTTTCATGAACAGATTTGGTAATAAGGCAAATATTCATTGAAGTAGTTGCAGCCCTGTATAAAATATAATAAATATTTGGTTTGTTTGAACCACTTTTCCACTTTGCTGAATGGTTTATTTAGACAAAAAGTCACAATAAATGTTACATCACAAAAAAAACCAGTGTTTACTGCATCCCGCATGCTTTTATCATCTGAGTGTAAGCTTGTTCAAATTCAAAGCTTAATATGTTGTGTTGAGAATCAAATAGCCATCATTTGCATAACTATTGCAGGGCCACAGGCCAAAATTTCTTCTGGTGATTTTTTTTTTAATCCCAGAAAAGGAGGTTGATATTCAAAATACTGGTCTGGATATTTACTGGTACTTAAAAGGAGATTGCTTAGAGATAGTTGCAAAATTAAAAAAAAAAAAATATATATATTACTTCATTTGTGAAAACACTTAGGGAACAGCATACATTTTTTCAAGATGAATTCGATGGCCGTCATTACCACATTTTTAAAAGTGGTTTAAAGTCAGAAAATGAAGCATTACATTACTGCATGTTTAATCTGTTGTGCAGCTCTGCATGCATCAGCTGCCTCCATATCACACAAAAGCTAAATTCTGTCTCCAGGCTTACTGTGAAACGTCCCCAGCCCCCGTTTATTGCCAAAACGTGACTCAAATGGGATTTAACCCTTCAAGCTGCACATTTCATTCTCAAAAGAAATTGCTGAAATAATTGGCTGCTGAGGAAGCATCTTTTCCAACGTCATTGTTTTGGGAGCTGCAGGGTCCGACCAATCGAGATGCTCGGGGTCCAAGACCGGAGGATCCGACAAGTTATTAACCTGAATGATCACGACTAACTCAAAGGTTCTCTCGGGAGGAAGACGAGGGAGGGGGCGGAGGGGGCGGAGGGAGGGAAGGCGGCGAATATGATGGCCGTAAATCCGTGATTTAACTTCAGTGTCCGTCTGAGAGTCTGCACCAAGGTCTCCTCCTGCCTGAAAAAAGAGACAGCAGGCTGCGTGTCTCCTCAGATGCTCAGGGAGTAGCTCAGGAAGGAGGGTGTGTGTGTGTGTGTGTGTGTGTGTGTGTGTGTGTGTGTGTGTGTGTGAGGGTTAAAAAAAAAAAAAAAAAAAAAAAAGGAAAGCAGATTTCAGCACCGGAGCTGTCCGCGGCTGTCTTAGAGGAGACTCTCTTCCTGCTAAAACGGAGAAGCTGCGTACATTCGCTCTGTGGGACTGTGAAGGCGAAGGGAAAATAAACTCGTGTGCCGTTCATCTCTCTGCGGGGCGACCGACGGTCGAGTAAAAGGCGCACATACTTCATTCGAGCCGAGTCTTGCCATGCTGGACGGCCGGGCTTGAGGCAGGAAAGGATAAAGTCACCCAACAAGTCGCGGCGATCACCAGCCTTTTTTTTTTACGGTGAGTCCACGTATGAGGCGGCTTGATTGTCCTACACTGCTCTTAAAAAAAAAAAAAAAAATGTACATAACAAACTGCCAGGCGGAGACCATATGCTGATCTAGATTCAGTTTCATGACGCAAAACACGCGGACAGTGATGGGACTCGCATAGGTTGATTTGCTGGGAAGCCTCATTACAGATGTATGGGAAGCATATTTAGGTCAGCATGGGTGTGGATGCGCGCAGCTTTTTTCTATCCAACTACCGTCTCTGGTAGCTTCGGCTGCTTTTGGAGCCCTCGCATTTCATTACAAGGCCAGAAATCAGCAGAAACTGGAAAGAGGAAAAGAGGGGAGTTCTCAGACTTACAGTCATTGGGAGGATAACTGTTAAAGCACAAAGCTGCTGCCTTTTTTTTTTAATCTGTGACCTTAAGTTGTATTAATGAGAGATTCTGCACCTGCTGGCAAAGGCTGAATAATTTAGAATTGATGCTCCTCTTTGCAGCAGACACTCTAGTTGTAGTATGTTCTGTCCACTGTCCCACAGGGGAGTGCTGCACCTCCATCAGTCTTTGTTTACAACCCCATTGGTGTTAGCCCATATAGGTCTGCAAACAAGACAGTTTTGGTGTTAACCTTGGAGTGAGCCCTGGCCCTCAGTCTGTGACAGATCCCTGCGCGCCTGAGCTGCTTCACTGCTCTGTGGTTATTGTCAAACTCTCTCAGAGCATTTGTCTGGCACAGGCTCTCTCAACCTGGCAGCGCCTGAATGCCAACATGATGTCTTCCAGTCTAACGATGCATTGAGATTTAAATTCCTCCACCATTCAGGAGCTTTTTTTTTTTTTGGTCTGTTCACAAGCTGAATTTTAAACCTCTATATGCATTTGCTGAGGATTGAGCTTTTTTTTTTTTAATTTTTGTATTTTTTTTTAAGAGTGTTGTTGTGGAAGGATGGGAGAAGAGGCAATGAAATCCCAGAGGGAGAGTTGTTGGTGTTGTTTCACGCACAGCAGTGTATTTGTTCCAGAGGAATCGGATCAGTTCAGACCAGGGGAAAGCAAGGAGAAGCATCCTTTAAGCTTTTTGATTTGATTTTAGTAGCTCTGTGTGTCTGAGAGCACGTACATCTGCGTGTTTTGGATGGTTGTTAATGATTCCACTCACTGGCTATTATAGGGATCTGGGTGAACTCGTTAGTGTAATTAGTTCCAGGTCTTTGCTTCCCTGGTCTGTGGGTGAGATCTTCAGCTAAAGGCGGATTCATTCCCATGAAAAGGCATGCTTTGTGGTGCTCCCATTCAAAAACTCACTACCCCCACCCCTCTCTCTCTCTTCCCCTGAAACAAGGAATGAAAAGGAGGACTGGTTGGGATTCTAATCAGCACATACCAGTGACATCCAACAGCTTTGGAAAGGGAATCATGCAATCAGAGAAACATACACAACTACATAACACGAGACAGGAGCCGCATACAGTTTAGTATCCTTGTTATGCTTTTATGACATAAAATGTGCCAATTCATTACAGAATGCCAGACAAATGTGGTCTGAGTCTGTTCTGATTTTGAGTTTGAGGCGTCGGAAGACAAGAAAAAAGTAATTTTTATTTTTTTAGTAGGTACATTTTCTGGTTCAAGCTGAAGAAAATATCTAAAATAAAACAACCTGAGTAGGAAAATTGACTCCTCGGTTGAATTGCTAACAAGACGTGTCGGCACAGCAGCTGACAATTGCAAAATTGCTTCTTTTAAGGAGTCAGGAGTTATAAAGGCAGAGAGAAATTGCCGACACAGATCATTGAACGCAATCTTGTCTCTATTAAAACATATTTTTGACAGAGAGAACTTGCCAGATGTGATTTGGAGAGAATATCCATCTTTAGTGGAGTGTGTCCTTGCAAGTATTTTTATTATTTTGAAAACACAGTGAGTGAAGTTATCTTAAGAGGTGAAGTTACCGGAATCAAATTGGCCTTTTACTTCAGATTTTCTCAAAGAACATGAACTATCAAACGTACCTGAAATAATATATATATAAAATGAAACAATAGACCTTTTCATATAACCAATTCTAACTTAAAGAGCAATGTGTTCTCTGTGACAGAGTTGACTAATGTCACTCTGACATTAACATTTCTTAGCAGTGGCGGACTATTTTCCTTCGACTGATAAATGGCTGCTATAAGAGCTCCTGTGGATCTCAATAACGTCCCCTTAGTGACACTTGGACAGCAGAGGACTGAATACTAATACAGACTTTGAGGTGCCCCTGATGGTCTCTGCTTACAGGAGAAAATGGATTCCAATTCCAAATGAAGACACATTTTCTCTTCAGGCATAGTACACTCAGCTATTTCCGCCACAAAATGAGTTATTTTACAAACGCAGTGACGGAAAGTGATTCGCTGCTGTGAACTGATAGACATGTCGCGTGTTTTACCTGACTTGGTATGGTAGTGTTAAATTAATGAGTGAAGTGTCGACAGACTAAGAAAAAAATTAGAAAAGATTACTTAGAGGAGTAGAAAAAAAGGATTTATAGAGCACTTTGGTGCCACCTTCCTCTGACATTATCAATATTTAATTAAACCAAGATGCTCTTGAGAGCTTCATCATCTGAGAAGCTCGTCATAGTCAATTGTTGACATGAATCAAGAGCGTGAATGAATATTGGATCTAAAATGTCTTACAGACTCCCGTTTAAAAGTACATAAATCTTCAAATGGAAAGATTCGCTTCTCCGTATACTCAAAAACTGACGTTTCAGTTTGGAATATGTATGAACGGTGGATGGGTCACATAAGGCATAAAAAGGAGTGTGTTGCTCATATACTTTTTTCTTAATATTCCATCGCAGTGCTGCTTGACAGAACAACATTTCCTCAGCCATGTAGTTCAGGTTCTGCCCCAAGTAGTGGCCCTGTTTTTTTAGTCCCCTTCCTTTCATCCAGATTTTATTTTATCCAGGGGCGTTTAAATCATTCAAAAGGGGTCCAGGAAGGAGGGCAGAGCAGCAGAGGCAGCTGCTTCTGCAGGGATCGAGTGATCGTCCAGCCTGAGGGAGTTTTTCCCGGTCCTCCTCAGCTTGTATTGCCCATCACATGTAATATAGAGAGCGGATGTGAGTGATTGCTGAGGTTTAGTGGAAACACCCTTTAGTGCAGTTGACACTTGAAAGGAAATTTGAAAAGCAAATTGCTACAACAAAATGAGTTAGGGAAAGAAACGTGAGCAGCCAGGGGATTAAAACAAGCCGAGGGAGTTTAGCTACATGATCTAAACAACTTTGTTTGGAGAGGTAGGCGGCCTCAGCTATAGATACTTTGTTCAAAGACGGCACTGTACATTGCTTCAACCAACAGTGTGCACTTAGCTGACATGTGAGCAATCATCACTGAACATGATGCGACCAACACAGAGCAAGGCAGCTAGCTGACCTCGCTCGTGAGGCAAACGAAACGCACCTAACCTTGTGGAGCTGAAAAACTGAAAATGCGAGAGAACAAAATAAAACGTCTAAGCAGCGTCCAAAAAGTAACCTCTTTCTTTGTCCAGCTGTGAACGGCACCTGCACCCCTGTCACAACCAAGCGGCAACCAACAGTGACAGCACCCATTGCTTTGTAAGCGGTCAAAATAAGGCCTCGAGTTCGGATTTTGGCCGCCGCCATCTTGCCAGCTCGGAGCAGTTTGGAACCGGACGTGGCCTTATTTGGATGAGTGGGAGAGGAGCGAGTGGTGGATCTGACTTGGTCTGATTGAAAACCTGACCACATTACGCCCCGCCCACTGAGAGCGAAAACCTGACTGCGCCACAGGCCTGTCAATCAACCGTACACGCCCCCTGCAGCACAAAGAGGGGCTTTAGCTGACAACACCGAAAGTACTTGTTGAAAAAAAATCTATTGACTTTATATTTCCTGAGAGAAGTTGAATGGGATTCTATGCAGCCAGAGGCTTTTTGGAGCCAAGCTCTAGCGGCCCTTGGTGGTATTATAGTTTATGGCACTTCCGCATGGCCTCATGTTTCAGACCCGGAAGCTACGTCTACTTCTATATAAAGTCTGTGGTCACAATGGGCTAGCAAAACAAATGGCGCTGATGGGGAGATGCTGCTCATCAGAACAATGGAAATGAGAACCCAAACAGATGATGATAATTGTGACCAAACTTTATTGTTTGATGAACAAAAAAGGGTTTGCAAAAATGTCATTGTTTCAGTTGAATGTGAAAGTGAACATAATACAATTATGTTACAATTTGAAAATATACCATTATTGATGTTTCTGTTCGCTTTTATGTTTTTAATGGGGTCTAGGGCCCTTGAAACAGGCCACAAGATGCTTAAGGCTGGCTCTGTTTGAAGGTAAAACCGTAGCTAAGAGCACAGGAAATGTGTGGCCCAGGTTAATTCGTGGAAATCATTTTGTCGTCTCAGTTTTTCTTGCACGTTTTAAGAAAGTCAGATTCACCTTGTATTAAAACAGTCCAATTAATGTGGATATAAAGTGTCTTCTTCAAAAACTTGCTGTTGAGTAGCATGCTGTCAAGCATGAAAGACAAATACATCACCTCTCTCTTGTGTGTATAATGTGCACACCGGTGTTGAGCTGCACAAATGTTGCTGTCAGTCATCAGGCGGAAAGAGGGTTGATCAGTTTGACAGGCTTTGCGGTCAAAAAGCTTTCGGATATCTGACTTGCAAGGCAACCAAGTGGCAACGCGATCTAATGCACTAAGGTATCAAAGCCAGCCGCTGACCCATTTGTGTCAAAATCAACTTGTACACAGAGGGGAGAAAAAAAACCATAAGTCCCTTATTTAAAATTCATAAGTTAACGTGAAAATGACAAGGTCTTCTTTGCGCTCAGATACATTTCCTCATCAGCACTGGCTTCACTTTAAACTCTGTCTGTAGGATGCAAATGCTGAGAGGTACATGCTTCACTCTGACATCATATCATTTGAATGTAAACCAGTGTAGAAACCCATTATTACATTGTTGAAAACACGTATTGGGTTGTGGATTTTATAATTTAGGCCCATAATGCTGGAAAATGGACACCGTTATTTCATAGTACAGATATTAGACTTTGACTTTCAAAGGATATTAAAATTATATAAGTCATATTTACTGCTGGCATTGATTTTAGGCACTGCATGAAGACCATGAGGCTTATAAAAGCACTTAGCTTATTGTTATTGTTTCTTATTTCCCCTCCTACTGTTTATGAAGCCTATTCACTTTGCTGGCCATTAAAGAACTATTTGTTTTCTGTTGATTATCTCATTTAAAATGGCACGGCCCATTATCTGCACTGCACAATAATTGGGGATCCAGCTGTGGAAGCAGCATTTAACCAATATATCAACCAGGGTGTGGTTATTTTAAGCCTTGCCTTCGAGCATGTAAAATATTTCGAACTGTCTTTTGTCCTACGGTCGTGTGAAAAGAGGCAGCGGTGGATGGGCTGGTCTTTGCAGGCATGTCTGGCATCCAAAGGCTGTCACTGTCTAATGTCTGTGCCTTTGCTGCTCTGAGCCAGAGAGGGACGGTCACTTCAGTGGATAATTAAGTCCCTATAATAATTACTGTGCCATCCGGTGTTGTGATCACCAAATCTCCTCTAGATGACATGAGCTGTTTAGAAGCAGGTGTCTGGTAAGGTAGTTTTACATGAGTGTCATTGTCCCGGCCCAGTATCACACCAAAACATGTAATACATCCATCCGACCACTAGAGGATACTGTGTCAGTGTCACGTTTTGCCTCATGAAGGTTGAAGAAAGTCAGGTGATGAAGTACAAAGTGTGATGAGGTGGTGGTCAGGGGTGGTTTGACAGAACAAACACAGGACGTAGCGCACGATAGGTAACCTGTGTGACGTACAAAGCGCTAGTTATGTAAAATTACTTATTTGAATGTAAACCATGATCCTTTCCTGACCCCAGTCATGTGTTTTTGGTACTTAAACCTAAGGCTGCTTACTTTTGTGTGAAATTGATGACACTAATGGGTGTACTACCACTCTGTCGTGATATCAGGTTGCGTTCTGCCTTTGCTTTGTTGTTGGGTTGGCCTTTATCTGTTGAAGGCCTGTATGGTAAATACCCTCCAATCCCAACCTATACCCCAAGTTGATTTCTTTGTAATTAAGTCTATGTTCTTTTTCTTTTTAATCTTTCCTGTAAGTGGAGATAGAGATAGGGAACGAAGAGGAGAGAGAAGAGAGTATGACATGGTCCGGAGGGTGAATGTTCGACTTGTGTGTTGTCAGTGTGATCCCCAGTCACATGTGACCCCACATCAGAGAACGCATGTATGGCCATTGCCTGTGAACAATCGAACCTGCTGTAGTGCTGGTACCTTCATTGAATGTTTCATGTTTTAGTATTTGAGTCAGAAAAAGGTGAAACTGTATGTATTTCACATGAAAAATCTAAGATTTAAGAAAATGACAGAAAAAAAAATATATGTTTTATTTTAATCTTCTTTGATGCCTTAAGATTAATCTTGCTCTCACTTTGGGGTGGGGGACTAACTCCAAGTTCAAGAGCCAAAGGTTTAGATTCATGAATGTCTGATATGGGGCCAGATATATTTTGAAACCATAGACTGCATAAGAGTGGATATAGCTTCTGGGTCTGAATAATAAGGCCGATGCGGAACTGCCATGAAGCGCAATACTCCCATTGGCCACTAGGAGTTGAGGCTCTGGATCCATAGACTCCCATTCAACTTCTCTCATGGAATACAAAGTCGATAAACCTTTTACACAAGTGTTTATGGTGTCATACACTCAAATCAATATTTCTTTTTTGTTTTCTGGCGGTTCATCTCGAAATAATCCCAACACTAATTAAATATTAGGACTCAAAAAGCTGTATGTTGGTGGGCGTGTCTTTGATTGACAGACCTGGGTTGCAGTCAGGCTTCCACTATAGGTGGGCGAGGTGTAGTGTGCTCATGTTACCAATCAGATTGAGTCACGTCCACCTCTCACTCCTCCCCAGTTCGTCCAAATATGGTCACTTCTGGCTCCAAAATAGCAAGTTGGCGACGGCCAAACTACCGAACTCCGGGCATCAAGACATCAGTTCACAAACCAATGGGCGTTGTCACTGGTGGTTGCCGCTTGTCTAAAACATACATGGACAACAAATATGCACACAGTTCTGGTTTTACAACACTACACATGACTCGTGTTATGTTCAGCTATAAAAGATATATAAATATAATTTGCTCCTGAAATAACACAAACACACAAACTCGCTCTCAAAATTTATGCTAAATACCCTCTTACACAAGTTTTTTTTGTGCTCAAAGATTTTATTTTGCAATAATTTCTGTACTTGTTTAATAAACGGGTTACTGTAAATTATGCACTTATTTTAAGCGGATATTTATTATCTCTCTTAATTCCTCATCTTCCTGTTAATCCCAAAACCATTCACAGCTGCCCTTACAATAAAATAATGGAACAGAACCTGTCAGACTGAGCTCATCAGTGCTCAAAGACAACCCACTGAGATGATTGTCATCCCTGCGTTTATAATAATAGTCTTTTCCTATTCTACTGGCCTGCATATGTGTATTATAATGATTGTGTATTCTCAGCATGTTTCTGGCATTTTCCAGACAGTAGGACAGAGCTGTTACTAGAAAGATAAGATCTTTTAAATTAGGTGTTTGTCTTTGAGGAAGACAATCAGTGTGTCCCAAATTTTCCGCAGTCAGTCTAAATAAAAATCTTTTTGGGTTTCTAAGCTGCAGTCAACACTGTTCCACCACTGTCTGACATGTTTTTACCCTCTTTATCCTCCTCTGGGCACCTTTTTCATGTCTATTTGGATTTTACTTCACATGCTGGGATTTTGAATTATAAATAGTTTGTTCATTTTTCCAGTGCATACATACATAAAACATTAATCTGTTGGGACTAAGCCAATAAATCCCCCCTCCCAACTGCAGGAACGCTGTGCCTCAGCTGACTTGACCTTTAACCTCCCTTTATGTGAAACGTAATCCAAAACAGGTATTCAGTTGATTTAATCAATAAAGTTTCGCTTTGCTGCTGTTGTGTCTGTGTGAAAGAAAACCAAATTCTAACAAAAATTCATGGATGTTTTTTCAAATTTTGGTTCATTTTAACTGCTATGCCATGGTTTATATTTCAAATGTTAAATTCATGAAACCAGAGAGAGTGCAGCCTGTGCTGAAGTTTGCAATACAAATGAGTGTTGTATCGTCTACAGCCGGGGAAGCATGAGTCCTGCAACAGCCTGGGAACATAAGGCCCGGCAGGCTATTAGATATGTAGCCTGGGAGGGAAGAGAGCGGGAACGACTTCCATTTCACTTCACATAAATGCGATAACATTTCACGCAAGCACTTATGCGCAGCATGGACGGATGGCATTGCATTTCAGAGCAAAGACACATGTCCCATAAGTACCATATAATCAACTTGAATCCACGGTGCTGCCTTTTTCTTTTTCAACAATGCAATTCACGGTTGCGTCTCACTTAAGTGGAAATAAGGACTAAGTCAATTTAAAGTGAGTTTGGGCATTATGCAATAACTTGAAAATAGGTAGTGCAAAGTTCTTTAGAAATGCAGGAGTTTCAGTTTTTGCACAATCTAGTGCAAAGAAAAAAAACAATAGAATTGTACCATAGTATTCATAAAAGTCAATTTAACCATTATTAAATCCAGTAGATTTTGTACTGCAGCTATATACCGTGAATTGACCAACTTTACCAATGCTGCAGTCTGTTTGGCTTTCATAACCAGCAAAATCTCATTGAAAACCTGGAGAGAGAGTGAAGTTAATTTTCTCTGTGGGGATCAATAAAGCAGGATCTTATCTTGAGTCATTTCATTTGACGAGCAGTCTGAGTTGAAGAGAATTCATGTCAGATATCCACAGCTGGCTGAAGTCAGTCAGAAAGTTGTAGTGATTGATGCTGTGTATGTATCCACTGCGACTATACACACTGAATGTTAAATCTCCCTCCTGGGGTTTGAAATGTGGCCTTCTGACATTGTTATGAAGGTTAATTTACGGCCAAAGAATATGATGTGATGGTTTTTGCAGACTCACAGGTTAAAGAGCAGAAACCAATTGAAGAGCAGGACTTTTAAGTGGAAAATATCACCAGCATGAATCCCCTGAACTTATGAATATGAAATGCTGCCGAAACTATACATGTGTAGAGTTTTATGTGGGTAGATATTAAAATAGATAGTTTCTACGTCCTTTTGATGTCACTTTTTTTGACTAACAACATTTCAAAATCTGGTTCCCCCCAAAAATATAACATAAAATATTTATTTGTATATTATATCGACTAGCATGTTACACATTTTGGTCTTATGCCCCAGCTTTTGAAAAATCCAGTTTAAATATTTACTGCCTCCACATACTGTAAAATGGGAGTGAATATAGTTCCAATGAAAACTTTACACACTGAAGATTGTATGGCTTCCAATAAAATCTTGGGCAATTTAACCTTTTTGTTTCTTTTTCACTACTGTGAGCACACACAAATAAGCAGAAAAAAAGTAGACAAAACCTCAATAAATAAAACCAGAAATATTTTGTACATGCTTAGACATCGCCAGGGTGACTGGGAAAGTATATGTTTTTGCGTACTTAATATCTTAAATTTGTAGGAAATAGTTGGATTACCAGCCAGTATAGATGGATATTATTTACAGGCTTCTGTCTGCTGTACATTGAACTGTTGGAAATATGTTCGTCTTATTTCAACCTAAATAGAAAGGCTCTTTATCTGTTCATCCAAATGTCAAGATGTTAAGGACACAAGACCTTCCAAACCATTATAAATCTTGACAATCACTGTTAAGCATTTGAAATTTTTTTTTTACGGTGTTGATTAGCAGTTATTTATTGCCGTTGAAATGAACGTCATCCTTGACATGATGAGCTGTGGAGAGCCACAGGTTTATTAGGGCAACGTATAGATTTCTGCATCGGCGTTCACAGTATCTCTCGCTCATGTTGACATGAAGAGGAATATTTGATGATGAAGGCGGTGCATAGACATGCTGGCTCATGTCCTCTCAAATCTCTGCCACTGTTTCAAGGTCCCAAAGGTCTTGAACAGTGTGTATGTGTATGGAATATACAGTGCATCCGGAAAGTATTCACAATGCTTCACTTTTTCCACATTTTGTTATGTTACAGCTTTATTCCAAAATGGATTAAATTCATTTTTCCCCTCAAAATTCTACACACAATACCCCATAATGACAAAGTGAAAAAAGTTTGTTTCAAATTTGTGCAAATCTATTCAAAATATATAACAAAAATATAACATGTACACAAATATTCACAGTCTTTGCTCAATACTTTGTTGAAGCACCTTTGGCAGCAATTACAGCATCAAGTCTTTTTGAGTATGATGCTACAAGCTTGGCAAACCTTTTTTTTTTTAACCTTTTACGGATGATGGAGGCCACTGTGCTCATTGGGACCTTCAATGCTGCAGAAATGTGTCTGTACCCTTCCCCAGATCTGTGCCTCGATACAATCCTGTCTCGGAGGTCTACAGACAATTCTTTGGACTTCATGGCTTGGTTTGTGCTCTGACATGCACTGTCAACTGTGGGACCTTATATAGACGGTGTGTGCCTTTCCAAATCATGTCCAATCAACTGAATTTACCACAGATGGACTCCAATCAAGTTGTAGAAACATCTCAAGGATGATCAGTGGAAACAGGATGCACCTGAGCTAAATTCTGACTGTCATGACAAAGGCTGTGAATCCTTATGTACATGTGATTTTTTTTTCATTTTTTATTTTTAATAGATTTGCAAAAATTTCCCAAAAACTTTGTTCACATTATCATTATGGGGTATTGTGTGTAGAATTTTGAGGGGAAAAAAATAATGTAATCCATTTTGAAATAAGGCTGTAACAACAAAATGTGGAAAAAGTGAAACGCTGTGAATACTTTCCGGATGCACTGTATTTATTGATATGCTGTAGGGCTGACAGTGTGTCCGCTGGTGTTAAATGTTGGGCTTGTTACAAAGTAACCTCACACTAGATCCCCTTTTACCATCCATCTATTATCTATTCCCACTTTATTTTGAATAGGGTCAAAACTGACTTTGGGCAAAGGCGATTTGATTTATTTACTGTCACTTTATCCAACCAATCCATAGTTGTAATTATAATAGAAGTTATTTTCCTTTTTCTCAGTTAAAATCAAACAATTCTTTAAAAAAGTCGGAGTGCCTCTGAACTCCGCTCGGTCCTCTCCAGCTCGTCCAAATATGGTCACTTCTGGCTCAAAATTCGCAAAATGGCGACAGCTGAAATATTGAACTCAAGGCTTCTTAACGTCAGTTCACAAACTAAAGGGCGATGTTACGGTTAATTGTCGCTTGCTCTGAATAACTGTTTTTCTCTGTGCACTTAAACTGAGCTTATTTGGAAAAAGCTGATGTCATTTACCTCCTTCTTCACCAATCGCAATATTTAGATTAAATCTGATGGCAGCAGTGCGATTGTTTGCTCATGTTGTCAATCAAATCGGTCAGTTTTAGGTGAGGGTTATGATCAATTAAAAGATACAAAGCACTTGTGTAACTTCTGTTTCTTTTTCTCCATCTGCCTGTAGCCATGGGAGTGCTCATGTCAAAGAAGCAGCAGGTGGAGAAGGTGCAGAAATGCAACGCTGTCGTCTCTGCCTTCCAGTCGGGTCTGAAAGATCGTGTGGTTGCCGCCAAACAGGCGGAAGGAGAGGTGGAGGAGGCGGATGGGTCTGCCAAGGCTTCCGCCAGTCCTGACGAGAAAAACACAGAGGAGGCGGAGAAAGAGGACACGGACAACAGCGCGGGTCCGTCGACCTCCCAGCAGGCCTCAGCTCCAGCGAGAGACGAGTGTAAAGTCAACCAGGAGGCTTGGTCGAGGTTGCGGGATGGGAAAGGAGTGGAGCCGGAAGATCTTGACAAGAGCCATCAGCTCACACCACCTGCTTTTGTGCGACCCAAAAGGGAAGCCGACGACGACCAGCCTGTCGAGGTGGAGCTGGAAAAGAAGGAGCAGGTATCAAATGATGCACTTAGAGCAATAGCTGTTTACCTGCTGGATGTCATTGGGTATTCATGGCTAGGGTGTTATTCAAATCAAACATACACATAAAAAAACACTTTGATTCCCCAAACTCTGAGATTAAAGAGATGACTGCAAGACATCAAATCATCTCCATGGCAACAGCAGTATATTACCTCTTTTCCTCCCTCATTATGATCAAGCAGTTCAGCTGGCTGTAAAGGGACTCTTCAGATTTATCGAATCACACTTGTTGAAGGTGAGAAAGTACGAGTTTAAATCTGTTCTCGGCAAGTCCTTTTATTTCCACACTAGCTGCAATTTCTGGTTGAAGTGTGTGAGGGCTATTCACAGTGAGCATCTTGTGGGCGGCCTGCTTTGGCTGGCTGGGAGAGATGACCATAGCCAGGGCGACGCTGACTAACATGGGATGGAGTTCAAGGGAGCACTGACACCATCAGGTTTTCGATTTTGCAAAGAGTAAACACTGCATCGCAACGTATTCTGCTGATGATGCTGCAGTTTAAGAAAAGGTACAGAAATTAAATCTTGCAATAATAATAGATATGTAGCTGGGAATTTTGAAAGACCAGGATAGAAAGGGGAAATGATATATATGTTTCAAGCTAATTAATACATTGCCTTGCTAGCCAACAATGAGTAAGTGGTTTACAACCTGCCACCGTCTCTTTATTCCCCACACAACTATAAAACCCAATTCAGACCAAAGAGTTGTGACGAGATGAAACGTTGCATGGAAAAATTGCAGCACTGGAAACTGGTCCGTTTCAGTTCGACTCGAGCCAGCTGTTGGTGTCGCCTGTGAATGTTAAGGCACAGTAATTAGTGTGTTTTCTGCCTCTTAAAAAATACACCAATTCCTCTAAACTCCTCCAGTAAAAGATACATTAACAAAACGGTTGATTTCCTGTCTCAATTTCACGGCATACATTAGCATAAACTGCCGAGTTATTCCATTGACGCATCCATGAGCGGCTTCAAATTTGCAAACCTCTCACTTTATGTTCATGTCATTTCTGTTCCAAATAACTTACTATTACTATCTTCATTCATGTTTTACAATGTTTCAAATTTTATCCTCTTACGGAAAAGGCTAAAAAGATGGCAATTAAAACAAAAATAGATAGTGTTGTTACTGTGGAGATGTTACATCTCTCGTTGCTTTGGTGTAAACCAGTAGGTATCAGAATGTTGCAGACTGGTGAATTGTGAGTAGTTGCAAGTTTCAAATCATCTTGTTGTGACTCTTCAATTTGAATTGACCTTTAGATGTTTGTGTGATATGCTGATGACATTCTGTTATACTGTTGTGAGTATTTTATTCTGATGACATTATTCCAGTCCAATGTCTTCTTCATCCCAAGGTATTGACTTTGTTTTTTTTTTGTTTAGTTTTTTTGTTTTGTTTAAATGAATGTTAATTAATACAACAGTTGGTATTCTGTTGAAGTACATCTCCACTTGTATGCAAGAAATATCAAAATCTAAAGGCGTCTATCTCTAAAGTTCAGTATTTTCATTCTTGACACTGCTGTTTCTGTCACTTTACACATGTATGGCCAAGTGTAAGATTGCGAGTTCCCTTCAGGAGAGACTGTCTGGAAATGTGGGATGCTCTTCCCATACTAATATAATATCGCGTCTCTGCTCTCTCGACTATGACAGTCAGGTTTTCTCCTTCCCTTCAAGTGAGGTCATTTGGGACACCTACAAAAAACTTTGCCTGTCAGCATGGTCAACTCAATTGAGATGTACAGACATTGTTCTACCATACAGTTAATACTAAGCACAGCCAAAGGCACTTGGTGCATTCAACACACATACTACACTGCAGCACAATAAAAACTGAAGTCAGTAGGGTCACTTTAGATGTTAGTCTTGATTTTTAGAGAAATAACTGCATTTCGACCCGCCCTGAAGGCACTGTGCACTGTGACACTGAAATACAGATATAAAAAAGTGAGGAAAGAAAGTGACAGTGTCTGTGTGTGCTTAATAGGCTAACAGTATTCTGCAGTCATTTACCCTCGCATGACAGCTGAGTGGATTCTGGCTGCAAAGTGACTTTACAAAAAGATTTGATAAATACTAACCCTGAGCACCTTTGAGGGTACATATATAAGTGTTATATCAGAGGTAGTGATTTCTTAATCATCTATCTTAAAATACAAGTGAAGTACACAACACAAATTATCATTATAAAATATTATACCAAACCTCCCACTATCACTCCTACCACTGATGCCTCATCTCTCATCCTGACCTGCAACACAGAAGTTTAGTCAACAGGAGATTTGGCAGTGCTGGTTTGGGTGTGTTTGTAATCCTCATTAAATTAAGGTGTTTAAACAATCTTGGCGACGAAGAACATTGATATATAATAAAACCATTTATGTAAATGACACACTCTCACTGACACCCTCTGCTTTCATCCTCCAGCCACCGAGCGACGAGATGTGTGAAGTGTGCGAGGTGTGGACGGCCGACGATCTGTACCCCTGCAGGATCTGCACCCGTATGTTCCACGACGGCTGCCTCAGTGAGCTGGGCTACCTGCGTGCCGAGGCCCTGCAGGAGATGAGAGATACGGCCCACACTGTTACCGGCTGGAGCTGCTATTATTGTGTAAGTCAGCACGGCTGAGTGCCATTGTCTTGAACATGCCGTTTTCGGCAAATACAGTGTACTATTCATTATCATTGGGAGCATTTGTGGTCACTTTTAAGCAATTGCGCTAAAACATTTAGCCCTGCCAAAAGGAATCATTTTAGAATTTATCCATTTTGAAAATTATCCATATTTAAATTTTCAATATTATTCTGTCTGGTATCAGGCTTCTAAATGCTGACAGTCAGGCAATTTAAATGACTGAGAAAGTCTTTGAATTTGGTTACTTGTATGGATTATAACTTTTTTTCATATATAACTAACTTTTTTATGACTTGTTATTAGATAATGATGCTCCTATCCTTGTCAGCCTATGTATGTTGATATGTTGCAACATGCCTGCAAGTTTTAAAGTTTTGTGTGTGGACTGGGTAAATTGTAAATTAATTTTAAATCTGAATCTCAATTTACAAATCCCTTTTAGAATGCTAAATAGTCAGAAATCTACAAACATAAAACACATTTTCTGCTGAAAATTACTTGTGGCTGATTTGACACATTGACACATTTCTAAAGTCCTACTCGGGTTCTTTTTTTTTTTTTTTACAGGAAAGTAAACTTGTAATTAAATTTAATCTGATAAAACTCACCATGACACTCAAAAGGGGCATTGCATTTTTTTTGATGAATGCTAATTGGACAGTTATGGTAATAATGAGATGCGGCTGTTTAATCATCAAGGTTTTGAGCTCTAACAGATGGCACCTAACGTTCACTGCTCTGCTCTGTCGAACGGAACATTTCACAGCAAACCCTTGTCAGGATTGGAAAGTCCCAGGTGAAACTAATATTGTCAACGATGGGCTCTATTTCCTTCTATTTTCCATCCAAAAGTGTCAGTGACTGGAAGTTAGGGACACTAATTAGCAACAGCTGGGTAGATTTGCCAGTTGTCATTGAAGCTGGTGAAATCAACTAGTGTTGCCTGCGACTTTCACTTCACTTCACTTCACTTCACTTCACTTCACTTCACTTCACTTCACTTCACTTCACTACTGTCACTTATAGAGTTTATAATGAACTCTGATGCTGATGCTGTGGCTGATGCAGTGTATAACTCACCATTCACATGCATGGGAGTTGTTTGAATATGGGCCATGTCTTCAAAGTCCTCTTTCATGGGGAGTTACGTGTTAAGCACAGGCTACAGGCACCAACATTATGTATCCCATTATGTGGGCTAACCATGTGTTTCTGCAGTAGGGAGATAAGGACAGGTATCTCTTTCACGTGGCTTTCTAGCAGGCAATTGTCATTAGCAATTATTGTACTGGACAAACGTGCGGCTACATGTTTTTTTTTTTTTTTTTTGTTAAACTGCGTGGGGCAACATTTGAGCCGAGTTTATTGTGTTTCTAAAACAATAAAACAAAGGGCAGCTTTTCATCAGGAATTCAAGGCCAGAGCCAAAACCGATGACTCTCTGGAGATCGTCGCCCCTGTGAAATGCAATCTGTTTTAATTCCAGCGTAAACAGCTGAAGAGTGCTTTTTGCTCGAGGACCCTTCAGAGTGGAGTAGGGACTTCACCGTCTTTCGCCGGCCCGGAGAATCAAAAATCACTTGCCAAATTTGTGCAGCGGGGGGGGGTGAAGGTGTTCACACAATGTGAGAGAGGACACGGAAAGGTCTTCTCTCTTTGGCTGGCTGCCTTGGTGTGTTTGAGGAAAGAGGATGGAAGGAGAGAATTCAGTGAGGGGGAGAGAGAAATGTTTGATTTAAACTGTGAATTCTGATTGCTAAAGAAACCAACTATTTTGTTAGCACGTGTCAGCCAGCTGTTACAAATCCCCCGTCTTCTTCTGTCGCATCTGACATTTAATTTCACACAGACGGAATGAGTTCCCTTGAAAATGGATTTACAGTCAGCATTCAAAGTAAGCAAGTAAGGCTCAATCCCAGCCAATCAGATGGAGGAAAAAAAAAAAAAAAATCCATCCACACAACTGAGCTGTCTTTATAGCACTGGCCTCATTTTGATGCTTTCAGCCAGCCCCTGAGGGCCCTAAGGGCTGAGATACCATGGTCACACTCAAAGGGGTCTTTCACTGCTGGAAAGGTGGTCTTTTCATAAAACTGGCCAGTCAGCACAGTAGAAAGGTGCATACAATGTTTTAAATGGGCTCTACATGACTAGAGAAAACGGGGATAAAAGAGAGAAACGGCTTTGGTATTACATTTTGCTTGAAAGGAAGGTAATCTACAACAATCAGAATGCACTGGGTTTGTTGCCTCCCAAGGTCACTTCCAGATCGCTCTTATTGGACAGGCTTGCTCCGATGTTTCTATTGGTGCAGCACCGCCACTCTCCGTCCTCCGTATGCTGTAAATCGTCTGCACTGCATTCTTGCTTAGAAATAGTCTCAACTATCTGATGAAAATAGTTTTTCTCCATATGTACTGGAGCCTTCTTCCATGGTGTTCCATTGGCTTTTTGTGTAAGTGAGTAGACAACAGGCTGTTTTGATATTTGATGTGAACCCCCCTCTCAATCCTCAGTTTTTGCATTTTTTTTGTGGACAGTCGGAAGTACAAACTTAAGTTCGAACAGCAGCCTTTGTGTCGTGTCTTCTTGTGGATTTTTCCCGGCAACTGAGCGGAAAGTTCACAAAGGCAACATGGAGGAAAGTTCAACACTGTTCCTTTGAATATACTATGTACATAGGGATGATACAAAGCTTGTTGAAAATCAAGTTTCCCTTCAAGTCCAAATTGAGGAGTTTCTGTTGAAAAGCACATTTGATACACTAAAAAAATACACTGAAATGGTCTTCTCTTTGAACTAAAGACAATAAAGTGTGATCACTGAAATAGAGAAGCATCTTCAGGTTTAAAGCTTGGATTTTTTTTTCTCATTGGAACAAATTAACCATATATCTGATCTTATATACACAAGGTTATTACGATGAACAATGATCTATTTACAAATCCAGAGGACATGGAGCAAAATTGGCAGTCATTTGGAGTCATGTTTGCAACTGCCTGATGAATATCAGTCCAATATTCACTCTCCTTTTTAGTTTTGATTCCAAATCATCAACTCTTGAGAAAAAAAATCAAGGTGCAAGATGTTTGTTGGAATCTAGCATGCAGGTTTATCTGAACCTTTTCACAAAAAATATTTGCTTCTGCAAATTTGCAAAACTAGACTGACTAAAAGGCAGAGCTAATTGGGTGGAAATTCGTATATTAATAGTGTAATCTAGTAATGAAATACTGTTTTCATTCCACACAGTCCTCATCCATTGCTTACAGAAATATTGTTTCTTCCAGCTTTGAACTCAGTAAGAATATTTACTTCTTTAAACTTCTTGCTCTGCTTCAGAGCATACATGTGAGGTGTTTAAAGCTATTTTTTTTTTTTTATCAAGACATCAACAACACTGTCATTTTTCCCAAAAAGACACTCTAAAATAACTATTCATTCAAGCTGCAAGCACAATAATAGAATGCATTGTTATTTTTATACCTAGTTCCCCAGTGTCCTTTTGTGTCCATATTTTTCAGAGGCTGTCAGTAGGTGTTGCATAAAGCCTTACATCAATTTCAAGGTTCCTCTGAATATTAAGTTGGATGAAAAAATCTTATTAGGTAGTTGCAAAAATATCAAAACATCCAGAGCAGATGGGAAGTTTTATTGCTTTGCAGACAGTCTGTGATACTCGGGGTGACGCCTGAAAATATTAGATTACAGAAGTAATGTCTGGTAAAGAGCAAGCAAAGGAAGCAGCTTCCTGATGGCAGCTTGATCATTTCTTTAGTTGTTATTCCTGATTTTCAATTTACTTTTGAAATGACAGGCAGATACAGATAAATAGATACTTAATGCATTCTTGCGGGAATGTATTGACTTAATTACAAGCCTAATAAGATGCAGCACCCAGGTAGCTTTAATAAATATAATCATGGAACTATACAGACAAAGGTAAACAAAACGAAGGCAGCCTCTCTTGGGCTTGGACAGATCTTCATTAACAGGTGTAGATGTAGGTAAATACAAATCAATACAATTATCAACACCTGCCACTTGGCTTGACAAATTATGAATTGTATTATGGGAGATGGCAGAAATCATCTTAAATTATCACCTGAGATGATCAAACAACAAACATGACGTTTAATTTCAAGCGGGCACTTGAGTACAAGCTGGAAGTGAAGGATAGGAAGTGGCCTGCTAGATATGAGATGTACAAAAGACAGATGATAAATGTAGCTCTGTGATATACAATAGATTTGTAGACATCTGTGGCCCTACAGCTCTGTTTCACATCCCATATTTTATTCTGTAGCGACCATCCTTTCTTGAAATGTGTCCACGCTGAGCTTTTGAAGGAGTTTTGTGATTGTATAAAAGCTGCAGAAAGGAGCCACTAGAGGACAAGTACAAAACAATGAGAAAGGAATCATAGAGGGGATTTCAGTGTGACACCTACAGCCTCTCTATTTCATGATCTGTGGCCATAGCTCTCACTTAGCTTAGACATTTTATAGTAATAGTTCTTCTCTTCTAAAATTATATATGTCACAATTTTAAGAGGGCACTGTGTCCTTGAGTGTTGCAGACAGGATGTGAGTTTCCTATCCTAGTTTAGTATTTCATTTCTCTGTTTTCCCGTGACCTTGGCATGGCCACCGGGCTCAGATGTTAGTCGTGAATGAATGAGAACACAAATGGATGAAAGAAGGATGGGTCATTTGAGTGAGTTTCATCACATTAGTGAGATTCCTGTACCCGGGCAGAACCATCCATGTGTAGTACCCAGACATTCCAAGAGAGGACCGTGTGGTGTTCAAAGCAGTGCAAATAAATACATAAATAATTCCTCATACAGTATACAGTCTTGAGCCATAAATGCTGCAGATGGTAGGGTGATAAGCTGCTGGCAGTTACTGTGATCTTAATGACAGGTTTTTAAAGTCCTGTTGCTCATGTTGGTGGCCATGTTAAACTCCCACTGGCAGATATAATGAGGCCATGTGTCCCTCTTTGGGGCGGGGGTCACTGTTGGAGTCAGGGGGGAAACTAAAGCATTTGATCAAATGCTCTTCTCATCTTATTTATTCTTTTTTTTTTTCTTCATTATTGCTATTGGTCATAACAGTGTAACCACAGGCTCTGTGGAGAATGATGTGTTTGTTTCTTTTCTTGCCAAACCCAAAGGGAAACTGACACACACACACACAAAACATGGTCTCAGTGCTATAACCTATACTTCAGCATATCTAATAACTATTGGCTGATATATCTGCTCTTTATCCACATCCCCTTATAACAAATTGTATTTTGCAGCAATCTGCTGAGCTTGAAGGGTCTATTTTTTTTCCCATCTGTTTTTTTGAAGAGTGGGCGGTCGTGCATTTTCATTAAGATTTCCGAATGCGGCTTTTATGAAGCCCTGACAGATTGTAAGGGTGATTAAGGACTATGTAAACAAACCAGAATTGATTTACCTCAATAATCCCAAAGACATCATTAAAGTTTCATCACATCACTTATGTGATAAATAATGTACAAATATAAATATTAAAATCGGTGTCTCCTGTGATTTTCCTTGGCCGTGGACGTGCTGATATTTACACCATGCTGGGAAGAGATGTAAATATTACACACACATCTTTACATCAGACATGTGTTTCACTTCCCTCTCTAAATCTCTACGTTGCATTTGAATTTACTTATATAGATTATATAATGGGACTCTGTGGTTTGTCTATTGTAAGGAAACAGAGGCTTACATTTGATTAAACTTAGTTTATTCTCATTAAATTAGGGTGTGTTTGCACTAACTGTAGACATATGGATTGAATTGTTAAAACAAGTTTGTTTTAGCAAAAATATTTTTTCGTTAAGAAAGTTTCGCCCCTAACAACACTTTGCACTTCTTTGTAAACCTTCCTCTTTTCATTTACTCTCTGGGAAACACAAGAGTTGCTGTAATGTATTCACAATCCAATACCTTGTGTGCTTGTGGCTAATTGCAAGAAGCCTGTTTGGGACTAGTTTGACCAGTTAATAACCATCAAGCAGGGCCACTTGACTATAAAAGAAATATTGTGAGTATTACTTTACTAGTAGGAGTGTAATCCTCTGCCCTTATCTCACCTTTTCCTGCAGGACAATCTGAATCTGCTCCTGACAGAGGAAGAGATGTACAGCCTCATGGAGACCTACAAGCAGTGCAAGATCATCCCAGGTGTGTCACTGCTAAACGTTAGAAACAACATTTAGTTGCACGTGTTGCAGGCGGTGATGACCCTGTCCACGGCAACACTGTAGTGGTTAGGAATTTGTTGACATATTTTAAGGGACACTGACGTTACTTTGTCTGCCAATTTGGTCCAGAGTCTCCAGACCTAAATATATTAATTCAATAACTTCCCTGAGCCCTGACCTTTCTTTTACTATCATCATGAGGTCAGCAGTAATTTTCCCAATACTTTGGTGTATGACCAAAATATCTATTGATGTTTTCATGAACTTCAGCAAGTGCTAGCATGCTAATATGCTGAACTAAGATTGTTAAAAAGGTAAACATTGTAGTTGCTTGTTATGGTTTAGACTTCATTACCATTTTGTAGTCTGTATTTTAGCCTGGGTTATGGGTTTCCTGTCTTACTTTGTAGTCACTCTCCCCCTATGTCTTGTGCTGTGTTCAGATTCTCCACTTTTCTACTAAATAGTGACCTTTATAGTCAACAGGTGACCGATCCGAATGGATCTTCTTCACGACACAATCCACTATAAAACAGACAAATTGACAATCCAAATGCAACATTAGTCGACTTCATTTCCTACCCTTGTGTGATTGTTTGCCCTACCTTGATTAGTTTCAGTAGTTCCTCATTGTCCTCCTCTCCCTGGTGTATTTAGTCTGTGTGCTGTTCTTCCCTCTTGGTCACTTTGTTTTAGTTTCTTATTTTTGTGTGTGTATATTAATATCAAGTAAGCTCTGTGCCCCGGTTGGTTCTTTGTTGCTTTCGTGTCTTACTTCTGGATTTTGCTTCTTTAGTTCTTTTTTGGATCTGCTGTACATACTCACAGAACAGCTAGCATGGCTGTCGACTTGTGGTCTTGCTTTTATATTTCATATTAAAATTACTTTAGTAAAAAAAAAATTAAAAAAAAAATGAAGTTCTAGTCCAGTCAGTCATAGTATATAGTTATACAGATGGTTGAATGGTCAGTACTGCCTCTTTTGCTTGCCTAGTGGTTGTACATGCCATAAAAGTCAATGACATTTACTATGCAGAACAAATACCAAGACATAAGATAAATGCTTGAACAACTGCTTGATGTCCACCCCACAGAGAAGTCAACTGCCTCACACTGTTCTTCCCTTGAGTTATTACATTTTTTGCCCTCAACTCAGTCTACTTTCAAATTAGTTTTACTATCCCGTGGCTTGTCTGGAAGACAATCCATGGGAGGCGGTCTTGCCTTTGTTGAAAATGAGTCACCCTAGGTTAATTATATCTGGAAGACTGCTAGGTGACTAATTGGGTCTGATGTGATGAATTGTTCCTTGCTGTTGTAGAGTCATGCCTTGTGTCAGACGAGCTGCTGCAGTACCGCCACTTCGTATCCAAACAGCAATTCGATAAGGACCTGACTGATGAGCAAGAGGAGGAAGTCTTGGCTCAGTTTGCTGCGCTCGATCCTGAGAAGAAGGGCCACATCGAATGGTTGGACTTTCTCTACTTTGAGTCTCTGGCAGTGTTGAGGAAGTTGCGCACAGAGGTATAGTATTAGGTTGAGAAATGAAGCTGAATGTACTGAAAAAATACTTTTGACTAGCAGCACTCTATGATTTAGTTACAGGATCCAATGGCACCGTAAAATTCAGTCTTAAAACTCAACCATGAACTTTGCTGTTTTTTTACTACTATGAATTTAAATGAAATCTCTACAGTAGTCCTGATGTGTCATATCTTATAGTCCATGTCACTTTTGAAAGATGTACGTCAAGAAGACTGTGAAGGCAATATTTTATTCACTTTCTTACATAGTCAACTACAGTATACCCTATATAGATAAAGTACATTACATTTTCCAAAGTGAGGGAGGGTATCTTCAAGCCAAAATAAATACTATCTACTCAGCCTTTGTGGTCAAACAATACATTGTGTTGTGGTTAGTTTAATAACATTTTATAGAATGGCCTAGTCGTAAAAACGACAAACCTTTTAGCTTGCATCCACCAATTTTGTCAGTCATTTTACTGTCACATGATCACCTCAGAACTATTTAAATATATTTCTTTATGCTGTGAGGGATTCAATTGGCAGTTTGTAAACTGTGTGACTTTAAGGTCGCATGGCATAAATCAGTGCTTTCAGATTGTCAGACAGAGCTGATGTGATTGATTGAGGCCAAAGAAATACTCCCTAAAAATACCTTTGCCAGGCTGCTGAATTACAACAAATGAAATCATAAAAGGTGAATGGAATTTATGAGTGATTTAAAGCAGTAGGTCCTAGCCACCTCATCTCATACTAGTTATTGGATTTACTTTTCCCAGAACTCAATGGTGCGTCTGTTGACTGCCAAGGAGAGAAACAATGCAAGGTCAGTGTTCCTGGGTCTGGACCAGGATAAAGACAGTGTGATCACAGGAGCAGAGTGCCGTCAGGCTCAGCAGTCCTGGTTTCACAAGTTCAACAAAGACTCACAGTCCTGCAATGTGAGGTGAGTAAACCACACGACACTTCTATGTACAGCGAGCAGGATTTAGGAGAGTAACGATCTCATTTGAATGCAAACTGAGACAGGCAGAGGCAAAAAAAAAAAAAAAAGGTTTGGCTGCTTAGGGAAAAGAGATAGTGAGAAAGAAGCAAGATAACGAGCCGTGTTCTTTTCTCATTACCATATGCTTCCTCTGGTCGACATAAATTACCATGACAGTGTCCATTTTCATTGCTTTCAAGATGACACACAACTTTACTTGCCCGATATATTAAATTATTAAATCAGACTCTTTTGTCGCTTCAAGTTGAAATGTTCTGCTTACAACTTTGTTGCTGCCACAACTTACTTGCGTATTACAGCTTCACTTGTTAATAAGAGGCAAAGTGTCCGTTAAAATGTTGCAATAGGCAACTAATTTATCATCTTAGAAACATGATAACAGGACAACAGTTAGAGTTCATTAAACGTCAGCTGTCAGCTCGCTGTTGTTCACTTTAAAGGTGTAATATGCAAGATTTATGTTCCATTTGGTAATACCACTTCAGGACCTTGAGAGGCAATAGTGAGTCATTGTTGCTCTCAGAGTTGCGGCATGTTGGTTGAATTTTGCATATTACAGCCCTGCCGTTTCTTGGTCATTGTCGAACATTTAGGCTTGGCAATAGCTTGCTCATCTCCATTTTTAGAAAGATCATTTCGTGGTAAAACAACCACATCAAAACCAAATATCGATACTCTTTGCGTTGCCATTATCTGCACTGAAGAGCCGTTTTGAATTGTTCAAACAGTATCAGGATGCCTGGTTTGTTTGCTGCATAAAATTTCCTCAGTATGGTAGGTGACAAGCTAATTGTGCTCGGCGCATACAGTTATTCTAACTCATCAACAGCTAACTTAACACATTAATACTGTTAACGTTACACAATTCGCTTTATAAGCTACCGCTACATAGCCACCGTTAGCATCAACAGTTGTTTTCTTACCAGTCCAGAAAAACATTGGGAGCTAAGCATCCAGCTTCATTCCTGTACAATGGAAAGCATTGCCAGCATTAAGTCTTGTTTCAATAAGGGGAACAATGGTTCTTCTAATAAGGAAACTCCTAGATAATCATTGGAGATGCTGTCAACAAAGATCTTTGAATGCAGAACAGTAAAGCTTATTTAGGCTTTAAAAATGGAGGAGGAATATCAACGTTAATACAGACATTCTTTTCCCAATGCACCATTTACTGATTACATAATTTGCATATCATTATGCTTTGCTTCCAAGATAATGAAAAGGAAGGAAAGAAGACATTATTCATCATCAAACAAGTAACCAACTCAAATATTGAGATTATTCATTTTGTAAAGATTATACATTGAATAAACATGAAAGAAGAATTTAATTACAGAAAAATATGAGTTTAACAGGCCAGTGCTTCGTCAGTGTTTGCACTGGTGTGAGCATTTATCATTTAACATGCTGTTAATACATGCGAGTATAGCAAATCAAAAACCACATCTATGACTAAAAGTTCCCCCAGGTTGTGCAGTGTGTCAACAAATCCATCGTTAGTAGCCTTTTGGACATCTGATAACAGCCTCCACAGTGAGTTGTTGGACTCTTTGTTTATTTCTCTCATGCTTATGTTGACACCGAAAATATATGACCAGCCAGTGTGCACTGTAACACGACCTGGGCGTAACGATGTGGTTTCCCCAGCCTGCTGCAGAGGAGCTTTCAGCAGCAACAGATAACTGAAGAATCAAAGGCATTGTTTCTCATTGGCACTGTGACCGACGCCGAATGCAATAACTGTTCTAACAAGTGCAACCCAGGAGAATAACCTGACAACAAATACAAGCTTTGTGAAGCTTTTTGTTGAAACCGGATCAAAGGAAAGACTAAGTACGAGATACCTTTCACAATATAATGCAATCTTGTGCAACATCACCACAAAGTACAACGATGAATCAACACCTCTCTGACCAAGTCTTAACCTGAACTTCACAGCCTTCAGAAGAGCACTATTGAACCAGACTGTATTGTATATATTGTGTTTTTTATCATGTCCATTCCCTTTACAATCTATACATGAAAGTTAATATGATTTATGATAGAAATACTATGAGCAACCACAGTTTGTTTTGCACAATACTTGATATGTTTTTTTTTTTTTTTTTTTTTAAAGTTATCACTGCTCCTTTGACAGTTTTACACCCAGAGACAGACCTCATCAGAGTGATGATGACAGGACAATCAGCTCTGATTGACTGTAATGGGGCTACATTTGTTTGTGAGACATTGTTTGTGTGTGTGTGTGTGTGTGTGTGTGTGTGTGTGTGTGTGTGTGTGTGTGTGTGTGTGTGTGTGTGTGTGTGTGTGTGTGTGTGTGTGTGTGTGTGTGTGTGTGTATTCACAACCATTAATCATGCAAAAGCAGCACTTACACTGTGCAGAAGTACTTCATTCTAGGTGGAAGTTTATTAGTTTTAGACGTGTTTTTTATTGAAGTTACACTTTTTTATTATTGAAGTTACAAAAATAAAAGCATTTTTGTGCATGCTTTGAAAACTATCACAATCTCCTAAGTTCGAACAGCAAAAAAAAAAAAAAAAAATATTGAGGAGAAAAGAACAATATTTCCTTCAGACATGAAAGACTGGAAACATTTAAGTACAAAACCCTTCAGATTTGTAGTGTAATAACTGCTATCCATCACTGTCTGTCTGTGTGTGCATGTGCTTGTTTACTGCTTAACCCTTTTGTGCTGTCAAATCTCCCATGCTCGACCATTCCATCCCTCTCACCTGTATTCAACATGTGGCATTCCCCACAGACTCATGGGATTCTGCTCTCCTATGAATTGTGGGTGAGTGTGACTCAGCACTGCACGGCTCGTCTCTTTTTTCCCCTCACTTCAACACCTCTCTAGCACTCTGCAATCCTCAAGTATTCTCCGACAACTTCGATTTAATTTGTAATTTAACCTGTAGGCTTAAAACAAAAGAAAAAATAAATAACTTTCTTATCTCCAAAGTGAGTCTCTCTGTGAATATGAAACAGTTAGAGACACATACATTCCTGAATGGGGTTTAATGAGCTGAATGTGAGCTCTTCATATGATCCGGTCTTGTTATACTGAGGCATGGATGAGATTCAGGCTGGCCTGTAATTGTAGGGATCAAAAGAAAGCCTTTTGTTCTCTTTAGGGGAGCTTCTTTTTAAAAGCCTAAATCATCAGAGGGCACTGTAGACGGGATGAGTGTGTGCAGTGTGTGTGTCAGGTCCACACACAACACTAAAACACAGCCTCAATCAGACTCATTAAAAAGCAAATAACTATCAAATGAGTCAGGAAACTCTGCTCCATTTCATTGTTGGATTGAAGACAGCACAAGCCAGAATGTTAAAGTAAAAAGGAGTTTTTCACGGCGCCATCAGGGTTTATCAGAGGAGCTTTTATCTGACTGCAAAACAACACAAAGCCATAACTCATATATGTGGAAGAAAGTTCTTTGGGTTTCAAGTGAAACGGGAACTGATAGTGTCTTAATGCACAATGTTGTATAACCTATTTGATTTGACATTGTTTTTGTTCTACTTTGGGTACAAAACAAAACAAAAATCTAAACTAAAGTTTCAGTCTAGCTTTTTATTACTCCAACTGAGCGAACTCTTTCTGCTGAGGAAGACCGTGAACCTATTTTGCCACATTTTACTTTGTACAAACCTCAACAGAGAGTGCCAAGAGATGATTGTCACATCAATCAGTCAAACAAAAGTTACAAACTGTTATGTCAGTGGGAGATTTACGGTGTTGGTAGACAAAACAAACTATTTAAAAATTGGAATTTCCTTAAATCTCTTACATTTTATGGACTAAATTAGTGACGAATAAATTAGTAAAACATCTGCAGATTAATCAGTCATGACAACAATTGTCAGCTACAGCTCTAATTTCCTTGTTTCAAGGAAATTATAAAACCTGGACTGCCAGATGTGGATCAGAAAACGCCCTTGGGTAAAACTACCCTGGTTACTGTCATGTTCCCATAAATGGAATGATATTAATAATTCATGGTGCATTTTCCCTGTTTTTGATTTACCTTGTTTTTCCTTTACTTTCAGCGCAAGGAAGTGCCTTGTCCTTCACTGTCTGTTGTACCATTTACCTCATGCTTTTCTGTAATACTTTTATTCCTTGTTCTTTACAACAGTATAAGTCATGTTGGCCCCATATGTGAGAGCAGTCCAGCCAGTTCAGGCAGCGACAGGAGCAAGACTGATGACAGCAGGTTTGTCCCTCTATTGTTCTATATACTTAGTGAGCGTATGTGAGTGAGGGTGGTAAAAAGTATTACAAACAAAATAATAGCCCTGCAGTATTTGGTGAAGCTTTCCTTTTAACAGTGTCTTACTTCCAACAGGCTTTACAGGCTGGTCATAAATTTTTAAAACACCCTGGCTCACGATCTTAGAATAAGTCTAGACTTTTCCCAGTGGACCAGCCTACACATGGCTGTCGTGACCCTGCAGTGGTCCCCACTGTCTTTTCCTGGGGAGCAACAGTGGGATTAATTTGGAGTGAAACAACCCAACCCAGAGGGCCGCAGCGTGGACTGTGACCTGCCTACTTCAGAATTCGATGCCACAAATGACCTCAAAACTCCCTGTCTAGCTGTCAGCACATGATGAGGGAGAATCCTCTTTGGCACATGATGACTTCTGAGACTTCTCTTTGTACAAAATTACATGATTTTGCAATAATTGCAGTTAATGCACCAGTACTTCAGGCAGCGACTCCAGGGAAGCACCATTACAAAGAGAGCTACACAAGAGAGCCGCACTAAGATGAATACTAATTACCAGAACATACAGGTTTTATAACTACATTTTCAAAGCATCATGGGGCACATTACAGTGGAATAGAGGCCTGAGTCTTACTGTAATGATATTACTGCACTGTATTGTAAAATGGTGTATGCTGTGTAAAATTATACCTGCACACATACTTATTTGATATGGTTATCATAAGAAGATGCTAAAGGATCGAAACCAGCAATGTTTTGCAACATACATACTGTGTTGAATGGCCCATTTCTTTATGGACATACCATAAATATTCAACAATGAGTCACACACATTTCCTTCTATTTAATAAGAAACAAAAGCTGAGTAATTTCTTAAAACAGCGTTTAGAAAGTACTGCTCAAACAAGAGTAAATAGCACATTTGTTGGGGACTATTTTTAGTGGCGGATTAATACGTATTTAATATGTTACAGTATTTACAGCGCGATGGTGAAGTATATAGGATTGAGTGTAATTAAAGTACCTATTTTCATTGTAATTAAAGAGCAGGTTACCTATTGCAACAGTATGGCTTGCAATGTGTGTTTCTTCATAGTTTCTAAGCAACAGTCAAGCTCTATGGTGCACAAACATTTGGTATATTATTCGGTTTTAGCTACAGAGACTGTATTTGTTAGTAGATCCATTTCATTGTTGGTTATTTTATGGGATATGTATTAAATAAGAAAAATATAGCAGCTACAAACTGTTTTAATTGTTTACTTATTTTTTTTAAATTTTATTTTATTGTTATAAGCGTATCATTATCTGTAATCCCAATTTTAGTAATAAATCAAAATCCTTTCTTTGTCCAACAGGCCGGTGACCTGGGCAGACTTTTTAAAGGAGAGTGCCATCTACATTTTGGCTGCACGGCCCAATAGTTCCGCCATGCACATCCGACTGCCTCTATAGTCCAGGATTCTCCACTGCACCCAGGAGAGAGGGAGGGAGAGCGATAAGAGGGCGTACCATATAGTCCACAGATGATCGGGCAAAGATAGACATGCTGACACGACGACACAAGGACGGCAACTGAGCGATCCGCATGAAGCACCAAGAGGCAGAAGATCAATCCATCCATCCATCCTCCTCTGCGTCACCGTCAACACCACACCACTGACAATACACATGCCGACTGACACACCGATGACGCAAATGACAGCAGCTGTTACAGTTTCCAACTCCAAAAAGCCTGACAGCTTCCAACAAGCATGAGAGATAGCAAGAGAAAGACAACCCCCTACTTACGACTAGACAGTCGCTGACATTTTCTGAAACTTCAGTTCAGTCAGACAGGCGCATAGGATTCTCACAAGGATAAATGCTAGACTCTATGGCCCTCCAGCTACATAACACGCCTTTCCATGTGGGTACGTTCATGTGACAGGCTGTTCTTCTTTCAAGTATTCATTCCTTTGGGCCTCACCGTGTCCTAATAATAACTCCATGCTACTGTAATGGGATTGTGTTTTTTCACCATCAAAAATTGTTAATCACGCTACATTGAAGCAAACGCAAATTCATTATTGTTACTGTCTAATTTCTGGCTGGAGATTAACACCACAGCAACCATTACTAGAACATATACCAAACAAGAATGAAAGCTATCTGCATACATTATATTATAAGAGAACTGCTATACATACCCGTATAAATTATTATAACGCATTAAAAAGCTGTATTTATTCCTGTATCCTATGATGTATCCTCTGTTTCCCCCATTTTCATTCAACAATCTGTGTTATTCTGAAATACTAACTGTGAAAAAGGGATGTGAAGTGAACATTAATGAAAGTTAACCCTGTATGTGACATGTATATACTGTGATATAGTACATTTTGTTCCTGTTGTGCTCTCAGAGCTGCACTACGACAAAGTGGAAACATCCGCTCCTCCTCTTCTAATGTAATTATTTGCACTGTGGGAATGAGATGTAGTTGGACTACTATGTGACATAATCACTGCAATGAAATACTGAAAGACGATGTGAGGTCTGGAGCAAATATTTGTCCTATGTTGTTGATTTGCAGTTTAAAAAATTGCTATGGAAAACATGATGGGAATTCTCTAATGTTACAGATCATATTAGAGTTTAATTGCACATGAACCTGCCCCTAGAATCACTGGAAACATACTGTAACGAGTAGAACTTCATGTAGTGTTTATGCCATGTAATGGAGGTTCGCCAGGTCCTCTGAGTGAACAAAGTATATGATGATATGAAACTGGATGATCTGAGGGATATGTCACAGTGCTGAAATAAATGCATGGCATTTAGACTCCTTCTTGAGAAGCTTGGGTTTGGGTCTTTTGTCCATTCTTTTTAAGCACGAAAAATGGATACCAGAATCAAATGTAAAATATTTAACAAATAGATGTGGGGATATGGCTTTAATCAATACCAATCATTCAATAAGGATATATGTTGTACAATATGGATACAATTTTAAATTGTCAACATGACTTCCAATTTAATTACTAATTACAGTTTGAATGAAATTATTAAAATGATAATAATTTTATAAAATGATAAGAATAATGTGATTGTATCATCATTATGTAAATCCAGTTAAGATTCTACAGTAACAAGGATGATTTGCATTGAGAACTGGGCACTTTTCACAACTTTAAACTCTTAAGTTAGTTCTGATGGTATATTTAGACCTTCTTTTACAAGTAATAAAGGAGCGAGAATTTACAGATACTGAGAATATAATCAAACAGGTATAAAAACTATCAAGATACAGCAATAATAAGTGCAATTGTAATTAAGGGTGGTGTCTTTATTTTTTTAGCTTATTAAAAATCCAAAACCTTCACACCAGAGTTCTGATCATAGATTCTATATAGAAACGCAAATGTATGTAATTGTGTAAACCAATGGTTTTAAAAGACAGTGCAGGCAATAGGGTTCCTTTTGCCAAACCTTTTGGTTATTCCTTAATTTGAAAAGGTTTTCACTTGTAAAAAGGAGCACACAAATTGAAAATATGCATGATTTAAACTAAAACCGTGTTGCTTTGGAGCCTCCAAACCATTGGGTTATAATATAACAAATAAAACTTACATTTTAATACTAAGAAACTAGGGTTAGTTCTATCCTGCTATACATGAACAATGTCTAATGAAATGTTAATGATGCTAACTTTTTTGCCAGGAACATGTAACTTTAGCTTCAGTCTTTTCGCGTTATATAATGTATGCAGTCATTACTGCGTTCTTTAACAAAAAACAAAAAAATCAGCTAAAAACGCTTCAGTGGTTTCACTAACTCCCAGAGTGTGATCATAAATTTATATTAGCTACCTACAACTGTTGAAATCTGCTTCTGCATCTGGCGCCATTTCAGCCAAAAAACACCACTGTTGTTAATGAGCAATGAGCCTCCTTTTGTTTACTTGTGTCAAATCGAAGAGCCATTGTTGTGCCAAGCCAGAATGGAAAGTTTAACAGGTGTAACAGTCGATTTTCAGTAGCAATAGAGTAGTGTTGGGTTTATGCTCGTTTGAAATTAACTTTGATTTGCTGAATTTGATTGCCTTGTGCACACTATTCCAATTGGCTGGAGCATGATAAGCATGACATAGCTGCTGCAACATCAAGTCTGACGGCACAGATTATACGTCATGGAGTGCAAAGAGGTGCCCATGAAAATAACAAATAAAATCACAAACATACAGCATGGATGTCAAGAAGGTTGTAGCATGGGGACAATCAGAAGTGGCAATCATGGGGCAAATAGGTAATGGGAGTATCATGGCCACCGGACCTTTCACCTGCCTGTAATTATCAAGAAAATAATTGTATACCTACCTTTTCGCTACGGGGCTTTCGGGTTGGGCAGAAAGTGTGTTTCGCCTTGAAGGCTTGAAAAGCTTTAAAAAGCAAAACCAAAGAAAATAGAAAGACAAATGCATATTAGCAATGGTCAGACTGCAGCTTTAACCCCCTGCTGCTCTGAAGCATTTGTTACTTGTTATCTGTCAGTAAAAGAAAGGATAGAGCGGAGTCCAGCAGGTGCATCAGCCCAGATTTTAAACTAAAGGTCAGACTGTTAGAATAGAGGAAAGAAAGACACATTCAGTACAAATAGAGAGTGAGGGAGAGAAATCATTTAGACGAGAATGTTATATCCATTTTTCATAACCGATTCAATGATGATCTTCTTGACCAGGCTAATTGCTACATTAAATGCTGAGTCGAATGTGAAACTTTAGCTCTGAATTAGTTCGAGGTTATCCCACCCAAATGTCCCCACAAATTAGTGTGCTAATGAAAACGTTTTTTGAAGCCCTGCGATGCAGCCTCCGTGTCATCGAGGATTTTCAGCTTATGATCTTTTTTTTTTTTTTTTCCAGACAAAGGCTTAGTACACTCTACAGGGTTGAACAAAAACAAATGTGAAAAGAGAAAAGCAGATATGTCATTTTGATAACGGGCCATGTCTCTTTCTTTTTAGGTATTAAAAACAGCAACACACAAAGCAGTAATAGGCATAAAAATACTTGCTATCAAAGTTGTTAAAGGCATGAGAAATATAAATAAAATGGATTGTGCTTTGTAGTGATCAGCCGTGTGGTTGACTGCCGACCTGCTCAGGGACCACTCTGTCTTTCACCCAGTGTCAGCTGAGATCGGTTCATAGTTGTTCCATTTAATTTCAACTTCTAGTAGACCATAACTTCTAGTAGACCACAACTTCACAAGATGAAGGCTAATTGACCAATCGAGCTTTTAAGGGAGCAGTGTGCAACATGGAGACAAAAATAAACGGACATGCATTCCTTATACAAAGCATTACGTAATGTTTGGAGGACTTTTTTTGTACAAATCTAAGGCTGGAAGTTTTTGTGGTTATAGTTTCAAAGGATTAAATCCAACCATGAAGTAATCCAAATATTTATTCTGTTGTCTAAGCTTGAAAAGATACAGCTTATTCCTCTGTGTCATGGATCATAACCCCATCAGTGGGCCACACCATTGTGCGGTTGAAAGTCAGTCCCTTATACAACATTTTGCTGCGGTAACAACCTGTTCAGGGTGTTAAATGCTGCTGTTTTGTCACTGCCCACTGGTGTCTCAGAGGTACAAACAAGGTGCCCTTTGGCGTCTCATATATTCGTACAATGTGCCTTACGTTTATGCACCAAAAAAAAAGTCATTAGATTTAAGAAAAGATCATGGTTAGGGTTATAATATGTAATTTAATGTATGCAACATCCCACAAGTTTGACACATGGTACAAAAGCTAAATACGTTACATAAGTAACTTCCTTGCATTACTTTCAGGAAATCTTCAATTACTTTTTCCATGCAACCACACCTGATCCCCTCTCTACATGGACTATGTCACTCTTTCTACTGCGTCACGTTACTTCCTTCTTCAACACAGGTAGTTATAGTGCTGACGTCAAAAGTGCACCTCATGCATACCTTGCTGAACCCAAGGGCTTTAACAAACCAGCAGTATCTGACATCCTGAAGTGGAAATAGACTTGCTGTAAGTTAGAGCCCAACCGATCTATCAGCCTGTCCATTTTATCGGCTGATATTGGCCCATCTCAGATATATTGGTATTGGTGTACACTATATGTTGGCCTATATGCGCCTATATTATTATTATTATTATTTTTTTTTTTTTTTTTACAGAATATGATGCACTAAAAAATATTGGGGTGTATCACAAATTGTTCTATTTGTGTTTTTTTTTTTTTTAATAGTTTATTTATTGTTAGTAAATACCCAGTGAAGTTTTCTGTTTCAGTGCACTGAAGACAATAAACTGTAATGTATCCTGCCTCAACTATCTTTGTCACAAGTGTCAAAAATGTTTAATAACCCCATTTGAGGGATAATTGCCAAAAATGTATTTATACATACTGCATACAGTACAGTTTTTGCACTCCCTAATATCAATATCTGCATCACCCTCAACATTCCATTATTGGTCAGACTCTACCGTAAATACCAATTAGAGCATTTGCAGTTTATTACTATGTCTCTAAAAATTGTCTCCATAACAATAAATGCACTATTGATTACTGTTTGAGTAACATTTTGTAAAAACTACAATTAATTGCCATTTTACAGAGCTATATTTAAAAATTAACTGGATTTGTAACCTGTGTTCACCTTGAAACAATAGGCATAGGGCCACAGACAGGCTAAGGAAGACTGTTTTTTTTGGTTTTTTTCCCTTTTCAATAAATTGTATGACAGAAAAAAATACAACACTTAACTTGTCAACATAGGAAGATTATTCAATGTCATATAGTTCAAATCGCTGTGCTTTAATAAAACATGTTACTACTACAGAAGATAATTTATACTTATTACCAGCTTGCCAACTGTGTAGCATGCGCAGATGGCTGTATGACTGCCAGGGAAACAAGTGTGAGTTTTTGAGTCATCTCTCCCATGTGTAATCCAGAGGAGCTCAGTACAAAGGTTATCTGGCATGTTTTCCTACGGAGAGTGAATCGGGGCCAGCTGCTGACGGAGGTGCTGAGGTGTGGTTGGCTGCTGTTGTGTGATGGCTTCACTCAGCAGGGATGAGTAATGGTAAACAAGAGTGGCAGTGCGGTCATGGCCCTGGGGATGTGATGCCACCGAACGGAGCCACAGTAAAATGTCAACATATCGCTCCCACTCGGGGAAATCATCAGTAGGTTTGTGAGCCAATACGATAAGACTGTGAGGGTTCTCCCAGATTGAGCTTTATCTTAAGTCTTTCTGGCATCAGAGTGAAATGTCATCAAAGCACACAAACAGGTTGTTAATCTTGGAAAGATAAAACATTATCCAGCGAAGTCACTATGATTACTTTTGTGTAAACAACATACATAAACATGTGTTACTTCATTCATTTTCTTCATCGTATAAGTCGTAGAAGACACATTTTAAGATTGCAAGGCAGAAATTAAGAGCTCTATTGTTGAGATATAAGAAAAGTAGGCTTTGAAAATTACAAAAAGCATACAGCATCAGGGTTTGCATACCACCACCTCAGTCCCTGTTGTACCATCGCCAAAGAAAACAAGAACTCCCACCTCCACCAATGAGGCCAACTTCTTCCTCAGAGCCCACTCAGTCTCTGCAGCTGACACTAACCAATTACAGCAGTCTGGTTTCAGGACAGTCGTCTAACACGGCTCACTGTCTTGTTTTTTGTTAAAGCTTATTTGATGAAACATTGATATAACCTGGGAAAAATATAGTATGGCATGCGTTTTTCCTGCACTGTCTGCACAAAAACATGCATATAAATTGCTGAATAATAGCAGTTTCCTAGTTTCTCTATTTCTCAAAATTAAAAATAAGAAGTCATCTGAGAAGAAAATGACAATAAAGTGGGTTAGAACAAGGCTGTGAAGAAAAAAAAAAAACATCTCTGTAATTGAACACCGGGTGTGGACTGATATCTTTGTACTGCAATCAAGTGTGACTGTGCACATAATTTGGGGCTGTGACTGCTGCGACGTTCCAGATAACAGGGCGTTGTGAAATGTACATTTCTCTGTTTTAAAATTGTCCAGTGAACTCAAACCTCCCTTCAGTTCAATTCAAATATCTCGTATTATTTTTTATTTAGCTCTTCATTATGTGCCCAAGCCTCCAGCATCCCCCCCCCTCCCAGTGTCTGGAGGATGCTGGAGTACTGGTTGTGGGGTGGGCATCGTTAACTTTATTAAATCTGTGTTGAAGTTTGGGGAAAAAGAGAATTGGTGTAGATAGGCAAGGGTGGTGAGGGGACAAAACAAAAGATAAAAAGTATTTATTTTAAAATTGTTTTTCTGCAGCTCTGTGTAACTCTGCTAACAGAATTAATTGCACCTACTCCTTTTCTGCTAAATTCACATATCTGTTTCACCAACAGCCCTGCTAATTGTGACCACAGCAGCTTTATGAGGATTGACACCGTCTTGGGATCGCATTGTACTTCCTCACATTAGGATTAGTAATTGATTTTCTGCATCCTCTCATCTCTGTAGATCGTTAATATTCAAATAAAATATTATAGATGTGACAGGAAACAAAGTGTGGCCTAGAATTAAGATCCCCTTGAAGGTTGTTACAGCTGGAATTACAGTGATATTTTTTGTTGTTGCGTGAATGGCAGGTTGCACTGTCTCTGCTCATACTGAAAAACAAATGGTACGTGTCAGGGAGAGGACAAAAAGCTGCTGTTTTCTTGTTCAATCAGCAGCCTAAATTTAGCTTAAGGTGCTGTCACCAGTTGAAAGGCAATCAGCATGGCATTACAACAAACGAATCAGACACAATATGCTGCATGTAGGCCCACAGAATACACAGTATTATATCAATACCTGCAGAGATATATGTTTTAGTAGCGTGGCCACTTTCCCGGTTTAAATTTATGTTGTTATGTGTGTCTTAAATACTTGACAAATGAACAGGTCATCTAACTTGGAAACTGTTCGCAAAGCTGCGCTTGCATTATTTTAAGTATCACCAAAATAATAGGCTATATTACCGTATGACTATAAACTACATTGTGACAAGGCTATAGACCGTCTATATGGGACTATGCAAAGAGAGCTGTAATACCATCTAGTGTTGACTATATCAAATTACACCTCTACCTACATAGAGATATCGAATACAAATAATAGTGATCAAACACTACATATGGATGGATATATATACCCATCGTAACAGAATATATCCACGTTGATAAGATAATAAATGTGTTTTTGAGATAACAGCTGATAAGGGAGAGACATATTGCACCTTGTTTTCAAAGAATGACCATATTTCTCAGTAGGATCCTTTGCGCATGCGCACACGAGGGAGGGGAGGGTTTGTTTTAGCATCATCACCAAATGGTTTGTTATCTGGTGAAATGGAGCTGACGGGCTGACGCAGATAACTGCGACGGAGACCGTTTCTCAGGTAAAAAAAAAAAAAAAAAAAAAAAAAGGCTCAAATAAACTGTCCGTCGGTGCGTTCACTCTTTGAGTTGTTGACACTTTGTGCGGCGCCGCTGCGGGAGTCCACGCACCGAGGCCAGCTGCTACACCTCGTTAGCTTCACCGGGACGTCACGTCGCCTCTTTTCTGGGGTTGGAGGGGGGTTCATTTAGTCGGGAAGTAAACGACCTGCCGTGTAGTCGACATCGGCGGGAGAAGCTGTGACCCCCACGCGAGTTGACACTGGAGGTCTTTCACGCCCGATTTGAAGATGAGCTGGCGTGAACTTTTCACGCAGTAATGGTCGTTTTACTTGGGCACGAACGCGTTACAAATTACATGACGGTAATATAACAGTACGTCATTACAGGTGAAGGTCCTGCACGGGAAGTCCTACTCGAGCAACAGTAAGAAAGCACTTGCAGTAAAATGTAATTACAATTCTAGAGAGTAAAAGTAGCGGTTCGGTCCCTGTGACGTCATATATGACGTGTGTCACTTTTATGTCCAGTTTTATATTCAGGGTCAGCAGATACATCCGATGATTATTGGCAGAGGGAGAAAAAAAACAAAAAACAAACACGTTTTGATGCACAAATCTGTTTTCAGTTTTCCTTTAATCTTTGATTTTACTGAGATATTCGGACATTTATTGAAAGGGAACCATCAGAAGTTTAGAAGGAATTATCCCTATTCGGTGGAGCTGTTAACAACTCAGACGTTAGAAATCCAACCCTGACTACACTATATAATGACTACATTATAAGACATGAGGAGGCAAATGGTTTGGAAACCACTGGTTTGATGTTTGAACAATTTGCCATATTTTGAAATCTTATTATAGTATCCCTCGTGTCAAAATGTCATCTGGAAAGTAACTAAAGCTGTCGAATAAAGAAAAGGTAGTGAAGTAGAACTATAATTCATATAAATATAGTGGAGTAGAAGTCTTAACATCAAATGGAAATACCGAAGTAAACTATACATACCTCAACATTGTACTTAGATACAGTACATGAGTACCTTTTCACCACTAACTACATCAAAAATCATAATCAACCATTTTTTTTCTTACGTTTGATGATGATTGATTTTTTATGATCAGACACTGATCGGAGTTGGGCGATTATTTTCACATTTCATTCAAAAACCTACGGTGTTTGAGCTATTTAACATCAGCCCTCACAGAAACCCTGTTTGATCACATACACTCTTTTCCTGTCACCCTTACGGGTCACATTAAACTGAGTTAATACAATATATTAGTGACAGTTAAACCAAGAAAATAATACGACAGAGGAAAAAAGTCTACAGTGTCACCTTTGGCCGTTTGGCTTAGTTGTATTTCATTTTATAGCAGTGAGAAATGTATTTGGCATTGAGAATGATATAATATGTAATCCATCACTGCGAATGCTATACCTGCTGTTCTTTTGTCAAAGTCATACTACCACTGCTTACTTATACAGATGGCAGTGCAGATTAAAGTTGACCATGCTTCACTAATGCTATACAGAAATAAGTAGAGGAAAATGTACCAAAAAAAAAAAAAAGACCTAATACATGTTTACAGTGTGAAGGATTTTCTATCTGAAGAAGGTCTTTGCATAAATATTTTTATACGATAGTAAAATGAATGTCAGCCGAAGAATGGCAGAAGCTATTTCAATACGTTTTGTTGTTTATAAATGGTCAGCAATAATGTAGGAAATACACTGTGCTCTGTGGAAAAGGGCGTAATCACACAAAGACACTGGTCCTTTTACAGAAATAAGGTATCGTGTTGAAAGAAATGTTATGTTTGGACAGTACTGAACATAACGTAACGGCACAGTTCAACTCTGACAGTGCATGAGCCCGGGGAGGACGCCCTTGAAAAATATACTCACCCCTGCTACTCAGTCCTCAGATGCAGGAATTGTTCTGTGATCACACTTTACGTAAACAAATCCATACTGCGCAAAGAACTCACAGCTTCAGCCGTCATACGTCATACGACGTTGTGGGAAATGTAGAAGTCTCGTCAAGTCGCTCCGCATGATTCTAACTTACTGCTGCTTGTAATTCTCCACCTGCATGTTTTGGTTTGTCACATTCTGCTGTTGAAGCCACTCGGGAGTTTTAGTACCTTGAAATGTCCGGTTTAAGAGATGCAGTTCTTTAAAAGCAGGTTTTGTTACCAGTTCTCCTGTCGCAGCTATTAATGATTAATTACGTTGTTTAAACCGCCGGCTCTTGTGCAGTCTTTTCTCCGTTTCTGGTCGGCTTTACTGAACTGGTTCAACTCCACTCGCAGTGACCTTGTAACGGCCCACAAGAAGACAGAGCCATGGGGAATACAAGCAGCGAGAGGGCAGCGATGGGCCAGGGGGAGAAGGCTCTGCGGAGGGACAGCCGGGGTACCAAAGAGGGAGAGAGGCCAAAAATCCTGATGGATAGCCCTGAGGATGCGGATATTTTTCACGGGGAAGACTTGAAGGTAAGTCATTAAGGCACATATCTTTGACAAACCCCAAGTCTTTGGGCGAATGCAGACTTGACATAAATGAACAAATGTCTTACTGTACGTCTGGTGGGTGTTTCAGGCTCCTCTGGGGAAGGAGGAGTTCCTTGCATGGCAGCAAGACCTAGAAGCAGAAGACAAAGGGCCGATGCTGGATCGACCGACAGTCTTCCGCTGGACTGGAGACGGGAAGGAGGTCTACCTCTCGGGATCCTTCAACAACTGGGCCAACAAGATTCCCCTGATTAGAAGGTGAGAGAGCACGGTCTGAACTCGGTGAGATAACGTCTTATTCAGGTGTAACTTCAACGTTTGGCTGTTAACACCTGTGACAGAACCTTATTATTGTAGAGTATTTTTTTTTTTAATGAAACAGCTTTTTGGTATTCAAATTTCACTGTTCCTCTTAAGTATCTGGTGTAAGGTTGGTTTTCTCCATCATTTTTTAACACGTCGTCTAAAAGCAGCTGACTAATGAGCGAGGAGATGCACATTATTGATGAGGTTGGAGAAGTTCTGCACTAACTGTGTCAAACGCTCTCCCCTGTCATCCGCCAAAGTCAGAACACCTTTGTGGCGATTGTCGATCTACCTGAAGGGGAGCATCAGTACAAGTTTTATGTGGATGGCCAGTGGACCCATGACCCAGCCGAGGTCAGCCATCACTCTCTCACTTATATGCGACCTTTTGTCCAACAAACCTTTTGATGGCACCGACTGCTTGCTTTGATAGCATTTACTATTGAAATCTCCCTTTTCACTCTGTACCAAATTTCCATACCGAGGCCGTGTCCACACTGATACATTTTTGCTTAGAAATACAAACCTTTTGCTCCCATTAGCTCAAAGAGTTAAATCTGATCAGCGAGCCGCAGCATTTACCATGCAGAGGCTCTAATCGAGTTATCAGCCCGTTTCAGCTTGCTGTACTTGATTAGAACGACTTACTTTCCTCTTTTCAAACTCACTTTTTGGCCACATCGCTGTCTTGAGTTGCAGTAAGTGGAGGCTTCTCTGCGTGCAGCAGGTTAGTCGGTGTCTGCAGGTAGCGTTCCAGGTGTTCAGGGAACATCGGTAAATTGTAGCGTCTTAACGATGGCATGTTAAGGAATATCGGAGGATATTCTGCAAACTGTAGCATCTACCTATAGTCTGCATGTGAGGTGTTTAGGAAAACATCTGTACATTTCCATTACGGAGTAACACAGGTTACACACTCCCCTTTCGAAGTGCGTGTTGCTTTAAAAATTGTTCGGTAATGTGTGATTTTGATCTTCTTTTTCTCAGAATGCGCATTATAAAAGTGGTACAGAAACACCTATTGTTACGGAGCTGGTAATAAAGCCAAGGTATCGTACTGGTACCGGTATTGGCATTTTTTTTTAACGATACACAACCCCACTCACCGTCCACCCAGAGCACACGGCACGCGGAGGCCGTCTCAGACTGTATGTCTTGTACTGGGGAATTTCCACGGCAGTCTCCTGTAATAGTTACCACCGGTGTCTGCAAATGAAAAGGCATCACAGTTCTGCTGTAACTCTGCAGCCTGGAAGGACGACGCCATATTTTCTCTTGTTGCAAGCACTAATCTGAGGGACGGACCTCTTACAGCATCTTGTGTTAATAAACAGCCTGTTTCTCTGCTAAAGTACAGCAACAGACTTGTAAAATAGTACATTACATATACTGTTGACTTGACAACTTGAGCAGTGCGGACATCAACAGAGAAATACTTTGAATTATTGTAAAATGCTTTGGGGATTATGCTTTGTAAATATATATATATATATATATATATTTGATCTCATTAATATAATATTGTGTCTTCCCGGTGCATTCGCTGGAGCTTTACTTGTGAATTTGATTTTCCAACAGCCTGTTGTAACCAGCCAGCTCGGCACCGTCAACAATATCATCCAGGTGAAGAAAACTGACTTTGAGGTGTTTGACGCTCTGATGGTGGATTCGCAGAAATGTTCCGACATGTCAGGTGAGTGCCGAAATACCACCGTTTTTATTTCTGCTTCGTTAAGACCGACTGATGCAGGAATGAAAAAAAAAGGTTGCAAAAATAATGTAAATCTTGATTTTTTTTAAAAAAAATTTTTTAATTTATTGTTTTTATTTCCTATTTAACACTCGTTGAAATTTTCAGTAAAAATGTTGCAAACAGAGGGCGAGATTTCTATTCAGGTCTGCGGGAGTGTTTGAAACCGATGTTCTGCCTCCGTCAAACTATTCCACCCTCCCTCCATCAGACCTGTCCAGCTCTCCTCCCGGGCCGTATCATCAGGATGCATATATTCCTAAACAGGAGGAGAAGTTTAAGTCTCCACCCATACTTCCACCTCACCTCCTGCAGGTCATCCTCAACAAAGACACCGGAATATCCGTAAGTAGCTGCGACGCAATCGGATTAGATCTGCTGTTGCCTCATTTTGTTTCCGCTGTGAATTCTCACGAAACTTCTTCATTTAAAGTACATCGGCATGTATAAAGCGAGTAATTTATCTACATTTCTACAATAAACAAACAGATATACAGAAATAGAAAACGTGGAAATGGAAAAACCTGGTTCAACACCCTTTTGTTTCGTCTCTGTTTTTCTTGATCTTTTTCCATCCAGTGTGACCCTGCACTGCTCCCAGAACCCAACCACGTCATGCTCAACCACCTCTATGCTCTTTCCATTAAGGTCAGGTCACAGGTCGACTGAATGACACCAAATACGTTGGTTGTTTTTTTTTCTTTGTGTGTGTGTGTGTGTGTGTGCGAGATATTTTTCGGCGCCACGTGCCCGCTGACATGTTGGAAAACCGTGCGTGGGTTGACAGATGAGAAATGTCCAGGCTTTTGATGGCATTTTTAATACAAAGTGTGAGCGCTGCCGTTGGCCAACTAACCCGTAGCTTGCGCAGCAGATTGTACAAATGGAATGCCAACAAGCTGCTAATAGGACAGAAGGACCACCTGAAGGTCAGATAATTTCCCTTCTTTCAACATTGTGACAGGAAAAACAAACTGAACGCACATGTGGAGATATACAAGACGAGATTAAATAGGGGGGGGGAGGGGGGAAGAATTGCAGAATTCACACGTGTGCCCTGCCGGTGGATTATCATTTAATGATTCACCATTTTCCATTTCACTTGGCAGCTGCTCGGGTAGTTCGTTATTTGCTTTTTTTTTTCCCATTTGGTTTCACCTGGAGTGATAATTTTTGGTTTCAGTGTTGTCATTCTCTTCAAAGAGACATCAAAGAGTTCAACGGGGAACAGATACAATGCCGCCATGTTTATATGGAAACTTTGACGTTAGCGATGAATATTGATTTTCATAGATGCATTGACGGCTTGAAAACAGTCTGTACGTCCCTGCTGAAACCGTATTAGATGTCTAATGCTGCTTTCAAAGCCTACTAACGTTTTTTTTTATATCTGACTAACGCTGCTAAATAAAATGAATAATGGGTGACTTCATAGCGACTAGAAAATAAGCCTAACAGACTCACTTTGTTATCAGAACAATAGAAATACAAGTGCACATGTTTAATGTCTTCAAACAATTGTTCACTAAATGCACTGGTCTACAGTCTGGTAACACAGCACGTGGTAAGACTGATAACGCTGTTCACATAAGGACAACATGAGTCTTAACTGGAAACCTGCATTTCATTGTTTAGAAGTTCTGAGTTCATTTCTATTTTCCATGTTGTCTTTTTCTGTCACAGGATGGCGTGATGGTGCTCAGTGCTACACATCGCTATAAGAAGAAGTATGTGACCACCTTACTATACAAGCCCATTTGATCCCAGACCGTCTGTTCAATTCCAGCCCGGTGTGTTCACTGTACACTGAGTGTACAAAATATGAACTCCACGCGTTTCGGTTTTTGTTTCCCTAAAGTAGAGAGTTCAGGTGAAGCCAGGCTCATATCTCTCACAGGTTTTAAAATCCATCCCAACTAAAAGCAGCAGCCCTGAATCAACGTGGAGGACTTAAACAGATTAAAAAAAAAAAAAAAAAAAGAAGGAATTAAGATTGTTCAATTTGAATTTAATGTCCAGCCAAATTCAGAACTGAAAGCAATACATGATCAAACGTGACTGAATGATAAAGTTAGACAAAGGATGCCTGAATATATCTGCCTCAAGAGGCCATTTAAATGATGACATAACATAATATACAATCCTGGGAAGTTCGAGTTTCTTTTGTTCTTTCCCCAAACCTTTTAAAGGCCACCAGTCACCTGCACTGAAACCTTAAAGTAAAGTAGAGCCCGACCAATACTGGATTTTTGGGGCCGATACCAATATTAGGGAATAAAGAAATACCCGTATTGATATATCAGCTGATATTTTATTATACATATATATACATATATATATATATATATATATATATATATACTGCAGTACAGTGTATATAAACACACATTTTGTTCAGTGATCCCTGAAATGTGGTCATCAAACCATTTTAACACTATTATACAGTTTATTTTCCATTACTGACATTAGTGCACTGAAACGGTAAACTTCACTGGGATTTTAATCATTATAAAGAATCATCTAAAAAAAAAAAAAAACACAAGCAGAAGAATTTCTAATTTACCCCGAGCATCTTTCTTGCATTATGTTCTGTACAAAAAAAAAAAAAAAAAAAAAAAAATCCATATCGGTCAACATGCACGGCGATACTGATATATCTATGATAAGCCAATATCGTCTGACTTTATCGGCTGGCTGGTATCTCAGTCAGGCGCTAACTCTGAGATTATATCTTGTGCACTCTTTGTATATGCAGTTATTATACCCATATATTTAGGGTTATAAATGTCAGAGTCACCCCAATCCTACATTATAATAAGCCTTTATTTGTTCACTGCCTGCCCTCTTTCGTTTCCAACAACAGTATCTGTGCTGAGTAGAATACAAAGGCAATAATGACGGTGTAGGACGCTGAAGTGTTTGCAATGAAAACACACATAAATGTAAGGAAAAGTAATGCTGAGAAAACCAGACTGAAAGACCTCAAATCAATCAGGTTGTCATTCCCAGGGTCGAGATTATTATTACAATTAAGAATGTGAATGAAGGTCAAAGAAATGCACTGCAGTAGCTCGCCACTGTTTTCTTATATGTTTATATTGATGATATTTGTTTAGTGACAATCACACAGCACTTAGTAGATACCTTCTATGAAGTATTCAGTAATATAATTTTTTTTTCTACGTTGATTTGATGATGTGGTTTGTTTTGCTGTCTCATATGGTCTTTACAAAGTTAGTTGTGGTGTTGTGGCCAGAGCAACACGTGTCTTTAACGTAGGATATGTACACTCGCAGCACGACAACGTACCAGGAGAATAATGCTTATCTACTTAAAGCAGGTTTAGATGTACCATTGCACAAGTAACATATTTTCTTTTTCAATCATTAGGATTATTTACGAGTCTATCTCGACTGGTTTTGTTAATATGGCGTCATTTGTTGGTGCTACAGAAAGTTGCCAATCTTCAGTTTCAGTCAAGTGATATTTGAGATTAGTTCATTGGTTGATTTGAATGGGAAACATTTGAACAGGATCATGTGATAGACTGAGTCACTCCCTGAGAACTTGTGTTACAGTGAGTTGGTTCTGTTTGTGGTCTGTGTAGATTTCATGAAGTCTGAAGGACTATATTTAAATATATGACTTGAACCAAGAACAATGTACAATTGCCATAATTAAATAAGACCACAAAGTGAATTATTTGTATTCTTACTGAATGCTGTAGGCCAGTAGAGGCTGAGTTCTCATTTGTGTTAAGTATGAACTATCTTTGCCATGATTTACTGATGTTGAGATGCTCGACATTCGGATGAGTTGAAGTGTCATTTAAAATGTTGTGGACCCTTTGAACCACTTTTTTTTTTTTTTTTCCATTATGAGACAAATTTCTATTAAAGATGAAGTTACAAATTCACCTGCAGTTTGCATTTTTTTTTTGATCACCCTGTCGCCATGTTGGTCTTTAGAAATGAACGTTTGTGATGAATTGACTGAGATCGGAGGTCCTACTGCAATAGTCATAAGATAAAACAAAAAAGGGTGTACACCCTGAAAGCAGTTAAGTGTGTATTTGCCATTTTTGTCCCCAGCCAGACCATGTTTTTTCTTTTCTTTTTCTTTTTTTTAAATTAGGCGGAAGAGATGTCTGCGCAGTTAGATCCATGTAGTATATCGCTTCCTTTTTCAAGCTGTTGGTCGGTCAGACCTCCATCCGAAACATACTTGGCGCAACAATGGACAGGCAGGGAAAAGCAAGCATCCTCATCCTCCTCACCAGGGCCTCATCATTGGCCCTGGTAGTAGATACTCCACCTCTTGGGAATTGTAGTTTCATAGATGGAGGTCATATTTGTTAGAAACTACAACAAAAAAATATGAATAAAAAAAAAGTATTAGGCCTATACTGCACGGATCTAACTTTCTGGACATCTCCTCCACCTAGTAAGTACTCATAATTGGTTTCAGCACCTTAGCTAGCCAAGTGGAGCAGTTATGCATTATCCACCTTTTTTTTTTCTTTTCTTTTTTTTAATATTTTTTTAAACTTCAGAAATGTATGTTATTGGTAGCATTTAAGCGGATAATTCCTTCAAGTAATACACCTGCACTGGCAAAACTTTTCAAAGTACCATAAATTGGTAATCTCAAGATATCATTATGATATATACGCATGAAAACACGTCCTTTACATCTCTTAGTGGAAGGTTTTTAACATGTTATTAATTTTCGCTAATGTCTAAAAAATAACCTTAACTCGTACCGGCCATAATAAAAACAGAGTAAATATCACTGTCAATAAAACATGCTGTAGAAAGTCTGTAACTCCCCACAGATTCTTGCACTTTCCTCCCAGCCTCTTGGGTGTCTGCATATCATCAAAACATTGATTTTAAAGTCTGGGATCCAGCATGTCATGTTGCAGCATATATTTATATTTGTCATATTTCTCCCTATTTCGGTCTCTCTTTTTTTTTTTTTTTTTTCGAGGGGGGTGGAGGTGGGGGGGGGGACCTGAGGTTATTACAGTGCGTCCGGAAAGTATTCACAGCGCTTCACTTTTTCCACATTTTGTTATGTTACAGCCTTATTCCAAAATCCTCGTTTCAAGATTTTCTTCGAAATCAGAAAAGCTTTTCCTTTCAGGACCTTGCTTTGTGCACAGGGTCACTGCCTTGCACTATTTCCTATTAAAGAGCCTAACGAGCGACAGACCAAAAGCAGTTCAAAGAATGACATATATATATATACATATATATATGTATATATATGCTAGAGAGGACTTTAAAACATTTGTGAACATGCTGAAGAACTTTATCACAACTTCCTTACTACATTTTCTGATCCTCTACCAAATTGAATTCAAATATGTGTACAGGTTTGGTAGATAAAACAAGAAACCGAAAGCCTTTACTTACTGGATTTGTCCCATAGAGATCATTATTACTATTAGCAGCAACAGGAAGATTTAAAAGTTTAAATAAAAAAGTGCAAAGATCAAAAACACATTAGGAATGATGAGATGAAACAGTTTCAGCAATTATCATAAAGGCACATAGATTTGAGAAACACGAATCTAAAAGCTTTCTTTCCTGGTTCAGTTCTGACTTTGGGAAGAAAAAAAAACAAACAGAGATTGTTACATCCATAGTTTAAAAAAAAAAGAAAGGAAAAAAAAAGGACAAGAAAGAAAATTTGACACGTAGGAATTTATACCCAGCACAGGTTTGTAAATAAAAAAACATACCAGTGACTGAGGCTGGCCAATTCACTGTGGAGCATACAACACAATGATGACGAAGACATCCACAGTAATGAACCTCAGAGCCCTTTGATTGAGGTGGATGACATATTTCAGACTTATCAGTCCTATTGACATGTCCTCAACCTCAAGGCTGAGTGACTCAGATATGCTTAACAAGAAACAAGGTTCAGATTGAGTGTGAGAACGGTTACCTGCTTTTACATATGCTGGTTTGTGTTTGAACCTCACGCTCTCCATGTGACCTTATGCAGTATGAACAGCTGACAGGGAAGGTCCCACACCTGATATATATATAGAGGCCTGATTTCAGAATGCCAGCTACTCACTGACTCCCTGACTTTCACGATGAAGACTCTCCAGACTGTGTTTGTCTTGTCTCTCAGCCTCTGTGTTTGTGAGTACAACCTGACAAAAAGCTGTAGTTATGAATAGATGTATGTCGTTGTACAATATAAAGTATGATTGCATCTTGTTATTGTGCTTCAGCCCGGTCCTTGGACTACAAGGCACTCAACCAGTTCAGGAAGATGATCCTGTGCGTGTTGCCCGACAGCTGGCCTGTTTTGGACTTCGCTGACTACGGTTGCTTCTGTGGGAAGGGAGGCTACGGCGAGCCCGTGGATGAGCTGGACAGGTCAAGATTCAGACACTCCGCTTCATATTTGCGCGACTTAAAAAAAAAAAAGAAAAAAAAAAGAAGCATTTTCAGTCTATTTCAAAATGTGTTTTAACTTTTTGACCTGTAGGTGCTGCGAAGTGCATGACAGGTGTTACGATGATGCTATGCAGCACCCTGAGTGCTGGTTCATCCTGGACAACCCTTACACCGAGTTCTATGACTACAGCTGTGACGAGGCAAATAAGAAGGTCACCTGTGGCAGTGAGTACACTGAAAAACTGATTGACTGTCCACATTTGAGTTGAACGTTATAGTAGCAATTGCTTGCTTTCTGGTAATGACAGTGAAGTTAGTGATCTCTGCTGTTTCTCCTCCAGACGACAACAAAGAATGTGAGATGTTCATCTGTGAGTGCGACAGGAAGGCCGCAGAATGTTTTGGCAAAGCAACTTATAACCCGGAGCACGAGCACCTGCCCAGCGACCAATGTCAGCAAAGACAATAAACCTCATCAAACGAAGCACTCGTGCTTCAACATGTCAGATCCACCTTTTAGTTTTAAAAGATGACACGTTGTCGCGTCGATTTATTTACTCATTTAATGAGGACCAGTTATTCAAGAGTGTCATCAAGTCCAGTAGAGGGCATAATGCTGCACCTTCTACTTCTAGCTGATAGGAAGAAGTTGATCAAATAATAATAATAATAATAATAATAATAATAATAATAATAATAATAATAATAGTAATAGTGCAGACTGTCTCAACACTATCCCATCTGTATATTTTATGTAACAATCCCATGTTCTAATACTTAAACTTGTCTAAATAATAAAATGCATTTGCTCAGACAAAAGATGAGAATTACTTAGATTTTTGTTTAACTTCCTTTTAATTTTTTTTTGTGGTTATGAATGAGGATTTTCACAGTATTTTACAATTGTATTTACAGTAAATCACAGACAAATGGTAACCTATACTGAATGCCTGCTGGATAACTATCATGTATTTATGAATTTAACCCTATGGGACTGATGAAGGATATTAATACAATAAACAAAAAAAATGTTTTTAAGTGTATTGAGGTCTAAAATTAATTTCTTGTGCTCACGTTCCCCAAATAAAGTTTGTAATTTTGACCAAAGTGACTTCTTTTTTTTCACGTTTGCTGAAACTGTCTCTGTTTTGATAGCAGTCCGTGAGACAGATGATCTGTCAAAAAACAAAAAAAAAACCAGCCTTCTCGGGCTCCTCCTACTGTTCCTAAAGCCTTTTGCAGGAATCCAGGTGTGCCACACCAGCGATTATGTCATGTCTTTGAGGTGTCATGTGTCTGGGAGTTCCAGTGCTCTTTCCATCCTCACACTGAATGTTTTGAATGGTGTTTTATATATGGAGCTCATGTGAAGATCTGACCATATTTTAACCCTTGTATGGTGTTCGGGACCCGTTTTCATTTTTTTTTTTTAATCAAAAGAAAAATGATACGATTAATTATTTTTTTTCAAACTCAGACTCATTGGCCTTGGCTCATTTTCTGTGAAGAACATATATCGGAACACATTTCTGAAAATGAGACCGCAGACCAGCTCGACGGCAGAGAGACAAGCGAGCTGCCATCAGGACAGTGTGGGACAAGTGGGTGCACCGCCTCCCCCCTGTTTTGCAACCACCATTTAGGGGGCCGCTGCCCCTTTTAGGCAGTATACACCATCTAAACCTACAAAATATGGTTTAAAGATCCAGGCTGCCTGTGATGCCACTTCCTCATATGCTTGGATATGCAGTCATATGCAGTTTTTTTTCCCACTCATATCTTGATTATAACTGTGATTTTCTTGTTTTTATTACATTTTATTAAAAAAAAAAAAAAAAAAAAAAAAAAAAAAAAAAAAAAAAAAAAAAAAAAAAAAAAAAAAAAAAAAAAAAAAAAAAAAAAAAAAAAAAAAAAAAAAAAAAAAAAAAAAAAAAAAAAAAAAAAAAAAAAAAAAAAAAAAAAAAAAAAAAAAAACGAGTAGCACTTTAATTCATAAATGTGATCTAACAAAGGTAAAGGGCAAATAATGGGCCAATAACGGCATATGAAAAAAAAAAAGACGTTTTAGCCTAATGTCTTGCTGTCAGTGCGCCACCTCTGTTAGCTCCCCACAGCTCACTCTTTGTGAGCACAGCTATAGCTCCAGCCCACTGGATCAGTCTTCAGGCTATTGTTCAGACAACACAAGCATCAGCACTGTAAGCACCAGCAGCTGGTAGGTGGCTGCTGGCCAGTTTTGCCTGCTGCTTGCTAGAAGATAAAATGAGAAAAAAAAAAAAGAAGACAAATCCAAGCAACGAAAACAGACGCTGACCAGTGAAAAGCCCCTTTTCCAACCTAATACCCTGTGCTGTGAATGTGTACATATTTTAGTCATTATGTGTCATTTGCAATCGTCTTTGTTGCTGAAAGCGGTTGCACTGTCGATGGGTGTGCCTCACATCGACAGTGTCCAAACTGGGGATCAGGACACTTGAATGTCAAAACGATTTGCCCTGGAAAATAAGACCGCAATCACTGTGCACGTTACAAGCTACAAGGAGTTTTTAAAACTAAATTAAAAAAATAGGTCGTTTATCAGCAGTTTGCAAAATGATCCATAAGGTCGTTTTTTTTTTTAATTTTTTTTTTTACCCCTCGTGGCAGAACATTATCATTTTATCTGTTTTCTTGCTATTTTCAAGCCAAAAATGTCCATATTTAGAAGAGCTGGGGAGGAGGGAGCAGAAGATCAAACTCGATCTGGTTGGGAACCTGAGAGAACTACGTCCCACCCACCTATGGTGGAAACCTGACTACACCCCAGGCCTGTCAATCAAACAGACGCGGCCCAAAAATCACGCTTTCTGGTGTCCAATATCTTATCTAATGTTTGGATTATTTTCAGATGGACGGCCAGAAAACCACCGAGAACGGGCTTCACTTTAGCAAAAGACACCATTATGACTCATGGGCAAAATTTTGACTTTGTATTTCATGGGAAAAGTTTAATCGGAGTGTGTGTGCGGAGGCAGAGACTCTGTGTGCGGTTTGTGTGGTATTGTGTAGCTGTTCTAACACTCGACACCAGCCCGGTACCGTTGGCTCCAATAAATAAAAGAGTGTTCCCGGATACACGGCGTGAAAACCTGTTTGCACCTGTGACATGTAGCAATCCAGCTGATATCACTCAGCTGTGACTGTTCCCAGAGGTGGCAGCCAGAGAGTGATGCGTGGAGCAACGAGTCAAAGAAAGGTGACTAAGAAGGAACAGAACAAAAGAAGCACGAAGGGATTCTCTCACTGCAGCTATCTAACGATCACATCACCCCACCCTTGCATGTAAACACAAGCCCACGCGGTATCCACAGTACATGCTGGCCCTGCTGCTGCCATGGTTACTTGCTGTTTGCCATACCAGAAAGGTAAGAAGTACTAATTCCCAACGTGTTATTCAACTTTTTGCCAGCGAGTGAGGGAGTGTCTGGAACACACCATCCCCGTAGCCCAGGACATCTTTAGGTCTCTTGTCTTCTTGTCTGGTATGCACGACGTACCAGATGAAAACCAACACCGGAAATCTGAGCCCGAGCCAAGAGCAATAATGTCTGTTCACGTACAGCACGACTACTGGGGGGGGGGGGGAACTGAGTTCGTGTGTTCAAAATGCTTTTGAAATAATTACCTTGTGTACTGATACACGTGTTTTCCTTCACACTAATGTAGATGTCACGTTTTTCCACTTTGCCCACCTTTGGGCATCTTAATCAGGGCTTGTGGCATGATAATGCTGCAATACACAAATATCCTTTATCGCACAGGTTACCTTAAAATGCTTCTGCTTCCATGTTTTAAATGTATTCTGTCCTCAGAGCAGGTGTCAGACCACACTTCGGCAGATAGCGAACATACTGTTGTATGGAGAGCCAGACGAAGAAGTAAAGTTGAATGAACGTTTGCTGTTTGTTTTCCTCTTCCCATGTACAACAATCTTTTTTTTTTGTTGTAAAACTGAAATAAGGACAAAAATAAATCACTCAAATCAGTATGTATGTCAAAATAAAATTGCATATCTTTTCTGTTGTACCACACAGAATAAAACACTGTGCTAAACTACCTTCCTTTTCAACAAACAAGGCATGGCTTGATAATTAACATTTTTGCCGAGTCGTCACAATGCTTTACCCTAACTTAGATGCTAAAAAATACCAGCTCCATAAAAACCTCCCTCTTTATGTTAAAGTTCTATGTAAACCTTCAATAAGCAGTGCAATTCAGCACACAATGAAGGCACTCAAAGTAAGAAAGGCAGAGGATTAGCTGCCCACACGTGATCCCTCACCTGCTGGAATCATTGCTCTGGCCACATCACCTGACCCTATTGGCCAATGAATGAAAAGAAGACTTCTACTGCTAAAACTAACTGCAATAACACATGCAACCACCAGGGGGATACATTAAAAATAATCTAAACATCAACCCAATATACAGAACAAAATGATTAGGATTTAAATTCTGCAAAAGAAAGAGGAAAGAAACAAGCTTTTTTTTTTAACGGATTTAATACCAACGTAAAGGCCGGGTGTATTATTCACATTTTAGCAGAGTAGTTGAGCTCAGGAGGGTCAGCTAGGGTCAAACTGTTTGAACAGCAGGTTTGATACCATTAAACATTGAGGATTTCAGACAGTTCATGCAGCCCTAAAAGAATAAATATTTATTAATAGAGATATTTACATTGTTATTTATAGGTCTGTTGAGAATGTGTGGGCTCATTGCACTAGTCTACCGTGTTGCGTACATACTTGTCCAATCTACTCTGACTCTGTTTGATAGACTCCTCTGGGGATACTGTAGATCAGCATGGTTCTGGACACTGGCAGACATCTGCGCGGGCCACGATGGTGGCCGCTGCTTTGAGAGCGTGGGCTGACAGCGGTTAACGTTCCCTTGGTTCGCATTTGATCCATCCTGTTCAATGCACACTTTGTAATTCTGCCCCCTGTTGTCGTCCCAGTGTGGCCCACGGCCAGGCCTCGGCCTGAATGACAGACAGAACTCAATTCGCTCCTTTGGGTCCGTATTCTGCGGTAAGCTCAAGTCAAAGGTGAACACATCTATGTCAGAACCGCCGCAGCGCTGCTGCTGCACGAACGTGCAGGGAATGTCACGATGGCTCCGCCAAGAGTCAAAGGTCAACCGTATGTGCACGGCCCTTTCAGCGCCGACGTGAGAAGCACACACTCTGCCACTCAATGAATACTCTGACAGGTGGCAGCTTTCCAGCTGGACGTGCGTCTCTCGCAGACGTGCAAGAAAGGCTTTAAAGTCGAGCGTCGGCTGAGGGAAACCCAGCCACAACTTGTGGCGCTGCACTTTGTTTGGGGTTGACGGTTCCAGTTTGGTTGGAGAGCTTCTCCTCACCAGGGTAGACGTCGGGGAGGACGGCCCGGGCATGAACAGATGCACAGCAGTGAGTGCCAATCCTTTGGCGTCTGCAAACACCACGCGTTTCTTGCTCCCGCCGCCGCCCCTGCGGAAACAGCTCCGCAGCTCTGAAGGCGCATGAGAGGAGGGCAGCAGAGACCATGTGGATAAGGAAGTAGACGAGGGAAGATGTGGATACCGGAGGCTGTTCCTCGGTGGCGTGTCAGCTGGCTGAGAACGCTGCTGTGGGGGTTTGAGAGGAGAAATGGACAGCAGCTGATAAAGAGGCTGGCGCTGGCTCAGGCTCAGACACACAGCCAGGTCAACCGGTGTCACAGCGGGCTGGGAGTGACCGAAGGCATGGAGGACTCTGAAAAGAACGACATGATGGGATTAAAATGAGATCTGCTGTTACAGAGACAATGGGATCTGACGCCTGATTGGTCATGTTAATGTGATTACCACATGGACGAATAAATGAAAATAGTCGCTTACCTTGTACAATTCATCTTCAGACTGTAGATGTCACTTTGTAAGTCTGCTGTCTTTGCTGAAGGGCTGCACTGAGCTGAGTGATCTAGCAACAGGAATTAGAGATTTTAAACAAATAAGACTTTCTAATGGATTAAACAACAGTCAATACATAAATTGTACACAAGACAAACAGTTCTGCAGAGCGGTGACATAAAGCGCGAGGCGGTGGCATGCGTCGCTGTTACATGTACTTACAGGTTTCACAGCACCATGTTTCATTAACTCGATGAGAGAGGAATAGAAGAAGGAAGGACCGTGGCTGCGGTCTGTCTCTGCTCTCTGGAACTTATGTGTGGAGTGGAGAATGAGGCTGCACCTCCAGCAACACCACATTCACATGTGGGTGTAGTTTAGCCAATGAAATGAAGGTGTTTTGTTTATGTCCTGCCCCTAGCAGAACTGTTGCGTGAAGAGTAGTTTCAAACCTTTCCTTAGCTGGAACTCCTCTGGACTGATTCAATGTTGTAAGTGTGTTTAATGGTGAAGTCAAAATATAGTTTGATTGCAACCTTACCACGAGAAAAGTAAGCTTTTAAACTCAGTCTTCTTTATGCAGTTATAATTTTAAATCATGCAGGAGGGCAATGACAACATACAAAATAAATGACACAACATTGAGCTTAGATCTAGGTGGAGAATGGCATTATTACTATAAACAGTTCCAAAAAGTATGGTGACATACAAAGATGGTAAATATTTTGTAAATATAGACACATTTAAAGCCAGTGTCACATTTGTTGATCCACAGCACATAACTTTTCACAAAAGTGATTCTCAAACTGAAATACCATTTTCCTCTGTCTATATTGTTCTACTGGCCGGCGTCCACGTCACTTGACTTGAAATTAAATACTTTTAGCAGACTAAAGGCTTTAAAATAAAATAAATAGAAGTTAAAAGGCTGCCTGACAACACCACCTAGTTTGAGGAGTCTAGGTCTCCATTTAAAACACAGACTCCTTTAAAAATGGGGTGTAGCAGGGATCACTGAGATATAACAATTAAGGAATGGTAAAAAATGTTTGTTTAAAATCTAAAACTAATCTAAAAAAAAATATATAAAATAACTAAATAATAATTAAAATAGGTTAAAAGACTAAAACTCCAGTATCATTTCAATAAAACAAGTTAAAAAAGAGTTAAAAGTCCAGTTAAAAAAAAGAACTACAAAAATATTTTTTTTTAAAAGTTCAACACCAGCTAAAAGCAGGCATGCCACCAGGAGGGGGAGTTTGGGTGTTCTTGTTACTTCTGGCTCTTCTGGCTCTTCTGGCTCAGCCACCTGTCCTCTCCTGAGCTCCTCCAACCACCAGGGACACCGCCCGCCCGCCCGCTGAGTACCTTTTGTGAGTACCTTTTGTGAGTACCTTTTATTTATTTAAATTAAGCTCAATACGATTCCTATGTTTACTAAAGTACGTTACTTACAAAAAAAAAAAATCATCACCAAATTGAGCCTTTGCACCGGCTCAAACACTGCTCTCATTGGTGAAAGTTCCAGCCATCACCAACCTCATCCAAATGTGAACTTCCCTCTTTAACAACTCCATCTCCAATAGGCATCTCACAATTCTAGAGCAGTTTTTGTGAAACCAATAAGCTTTGCGCATGGTGAGACCATGTTGTATATTTTCTTCTTCATGCCTGAGCAGTGTTTTTTTCTTTGGCATTTTTGTTGGTGTTAATTGCTGAATATTTTATTAATTAATTCATTTACTAGATTATAATCCTGCTTTTCCTGATACTTTTTTTTTTTTTTGTTGAATGAAATTCACCAATATGCTTTCTTTCCAAGTATTTGATAATTGAGATTATCAATACACTTTCCTGTCTTTATGTTAAATATAAAGCTACATCATAAGCTTAGTCTACCATACTTAAAAGGCTGAAACAGCTGGCCAGCTAGCCATGAATAGTTTTAAAGAAAATGTGATCAGTTTTTTTTTTTTACTGACAAATAAAGTGGAAATTAATAGCTAAAAATAGGTTTGGGCTAGAACTCAAAAACTGCACATGGTCAGTAGGTGATTGAAATACATATAAAAAATAATAATTCAGGCCTTGTTAGAAATGAGTTAATTACTATTAAGTAAACAAGTAAATTCACAAAAGTGGAGGATTTCGGTTGACACCCAGCTCTTAGCTCCAGGCTGTAAGTAAACATTATATAACATCTATTGCATAAAATAGTGTTTATAATTTTGGGACCTCTTTGTATTATCTTTTCATGACCACATCACAGTATATTGATGATTTGTGCAAATCACCAATATATAGACCACTGCCAACTTCATTAAAAAAAAAAACCCACAAAAACGCATATCTGTATTTATTTGCAATGTAAATCAGTCTCTTGCGGCTATACGTTTTAGGTCCAGTGTGTTTCACTTATGGAAAGAGACAGGCCTAAAAGTTATAGGTGGTGCCATGTCATCACTTGGGGATGCGGAAAAGTGCAGACTTTCACAGGTGAGGTGAGGTCACCCAATAAAGAAGTTTAAGGCATTACACATACTTGTCCCATTCACTTGCCTGTGGTTGAGGAAGAGAACAACATTACCATTCGTAATTAAGTTAAAATAGTATGGTTATATATTGAATAAAGACACATTTCAACCCAGTCTCAGATCAAAATTCATAAAAGCAAAAAGTCTTACTTTCACAGATCAAAATTCATAAAAGCAAAAAGTCTTACTTTCACAATAGTGGTGCAAATATTGTGAGATGCCATTTTTCTTGGTCTACTCTTCTCTACTAGCCTATGTCCATGTCAATTAAAAACCCTAGGGTGTTCAAGTTAACTGGTGTCTCAGACAAAATTGCCTTTTGTTTTGGCAACAAGATTATGTTGTTAACTTCCAGAAAGGATAATGGTTTGGGTTACAATAATTATGAAACTTATGGAAGTCACTTTACTTATGTAAATTAAGTTCTGCACGCAACCTAAGTTCAATGCGATACCTATATTTATTTGCGTGCATACTTAGAGAAATCCACTCCGACTTTTGCTTTTGCACTGACTCAAACACCAGTGTCTTTGGTTAAAATTTTTATGTTTGATCCATCCAGCTATCCCCAACCTCATCCCGAGGAGGACTTTGTTGCTCTTTATTCTGCGTCATGTGACTTTCTTCTTCAACAACCCCATCTCAAATTGAATTTTAGGATAATTCTGCTTTACCTGATACTTTTATCAAACGCTATATCCTTTTTTTTCTAAGTATTTGATGATTGACATGATCGATACCAATTTACTGTCTGTTTTCTAAACGTGAAGCTTCTGCAGAAGCTGCTTGGCTTAATCTAGCCCATTTAGCAAAGGCTAAAACAGCTGGCCTGGCTCTGTTAATGTGACATGAGCTGTTCTGAAACTCACTAATGTTTTATTCTCATTTGATACGTCTGATATAATGTCTGCAAAGGGCTTGTGATTGTATTATGTTGTATACTCCTCCACTGTTAACCATGGCTAGTTTTAAATAATTGTCCAGGTCCTGTTTTCTACAGACAAAGAGTAAAGAACAAAATCTAAATTGGGTACGGCCTAAAACCGGTCTGGGATTTACCTTCATGCTGCCTCTGGTAATTGCTACAAAACATGCCTTTGTTCTAAAATTACATAATGTCATTATGTAACTGATTTGGGCACTGGAACAAACTAATTGATTACTATCAAAACAAATTAAATTATGTGAAGGATTGTCGTTGACACTAAGCTCTTAGCTCCAGTCGGTAGGCTAACGTTGCATAATGTCAATTGCATAACACAGTTTTTGTCATTTTCAAACCGCATTGTATAATCTTCCTTTCGTGACCACATTTCATAGTATATTGACGATTGTAGTCTATACATTGGTTATTTGCACCAGCCAACTTTATACAAATAACAAAAACAGCAAAAACACAAACATTTGTATTTATTTGCAAGGCAAAAATATCTCTTGGGACTTGGGTTGAGGTGCAGCATGTGTGACACTTGTAGTCTCAGACAGTCACAGAGATGGAGCTAAGACCCATGATGGCTGCTGTGTCATCACTTGGGAATTCAGAAAGGCTGGCGTCTCCCTCATACAGACTTTCACGGGAAAGGTGAGGTCACCCAATAAAGCAGTTTGTGAGGCGTTACACATGCCTTCCTCTACAGTCACACGGCTGAGATCTTCTTTTTTGGTATCGTTTAGTCCCATTCACTTGCTTACTTTAGAAGGTGAGGATTAAGTTCTTTGGGTAGTTTCACAGTTTAAAGTCCAACCAAGGTCCAAACCCAGGTTCATGTCTTTGTTACCTTGCTTGTCCAGTTGGTTTTGGTTTCATGTTTAAATTTTGCTAGAACACTATACGAACTTTGTATGACATGCCTATGTCCCTTTTCTTGACATTGATTGGTTGGTAGGTGGATTTTCGTCAGACTTTGAAGTGTTGTCAGTTTAGCTGGTAGCCTTTTCTGTTTGAATGGAGACAAACGAAAGATAGATTCATTTCTTTGCCACTATATTATTATTATTTATTATTATTATCATGGTGTTGAGTTTTGGCATTTTTGTGCATTTCAGGTGAGTTTTGATTTCCTCATCGTTCCAAATTATGATTAAATACCCTCCTTATCTGTCCATGTGCTACCATGTACCAGTTCTTTTTCTGTTGTTTATTGAGAGATGATATGCTGCCTAAAATTCCTGTAATTGTTCCAAATGTCCAACCCATCCAGAAAGTGTTTTCACACTGGAAACGAACCAAATCGTAGTTCATTATGATCATCTCTTTCGGTTGGACCAAACTTTGATCCTTGGGTTCGGAACGTGGTCCAAGGAACCTTTCACACCTGCTGTTATGGCCTGGACCAAACAAGAAAAGTGTGAAAGTGCCCTTAATTAGAATATATTATCTAAAAAAAGGTCTTACTTGTATTAATAAAAAGGTATTTATCCACACATGACTGATTACAGGTGTCTGTGAGGGATTAACCAACCATTGCCTCTGTGGATTACCACACAACCAAATATTAAAATAATCTGTGTCAGTTTATTGAATGGTTTGTGGTCATGAATTAAAAAGTAACACAGGACAACAAGTGTGTTACGGTGTCACTATGGTTTATAGAAGCCTGGATTAACACCCAGTTTAGAGCAACAACTAAACTTGGGCCAAACTACTTTTGCAGCTTTTCACAAGCCATTTTATAAATGTACGCCTATTTTTTTTTAATTTTAATTTTTTATATTTTTTATCTAAGAGTGCTTTATTTTTGCAATTTCACATTTCAAAATGATGTCCACTCAGATCAGTTTATGCGATGCCAATGATCAAAAACACATATTTATACTTTAAAGCAATACACGTTTTCAGTGGAAACATTGTGTTGCCATTGAACAGTTTCTATTTCTGCTCAAATTAGTAGAAGTTGAGTTCAGTCTTTGGCAAGTTCTCAGTTCTTTTCTTCACCCAGGGCCCTTTGCCCCCTGAGTATAAGAGGAATGAAAGCGAAGAACCCCTGTGTGAGAGAACATCTTAAAAACATTTATGAAATGCATCCATTTTGAATTCAGTGAATGTAAAATGAATCAATTATTGGAAGCTTAAGAGTCTCGCTGTGAACTTGATCTCCTATTTCTGTTTAAATAATATATACTCGCACTGTAGCCTCATATCATATTCATCCATAATGCCTCCAGTCATATTACTTATGCAGCATGAAAGAAATACTGATACTAGTGTCAGTTGGACACACTTTGTTTTTCCACTCCAGTGAGGGACAATCTGTCTCAACATTTTTTTGAAATAATTTTTCAGGATAAATTACTATAATGTATAACGGTGGCCATTTATTCAGTATTAGTAATAGACTATTTAAAAGTGGACATAGCTTCCAGGTCTGAAAAGAGGCTAATGTGTAAATGTAGCTTTTTTGAAAATCAAGGGTCTCAACAAACTGAGTCACCTCATTAGAGCAACTGAAGTGAAATTGTCAGGCACTGTCTATAAACTGTTTAGGTCCCATGTTGTGCCATGAGGCACAAGCCATCACATGTCACTCAGGAGTTATATTTACTATAATGAAATTACAGTAAATAGAATCCCCCCCCACACACACACACCCATCAGGTGCTGTTGCCTTTGTGCTGACACAATGGGTTTTATCAGGTGAGGAGCCCAACTGTCGTGTGACTGCTTACCCCTGACTCGCTCATGACTGACACTTGGTACTGTGAATGACTTAAAATCAATACTCCTACTGACTAGACATTACAATTAATAGTTGACGATACAAATATATGTGACTATTAAACAAAATCTCCAAAAAGGCTCTGGCTCCATAGACTCCTATTCAACTTCTCTCGTGAAATACAAAGTCACAATGGTGCCATTCACTTATTCTTATTTGTTTTTTTGATGGTTTTAATCAAAAAATAATCCCATCATAAATTAGATATTAGACCTCAAAAAGCAGTATTTTTTTGGGGGGCGTCTGCTTGATTGACAGGCCTGAGGTGTAGACAGGTTTCTGCTATTGGTGGACAGGGTGTAGTGTAGGGTCAGATTCACAGCTTATTCCTCCCCAGCTTGTCCAAATATGGTCACTTCTGGCTCCAAAATAGCAAGATAGCGACTGACAAAATATCTCACTCGAAGCTTCAGAATGGCAGTTCGCAAACCAATGATTCACTGTTGGTTGCCGCTTGGTATTAGCTCATCAATAGAGTTGTCTACAGATTCTCACTCTTTTACCCTCCTGTCTGGTTTACCCTCCAAACAATTATATGATATGATATTACATTATAAAATACACATGAATCTAGTAGAACACATGCTAAAATAAATGTTGTCATTGATAACTTCTCCAAGCCATTCACCCCACCTTATCACTGCCAAAAGTCATGACACATACCAACTGACTGATGTCTGCTGCTTGCAGATGTTCAGCGAGCGCACATTGAATCATACGTCAAGTTTTCCTGGCATCTGTCTGACTGTGCATTCCTGGCTTGTCTGTCTGGAGTTCCGCTTTTGTCATGTCTCAAATAAAAGTCAAACAGGAAATTTGTATCAGTGTTTTTTTTTTTTTTTGACAATCGGGATCAACTTTACCTTCTTAATTTCACTCCAGAACACTCCCCCCCCCCCTCCTAATAAATATACTTACTGTCACTAATTGCCACTAATGTCTCTATAATGCACTACGGATACATGTTGGCTGAGCTGTTTGTTCTAATACAACAGGGAGCTGTGTGAGGTTAGCTGTTTGTACTTGTAACAGAATAAATTCGGCTACACTTTGCACGCTTTGAAAAGTTGTTAAAAAAATTATAGTATGCTTGTGAAGGCGACAGTGATTTGAGTGGGGCTATTCAGCTGAGCCTGTGCAGGTTTACTTATGAAAGATAAAAACAGAACAGAATAAACAAATTGGCATGGCTTTTAAGACTGGAAACTTCTAAACGTGTGTACTGTTATCAATAAATTCATTACAAGCTCATATTTAACTATGTACATTATGCAGAAAATAAAATGACAAAATTTAGTGGCGTGTGTGCAGAGTATTCGGACTTTCACTTATGAGCTCATTGCAGTGTAATCACCCACAACAATGCATTTATGGCTGTCGTCTTGCTTCTCTGGGTTAGGCTGCTTTTGATGATCTAATGCTTGCAGATAACGGAGTAAACTCACTTTTTTTTTCAAGTCTTGACACGACTGTGAAAAGTTGCTCTTGCAATACTGTAATTATCTGGCTAAGTTGTTGAAACATCAACATTTATATGGGTGTTCCCTTGACAGCTTCACAAAACAAACATTCCTGCAAACTGAAAGAACGTTTTCATTGATTTAATGACCAAATCTTATGCTCGGAAACTACCCAACAATCATTGCACAGTTCCGTGTAGAGTCAATATTACTGGTAGTCCCTTTAGTTTACAGTCATGTGTAAAAGAAACATGTTCATCCCATGGAAATTTGTATTAGTTGAAGCACAAGTTGAACTAAGAAGGAATGAACCATAAAGAAGAAATGGAGGTTATGGAATGGCTTAGTAAAAAAAAAAAAAAAAAAAAAAACATATGTAAGAAAATTCTAATATTTTGCAATTTAAGGCATTTTGCATGAAACCGTGGTAAAAAGTGTCAGTAAGATGGTTTCAGAGTGCAAGACATAAGGAAAACGCAGACAATAATTTGTCACAAAGTGGCAAAATGACAAGCAGGGATTTTATTATACACAACCTTTAAAAAAAGAAATTCTGTAAATGTTCTTTTTGCTGGTGTCTTCCATTCACTCTCACTGGTCCTGTGTTCCAAATCCCGTACATGCAAACTAATAAGTGCATACGTGTGTTCATGCTGTAGTATGGAAACAAATAGTGCTCTATAAGTATTGTACTTATACCAGTCTACAATTTCAAATACAGTATGAAATGATGGACACTTTTCACCCTTAATGTTCGCCACCATGGCGTAGCAGAGGAAAGGGAGGGACCATTTTTGTAACTGCAGTGGCTGGGGAAGCTGCAGCTTTTGCAGAACACAGTATTATGCAAATACAAGTTGTACACATCCACACATTTCACTAAGCACTCCCATACTATTGTCGGCTTGAAGCAATTAGTATGTTTATTGTGTGCATGAAGCTTAGAGCATGTTCATATTTAGGAAAATCATTGGCACGCTATTTCCGTAAGTGCAAAACCACAGTGTACGATATGACACAACACTACCCTGTCGAAATTCATGGAATATACAAGTATGTGCACTTACATAAGTATAATACATGTCAGTATACAAACTGAGGTACGTAGTTTTAGATGCAGCCAATGGTTACCTCCAAGACAGTGGGAAGTGTGTCACACAGTAACTTCTGCTAAATGGGGAGACCAACGCCAAAAGTGTATTTATTTTTTCCACAGGATAATATATATTGATATATTTGAACAATACATAATTGATAAATGTTATTTTCTTGATGTTGTTGTTCAACTCTTACAACATTGATCTGTAGGCCCTGTTTCAAAGAGGATCAAATATTTGCTTGTTCATACTGTATGTCCAAAAAGCCATACATTTCCATTGGATTTGCTTACTTTTTGACAGTATGTTTATACAGCTGGATTCTCAACATGAAGACATTTTTTCAAGTTATACAGTCAGAAATGACTTTTAGGAGACAGGTGAGAACATTTCTACGAAGTTCATTGTGTGTATAAATTATTTAATTATTATAGCATTCATTTATGCAGAACGTTCACATTTTAAGTTATTATCGATACATGTGTATATTGTGAAGGCTGGTTAATGCTGAGACAGCCCAGTCCACCAGCTCTTCCTTCCTGTTTAGCTCCCTGTGTTTTCTCTTGTAGGTGATGCCTCCACCCACTTGCAGTGTTGATGTGGTCTGCTTGGCCCTGTCCCTCTGCCTTGCTGACATTGTTTCCGGTGTGGTTGTGGGACTCTGCCTGCCCTTGACTGGTGATCAACTGCACCTGAGAGGAGGAGCATAAAACCAGGCTTCCTCATTGTTTGCGCTCGTCCATGGCAACCTTTGAGTTTGGTTGATTAATGTCTTCCATTTTTGCACAGTTTGTGGGATTTTTTTGGCATTAAAATATGAGCTCAATCCTGTTTACTGTGTGGATCTCCCATCCCTTGTTATGGCCTGAACGAGCCGATCATAACAAATGGAGGCTCGTCCAATTTTGCGTCCGGCTTTCTTTTGGTGAAAGTCGACTTGGTAACTTAGTAGTTAAAAGTGTGGTTTTGTAGTCAAACCCTAGGTGGTAATGTTGAAACAAAAGTGGTTTGGGAGGCCCATGGTAACTGGTGGTTTTGTGTTGAGTTGATGTTTGTTTTATTGGTAAAGTAGTGGATTGTGTTTCCTCAGGTCATCTGGCTGCAGTTGTGGGTGGTGTGCTCATGATGTGTGTGATTGTTGAAGAGAGTGGTTGGCTGGATAAATCCATTCTAGTTGGAGCATTTGTCACTACCCAATTCAATTGTTGCAGCAGTTTCTCATCAGGAGGGATTGTTGAGTTTGTTATTTTCTGGGGATGGTTTGTTATTTTTGTATGTTGTCTGGTGGCTATCAGCAGTTGGCTCGGGGGCATCGCCGTAGCATTGGCTGGGGCAGTTAGCCTTGTCCAATGCAAGCAGTTTGTAGGTGCATAGGTACCCACCACCAGTACACATACGAAGACTAGGGAGGAGTTGGTTAGATTTGACTTAGGCAGTTTAGTGGGAAGGCTCCTTTCTTAGTTAACCCTCTCTGTGGTCGTGCACTATGAATTGCATGGTTTTATTTGATCTCAGGTTGTGCTTAAAGAACAGAGTTTCTGCTCTTAGTCCTGCAGATACCATGGATTATGCCAAGGTGAAAACGGCGGTGTTAAAAAGCATACGAGTTGGTCCCCGAAGCACATCGGCAACGGTTTAAGAATTGGAGGAGGGTTGACAGGCAGACTCGTGTTGACTTTGCACGTGATATTTTGGTGCATTTTGGACGTTGGTGTTTTGCCTCTCAGGTCAACAATTATGAGGATTTGTGTGATCTTATTGTATTGGAACAATTTAAAAACTCAGTTCCAAGACATATTGCAGTGTACACCAATGAGAGCAAGGTCAAGACGGCATCGACAGCGGCTGTTTTGACAGATGAGTACGTCTTGACCCATTTTGGTGGGTCAGAGTGGCGCTGGTCTGATGGACAGGATGAATATAATAGTAGGTCTAATCGTGGCAAATTTCTTGGGGCTCAGCAGTTTTTGCAGGCCACTGTTAGAAATGTTCCAGGCAAAGACTGAGAGTTTGATCCATGTAAAAACTGTCATTCCTGTAAAAACAAAGGCCATTGGAAGGAGGAGTGTCCAATTTTTAGGGCCACACAGAGGATACCCAAGTCTACAGTTTATGTAAAATTTGTTGGTCTGATTGCCCGAGGGCCACTAGTACATGGTCAAATGTCTCATGTGATGTCACGCCGCAAGGTTAAAGAAGTTTATGCGCCTTTCATGACAAAGGGGTTTGTATCTCTGCGGGATGCAGAGAGGAGGCTGGTAAAGATCTTGGGATACAGGTACAGTACAGAGTTTCATTTTGAAAGGATTATTGCCTTTTTAATCGCATACTGACACTGGTGAGAGGACTCCAGTAGTTGGTATTCATTTGGTTCCTATCTCTGTGCTGTTCCACTGCTTCAACTTGTTCTTTGGCTTAGTTGAGGGTGAAGTGGTCGTGGGACGGTGTGATTCATTGCCAGTGGAAAGGGATGGACATGATCCTGGGTAATGGCTTGGCTGGAGCAAAAGTATGGAAGGATGTTCCACCAATGACAACATCACCTCAGTGTGCTCTAAAACAGTTTGAGTGTGAGAAGCACCCAAATCTTTTCCCTGTTTGTGCAGGACCCTGATCAATGCAGAGGACATGCTCAGGAAAGAGTGAGGAGTCCACACAAGCTGGTTCTTCACTGTTGTCTTTCCAGTGTTTAGTCTTGGATGAGGTTTAGGATAAGGCTGTGCTCTGTCCATGGCTTTTGCCATCCGTCAGTAGAGAGGAACTGATTGCATCGCAGGCTGTAGATCCCACACTGACACCTTTGTTCAGGTTGGTTAGTACTGAGACAGCCCAGTCCACCAGCTCTTCCTTCCTTTCTTGCTCCCTGTGTTTTCTCTTGTAGGTGATGTCTCCACCCACTTGCAGTGTTGATGTAGTGTGCTTGGCCCTGTCCCTCTGCCTTGCTGACATTGTTTCCGGTGTGGTTGTGGGGCTCTGCCTGCCCTTGATTGGTGATCAGCTGCACCTGAGAGGAGGAGCATAAAGTCAGGCTTCCTCATTGTTTGCTAAATACTGTCGCACATCATTTTATCAGACATTCTGCTTAAAACACTTTTGAAGTTTTCATTTTAAATCTGAAACGCCTCCAACACTTAAGACTCAAGTCCATTCCTGGGAAATAAATAGATATAGCTGTAATAATAGCATCTTCAAAGCCAAAACTTTATTTCTTTAGGGGAAAAAACCCCTCCAAAAAAACATCTTCAAAGCCAAAACTATATTTCTGCTGGCAGAACGATTAGGATTTTGCTTTTAAGAGGAATGATGAGAGAGCCTGATGTAAGCTTGCAGGAGTAGAGCACCAAATTGAACACTGTAACCCCATTATCACCCTTGGCTGACTGAAGAGAGCACCCTGCAGGACCTCTATCATCATTTGTGCTGACTTCCTGTATGGCCAGAAGGGCTAAGGGAGGAGCACCCTCCTGCGGGAAGAGAAGGGAGGACGCCTCTTCACAGTGAGGAGCAGATTCAATGTAGTGTTTATGTAACATGGCTCAAGGAAGGTGTAATTCATTCCTTTAGATGTTGGAAGACCAAAAGTAAAATGCAATCTATTAGAATTCTGCTTTTAAGCAGAGATGTCTGACAAAAACATGCTATACTTGCCTGAAAATATTATTTATTTTTCTGTTTTTTTTTTGTCATCAGCAGTGTTTGATTGTCATTTCAATATATATTTGTATTTTTTTAAATAGGAAAATTAGTAGGGCAGAATAAGTAAGAACTGATTGCAAATAAACTGGGTTGTAAACCCATTTTAAAGAAAAAGTAGAGCATATTTGGGGTCACCTTTTTGATCATTAGTAATGACTGGGATACGTTGTAATATTGCAAAGGAAAATCATAAAATAATTTGCAGGTACACTTAATTTAAGATCATTTTATGCATTGCATGTCATTTTTCAGACTCAAGACTATTTCAATCAATAGGCAAAACTAAAATGTAAGTCCTGGTCCTGGGAGCGCATCTGGGTGTGACCATCTTTTTCCGTTATTTGGTAAACACAAATACAAGCGCACCTTTCTCACAGTGTGGTGCAGTTATAAAACAGTAGGAATCATTTGAAGGTGTGTCACAGCTGACTTCAATAATGGACAATCAATGACCAAGATACTTTCCCCTTGAGGTGAATGTAGCAGCCTAAACGGTCTTAACTGTGAGCATTGATGGCTTTTTGGGGCGTTGAGGTCGTCTATATCAGGGGATGCATTGGAAATGTGGATAATTTAAGTCAAAACTTTGTTTACCATTTCATCACTAATTAAATGTCAAAATGAAAAAAAGAACACTCTTCCAATACAGTGAAATCAGTTGCTGGAACAATGTTGAGGAGTGAGCATAAGTGAATTATGCACAATTAAAGCTCCCGATGCAGTTCATTTATCATCAACAGTGATGAAAAGCAGTGTGCTTGAAAAGTCACTGATGTTGTGGTGTTAATAAATAAACTGCATCGGGTGCTATGAGTGTGAGTAATTTACCTTCCGTTATTTACTATTCATAAAATGGCCAAAATAAATTACCTTAACCTTTTGTGCATAAATAATGCTTTGTTACACTCTGTGGCCTTGCACAGATGGCTAGACTACTAAACCAGATGAGTAGATGAAAATACTTTTGAATTCTTACCCCTTTATCAGTAATTTAATTGCAAATCATTTATAATTAACACAAGTTGTCTTTTATAATTTTTATATAGCTGAGACTGGCAACTGCGTCATGGCGCATGCAAACTGACTGATTCACAACCACTTTAATAAACAAAAGTCTGTTTATTTTTTTATATAATTAACTGAATTTGAAGATTGCGTTTAAAAGTCTTGTTTTATTTTTTCATACAAGTGTGATGACATACGTAGGACACCTACAAAACCTGTCTGTGGGATTTTGGAGGGCTCTGGTCATTTGCGCTTTTGCCTACTAAAGCCATGAAATTAGCCCTCGGTCAACTGTGTTGCACTTAGACCTAGTTTGAGTGGGTGGAAACGCAAGCATGATGTCACTTCAGAAATGACACAAAAACTGTACATTGTGAGCGTATGTTTACTAACACACCTCTTGTGCTGTTGCACCCATTTTGTTGGGTTCACGTTGAGCCGGTATGGATATAGGACCCTATATTTGAACCGCTTCAGCAAAAGTTTACCCTTGATTGGTTTAACGTTTATGCTAAATATTTAAAATAAAACACCATTTTAAAGTGGTAAGAACAGACCTTTATAGTCTTGCACTAAAAGAAAAAAGATAAATTGCTGCATATTTAAGTGAAGACACTGCTACTCAACCAAATTACTTTTAAATATCTCTACCTTGAACAAATTCAGCAATCATGTGTGTATTCGGTTACTTGCCCTTTACGGTTTTCTTTTCCTATCCACGTATCTTTTCTCTGAATGGCACAGCTTTTGCCTACAAAAGTGTTCGGCCTCTTATGTCTTTGATTCATTTTCACTGTCCCAAAAAGCGCTGCGGTCCTATTCATTAGCTTGCATTAGCACACCAATTGTTGGTGTATTATATTATTTTTTTTTGTTTTTCATGGAGAAGTATAGGTAATAGATGGTGTGTATATTACACATTTTTTTTTATATATATATATATATAAAACATTTAAATGTTTTGCCCCTTAAACTAAAGTTGTTGGATCTAAAAGGAACTTTTACAATTAGGCATGGTTTGTAGGATATTGTGTGTGCATTGCTTATTCATTAATAAGGCTGTTACGGTTTAAAAATGTTTAAACTTATTTCTAAAATATACTAATGTGTGAGTTTCACCTGTATTTAACCTCCTTTTTTTTTTTGACATCCCTCGATGCAGTCCAAGCAATAGTCCGCCAACATGCGAAAACAGTTATCAATTTATGACAGTTGTTACCATTGTATTTATTATGTAACTCTTGTTATTAGGTTACTATTCCTTTGGGCATGGATCTCAACTTCTGACGTAAATCAGAAGATTAGCATCTGAACTCCTGCCACTAATCTTTTCTCTTTTCTTTATGTCTTCTGACTCATGAGTGTTTTTTCACTTCATTAATGCATGTTAAATGCAATGAGTGACATGTCAATTATTTCTTTCATACCTTTAAAGTGACATGGAAAGAAATCAGTGTCTTCCTGGAGGTTAAGGAATCTAAGATCCTATCATAGGATTCTGTGTCAAGAAAAAGAGTAAAACAGAACAGTGATCATTAAAACATGACAGAAGGGTTCTGGCTGTTCCATTAAACAGACTGAAAAATCCATGCAGTAAATGTCAGGATATGATTTTAAGCTAAAAAAAAAAAAAAAAACAGACTGGGGTATCAAGATTAGATACAGGTGAGATGTGCACTGCTGTCTTACCACAAAAGCTTAATGCCTTGTTCTTTACTATTAGTGAAATCTACATAGGGGAAATTACATATATTTGGAAGCCGGTTGTATTGGGGTGGTTTATAAAGAGATCAGTGATAGCTGCCACCTTTACCCTTGTAGGGTGCAGTCCAATGCTTAGAAAGGCATAGAATTGAGTTAAAGTCCAGCTGTGGATGTCCCTCCCAGCTTTTGCCGTTTGTCCTCAGAATGGGTCGAGGCAGCAGCTGGGACACTCGAGACCTTTTTCTGCTGTTGAAGTGTCAGTAGGACCTAACAGCAGGACAGCAGGGGAATCAAGCTGCTTGTCTTCCTTAATCTGGTAGTTTACTATTTATCTTTTTATCACCTTCATGTGGTGTGCTGTGCCTTGGCCCATCTGCTACAATGGCCTACGTACTTAAAACGGTCTGATCCACCTATGCGGGGCATATAGTGTTGTGTATACAACATATTATATAAATGATAGTAAGTTGAAATGGGACAGTTTGTGAAAAATGTTGAGGGGTTTTGCAGCCTGATGGCATCAATCACATGATTGCAACCTGTCCATATTGATCAAAAATTAATTTGCATAAGCCCAACATCTGAAATGAGGAAAAAAAAAAAAAAGACTGCTGCTTTTTTAAGCCACCTTTTCACATCATCTTTTATTGTATGTGACCTTCCACGGGACACCATTGTTTGCACGGAAAAGAGCAAACATCCTCGTGTTGAAATATTGTAAAAATGCATTTTGAATGAGACTAAAAGCATTGTATCAGTCATGAGGTAGTCGTGCCAAATTGAATATTTTTGGCACAAGTCAGAGAGCTGTCAATGCTGGAGGAACCATAACAATTGAAATATTATGTGCATATAAAAATAAAAGGCAGTGGGGCACAAAGGCAAGATGACAGATGGATTGTCTGACAGTTCTCCATAAAATGCTGTAGTGTTTCCTTTTAAAATGAATTAAAACGATGAAAGGGAAACTGATGAAAGCTCTGCACCAACCCCATAAAGACACAATAGCTGGAGTTAAATGTATCAAAACTGTAATGTTAACATATGAAATTAATAGAAAAAAAGACACGTACAATATTCATGGACACACATTAAAAACTAATGTAACCTAGAAATAAACGTTCACATGGTAATGCGTTTCTATGGAGTGGAACATGCGGTGGGCTGTTTTGTAGGTTTGTGGAATAAACTCATGGCTCATATATATTAATGCACAGTGCATAATTAGAACTGCATGAAATCCAATTCCCAGGAGGTAATCATCTGTTGGTATATTAATGTATAATGTAGTATGTGTACAGTATAAATAATAATGTACCCGCACCTTAACCAGTACTGAAAAAAGCAACATCTCAAGAATGCAGTTTTTTTGTTGTTTATTAAGTCCCATTGACTTTTATTTATTCATTGGTGATATAAACAAAAGTAAAACTGTTTTCAGGATTTTCCATGTAACCAATAAAGGAGACATGATTTTTGAGACATCTCCCATTACAAAGACATCATCTCAACTGCCTCTATTTAGTACACCTCTCATTATTTACACGACTGCTAGAGGATGCTATTCTCTAAAACAGAACCATGGATCACAATAAGCTGTACAAAAGACCCTATGGGTTCATTTTTTGAGAAAGACACAGAAAAATAAGATTCTAGCTACGAACAACTAGGACCAGATTTGCTGGGACCAGTCTGTACTTGTGCTTTCAGACATATCACTCAGTTCCTGTAGATTCTCTGGTCACCTTGCTGCAAAAGTGTCACCTTTTGCAAGTTCTGGAGATTTGAAAAGACTTTGAGACAATGGTACATCTTCCTACTGGGTATCCATTAACATTAAAAAAAAAAAAAAAAAAGGGTCTATGTTGTCCTCTCATTTTCTAGTAGAAACAAGTAATATTACCTGCCATGTAACACCTGCATACATCTTTGAGACAAACCTGAACAGAACCATGGATTTAATTTACTGCTACCACATCCTTCCCTCGCAATGAACGAGCACATTACAACACTCAGATTTGTCACACTGGGCAGCATATGTCCCAGATAAATGTAACTATTTTTGTGCTCGCTCACTGTACCTCAATCACCTTGTTCTTATCTGATAGCATTAAAAAGGCAGTCTGATCTTCTGCTGCTGCTCATCTGATTCGAGGCTTGATGAGGTTTTGAAAGGTTAATGTAAGCAGTACTTCCTGGGACAACCACACATTCAGGGAAACTCAGACATTGTCTTGCCCATTCTAACGGTGGTAGAGTTGTTCATTTTCAGAGAACCTCTGCATTTTCAGAGGTCAGTGATATTCCAAAACCAGATGTGTCCTAATTTACAGGCTGCAGGACCATTTTGGTGAACATCTGCGAGTAGCAAAACATGTTCTGGTCGGTGCGCTTTACCAACTGCGGAGGAAACGGAGCGGTCAGGTGAATCCGGGGGAAAAGTAGCTCACCTTTACGGCTTTCACCTGCGGAATTTAAATGAATCATGATGGAAGATAGTTGAAGGACAAGGGAGGCCAGATCACTTTTAACACAGATATAGCAGATTGTATAAAGTAGAGCTTCAGAATATGTGTCCCTATTATTAACTGGTAAAAGAACAGTTTATGTAGGCAAGTACATTAAGTCAAAATTTGACATTTTATCAAGTGTGTGCACATTTCAGTCAGTAATCACATGTTTCTGATCTCATATTTTAGATTAATAGCCTGATAAACAGAGAACAACATTTTGCCTTCGATCCATGTTTTACCTTTGGATTATATGCCTCGTCTGGAGCGCTGCTCAGTTGCAGTCTCTTCCAGCTCCACTGGATGGCAGTGGAGTATCAATCATAAGTATTCCGAAAAGCTTCCTTTTTTAGTCTGCATTATTGAGTGCCCACACAAAACCTAAGCACAATAAAACCCCCGTACTGTAGCCTCTTTATTATGAATACCACAGCCGCACTGGCCCGCAGCCCACAGGTGTGTTTGTGGCTTTGGCTCCAGCTCAATCAGCCTAATAGAGCTTCATGAAATTCTTTCCACAAACGCAAGCACTTCTGTAACCTTGCACCGAATATCAGCAAATGATGTATGTTGTTGAGAACTTTAACTAGTGGAGTAGGTCCTCTGCCAGGCACTCGCTGCACAGTCGTCTGACATACAGACTCTGAACAAACACTGTTACATTGTCAGAAATTCTCCAGATTAAGAACAAACTATAGTTTTTGTTTATGACCTATACACATTAGATGTTCCTCAACTGATCATGCTACGTTAAAACTATTAAAATAAAAATAGTATTACATTATGCAGAGCTATATAGACACACACACACACACACACACACACACACACACACACACACACACACACACACACACACACACACACACACACACACACACACACACACACACACACACACACACACACACACACCAACTAACATATATACGAGAAGAGTGTGGTAGTATGAGACATGGCCCCTGGTGCGAAAGTATAAGACACAGTCTCAAGTGCATTTTACTCCACTGCTGCTACACAATGCAAAAGCGCAGCAATGATAGGGCATATACTGTATTTATTGCATGAAAGGAAGTCCCCATGTGGTACCGCCAATTGCAGGTAAATAATACATTCTTGTCCAGTAGAGCGCCAAGTCGTATGCAGACTCTCAAGTTCTATTGCTCATTTCTAACCATTTTGTGATTCCATGATACACCAGACCGACCTTGCAGAGGGCCAATTGGGATAGCTTATCTCCTATAATGCATGTCATGATCCCATAGGCAGTGCGTGGCAGAGTCTTGTAGCGATCCAGTGGATTTCTGCATTATTAAAAGGCCTTACATCACCAGAGCCTGTATTAAGTCAAAGCAGTTTAGCTGCAGTGTTTTTAATCACTACTGTGTGCATTTATCTGCATACTCAAATAATTTGTATACCATTATAAAGAAAATAATTTGATTTTGAATTGGTCATCTGAGCATCAAAAGACTGAAACAAAGGAAATGCCACTCTCCAGGTTCGTAACCCAGTGTGATATAAACTGTTGGCTTGTTCATAATCAGGTGTTTCTCGCAAAATGAATGACCTAATTCAGAGTTTTATGACTCTTCTGCGAGAAAATATATTTCAGCATCTTGAAAATTACAATTTCTGCAATCATCTCAAGACTGTAAATCTAGCAACACAACCTCGGGAAGGATGCTGCAGAGAGATGGAAGCAGCTGCGCACAAGTATGTTTGGACCAGTATTGCAATCTGTTGAGCTAATACATCTGATGTTACTGTTCTCCGTGTCAGTGTGAATAAGTCTTCCTTTGTCTTGATAAGATACAGTCGGATTCGAGCTGCTTTCAGCTGAAGGACATGGTGAGTGAATTAGCAACGCGGGCAGAACTGTATTAAAAGTCCGTCCTTATTTCCTCATTCCCTGTGATGCCATTTGATCTCGCCCTTTTATGCTTTGTACCTTCATTCATCGCACCTATCACAAAACTTTTTAGATCTGAAAAAAAAAAAAAAAAAAAAAAAAAGAATTACTGTGCAGCCCAAAGGTTCTTAAATGCATTCAAATCATCCAAGGTTCACCTTTCAGAGGTGATTTCCAGTCATTTCTAGGGAGTCGTTCTTTGAATGAATGCAGACCAATTTGGGGTAGAGTCCCGAATACTTTTATGGCACTGACTGAATTGCTTTGGTACTATTTATTATAGAAAGAGGCCTCGCCTTTAAGTACCAAATTTGAATTCCAAGGCTACCTCCACACCAACGCTTTCTTCCTTTTAAAATGCATAACTTTTGCTGCTATTTTTAAATAAAAAAAAATTTGCCACACTTGTCTGTGTTTCATACATTTGTAGAAACTGGAAGCATGCCTGAGTGCAGCCAGCCAGCCAGCCCACGAGCTAGCTAGCCTTAAATGATATCTTGTGGGGCATTTAGGGAATATTAAATGATCTCGTCTAGCAGTATAGCTTCTATGTGAAGTGTTTAGGGAGCACTAGTATCGGTACTATTGGTAGCTACAGAAAGCAACCTGTGTTACATTGTCCCCCTCTAAACTGCATGACAATGTGGTGGCGGGGAGTGGTTCAGGGAACGGTGCCGGGAGAAGGATAATTGGCACAGCGGAACTAAATCAGGATGATTTCCTCTCCTATATAAGTGAGGAGGACCTGGAGAGGGGAGAGAAGACAGAGACTGGACGGACGCTCGGCGGCGGGGCAGGAGAGCAGTGGAATGTACCTCTGGGAAAATAAAGCAACTTAAAAACGAACTTTGTGACTCAGCCGGTCGTCTGTGTCCACGAGGAACCCCCGCGGTAGCACAGGCCTGCTACAGACAACTAAAGACTTATAACGTAATGCGTACTTTTCTTTTTCTTAAAAGGGATTTTATAAAATTGGTATCAAAAAAGTATCGTTCAGGAATCTGCATTGACATCAGGTCACCAAAACGTTTCTTTAATGATACACAGCCGTAAAAAAAACGGAATTGCATTCTCACCTGCTCTTTGGAAATTCAACACAATGGTGATTATGCTAATAAAGAAATACTGTATACAATACTTCCAACGGAGATATAGTGTATTTACATTATTTATAGACATTATATACAGTCTAGACATGTCATTTTTAAATTGAAGCCAAAACATAATTATAATGAAAGTATCATTCAGAAACGGAATAATGGTAATGTGGTAATAATGGTAGGACAGTTTTCATTTTTAATATGAAACCCTGAAATGGGCTTTCACATTTGGAAAGTCTTCAGAGAGAGGTAACACATTGTTCCACATTCATCAAACTCTGAATACTTGTGTTAAAGTAGGAGGTGACTTCTTTAAAAAAAAACTTCTTTGCTCTATGAAAATATTTTTCTGAAAATGTTATTAAATGATGAACTGCACACAATGTTTTGGGACCTGAGGGTACAGGGAGTTTTTTTCTGTAACACTGTTATTTTCTAAGACACCTTTGTTGTGCCCGCCTTCATATCCGCTCGATGCAAACAAATTAACTGTGAACATCTGCACTTACTGCCATCAAAGGATGAGTCATATCGAACCCACCTCTGTGTCAGGCTTTGGACAACACTCATATGCAATGATAAGGAAGTGAAATTGGCAATTGGAAATTACAATGTAAATACTTAAAATAATCTCAATTGAAAAGAAGCAATGGTGGTAAACTTTTTAACCATGTTGCCAAAACTATAACACACAAATAACTTAAATGAAAAGATATAGAATAATAACCTATAACCGTGATTTTTGTGTCAGTATATACTGCACTACAAGCAGGAAATGTATGTCTTTGTGACAATGAGCAAAGACATCACCAGAAACAAATGGCGGTTTTCCTTCACATGGTACAGCTCAACAGGTTCGGTATCTGGTCGTTTTCTGGACTTCATCCTCCACTACATCCACAGTGGGACCATCACATCATCTTTGATGCGACACACACGCTGGATATGTTTATCAGCAATTAACCAGAGGAGCATCTAAACCGCCTCAACTGACCACAGCATATTTTTGTGGGTTTGTGCAGGATGTCTTTTGATGATGATGATGACGCAGTGATGCAATGACGCTGTAATGATTCTTGTGAGAATTCTTTCAGACTCATCAGTATTCTGAAGTGTTTCCATATTGCGTTTTTGTGTCGGCTGAGCTCGCTTGGAACGTCAGCAATGATACCAATGAAAGTACCAGGTACTACCGATTTGCGTTTCCCATTGGGCCAAAGCTTTGGATACAGTTGAGTCGAGCTGTACCGTGTTATGGAAAATCACTAAATTCTGACAGCATTTGAAGGAATAGTTTGAGATTCTGAGAAACGCACACGCTCATTCTTGCTGACAGATATGTGTGTGATAACTATCAAGGTTCAAGGTTCATTTAATTGTCATTCCAACCATATCCGTATTTATACACATGCAATGGAATGAGATATCGTTTCTTCAGGACCGGGGTGAAAAGTAATAAATATAAGACATTAAAAAAAAGAAAAACTGACCAGTATGTTCTATTGTAAAGGTCTCAGTAAAGCAGCATCAACAGAGTCCAACACGGTGCAGAGTGTTAAATGTGCAAATTGTAGAGTGTTACATATTTAACAGTAGTATTGCAAATAAATGCATTTTCCCCAAACACCAAACTACTCCTTCAATGTACCACAGCTATCAATCTGTATGTAACGTCTTGTATGGGTTTCATGAGAACAAAAACTCAATTTAAGAAAGAAGAAATCTGAAGACTACCATTTTTAATTTGAAAAGCTTGTTGATGCCCAACCAATTACCAATAGAATATATTTAACAACGTATAAATAATTTCACAAGGTTTAATCCTGAATTTCAGTTAGAAATGGGGTTACTATCAAAGGCTGAAGAAAAAAATTGTCCAGTCACAACTTGCTGAATATTTTACTGCTCATCACTGATTACTTTATTATCAACAGTGCAATACAATGCACAAGCTGCATGCGCTTCTTTTAACATTGGGATTCATCAGGGGTTTATTCCGGCTAAAGGATTCATTATAAATAAATTAAGCATAGGTTTGGAACATATATTTAATCATCAGTTACTCTATGCAGCAAATTGACCTGATATAAAATAAATTGGTAAGCCTTCAATACAGGGACTTTTCCTGGATCATAGAATCAAGTCTAAAAATCTTATCTCACTTTCAATTTTTCCGTGGCATATTGGCGTTATTAATTCTATGCCTCCTTCTCTTCTCCATCTGAATTTCATTGTGTCTTCCTAATCAGCCAGAAGCAGAAATGATCTGCTAACATTTCATTTCTCCATGAATATTTGATTGTCAAAAATTGTCCGAAGGGAATGAACTGGGCCCAAGGTTTGGTTTTGATTTGCGATTAAACTATCAAGAAATCAATTTCATCTGCTTTGAATAATTCAGGGTTTAATGGAATGAGAAATGGCAAAAGGGGCATGGGTTATGAGATGGTATGAAGGGTGTGCATGTGTACGTGTGTGTGTACGCGTGTGTGTGTGTGTGTTGGGGGATGGTGGGTGACGTGGGGAGATTGAGCAGCTCAAAATGAAACTAGGGCCCTGCAATGTGGTGCAGAGCGACTGGGGAGTATACTGTCATTTCACCTGTACTGCTGGTGTGGCATGTCAATAAGGTGCCTGTCAGTAAATCGTTGATGTCAGTTAGTCCAGTGGGAGTATTTGAGATTTCTCACTTGTACAGATGTGTTCCAACACTGCTGATTTGTTGCCTTTTCTTCTAGGAATTGGAATAGATCATATGCTAAATGCAGAGGGAACATTTCCTCTTACAGTTATGCTGTAATTGGTCTCAGAAAAGCTTTCATGTTCTGCTGTCCAGTCACTAATAAAAAATGTGTACTCCCCTTGATGATAACTGGTGTCATCAGACCCAAGATTCTAATAAGGGAAACACAAATAAAATAAATTGAGTTACTTGAAGGACTGAAAGAGACTCTTCTCAGAGCAAACTCCCAAATGAGCACCTAATGGCAAAGGTTCAGAAAGATTGATGTCATCTTGTTGCTCAGAACCGTCCAGCGGTGACGTGCACAAATGTGTTATCGTCTGCTCTTGTCAGTTCAAAAAGAATGGTGGCTCTGGTTTTCCTTGACGAGACACAAATAAATGGAGGTGCCCTGACTGCAGGCAGCCCAAACTGACAGTTGCTGAATTTAAGAGGTGGCTGTGTTGTGAAAAGGCTCAGACACCTCGTACCAAACTGGAGCCAACAGCCTTAACTCAGATTGGAACTTGTCAAAATGTTCTGTGTTTTATTTGAAAAAGTAACTCTGGCGAGCCAACTTTAGCTACTGTTTGTCACTCATCCTTGCATTCAACTGATCTTCTGCTCATTTTTATTTTAGGTTCTCACCTCTCGAACTTCGTTTCAGAAGACCGGCTGAATTATTGTGATGTTGGAGGAGGGAGGATGCTTTGAAGGAAAGATTCCCAAAGCATGCTATTTTAGGGCTAATCACTTGCTAGATAGCTAGCTAGCATGTCAACAGAAGGTGACATCTACAGACTACAGAAATATTCCAGAAACATCATCATTAGTGGGACTCACAACAATCCATAAGAGTCTGCAAGCCATCGACTTGACAAGGTTGATGACAGAAAGCAGCTTTTATGATGTGGGGAGGTGACGGTCTCGCTGCAGCTTACAGCTGATTTGATGATGTCAAACTGTCATTACAAGCCACTGAAGGTTCATTAAAGTCAGTCAAAGTCAACTTTAATGTCAATCCACCATATGTACAAGACATACAGAGAGATTGAAATATTGTCTCTCACAGTCCCGCAGTGAGTCAAATAAAAAGATAAAACAAGACAATTATAAATATGTAACGATATAAACAAACAACAACCACAGTGATGCTTGACTGCGGTATATATATACGCACAATGTAATGCAAATACGGGTCCGTAGTGCAAAAGTTCAGACTTTATGGGGATAGGGGGAGAGAGGGGAGTTCAGCATCCTGACAGCATCATGGGCGAAGCTGTTCCTCAGTCTGGAGGAGCGTGCACGGCGACAGTAGTGAAGAACAATGGCAGTGCAAAGGCTCACCAGCAGTGTTGTGCAAATTACTGATAATTGGCAGGTAGTTACTCGTTGAAATAATTAGTTTCTTGGTAAAGTTAACTTTTGTGTTACTTTTAAATGTCCCATTCAATTCGCTTAATATTGCACAAATTGGTTTTAGTTAATAAATGCCTGTCTGCCTGCCTGGAATATCTTTCCGTCCCCAGGCGAGCAAGCAGCCGACCTCCCCCGGTGGAGGCTGCGACCGGCGGGGACTGGCGGTCGCCCTTGCAAGAAGGGTGTCGGTCAAACACCCTCTTAGCCGGACCTCGATCTTAACGACCCTGTCCCCCCTCCACTTCCATGTAAACGATGCATCCTGCCGGCAGTTCTTCGAGGGCTGACAGACTTAATGTCGGAGTTTGTACGGACGCTGCTACTCTCAACCCGATCCTCAGTGGTAGTGGCAGCTTCGCCCTGGTTGCCCTCTGTATGCCACTGGGTCCCAAACTGGCAGAAAAGTGGGGGAATATGGCTGCATTTGTCTATTACTATGTTAAGAGAAGTCTTATAACAACAACAACAAAAAAAAGTAATTAGCTTCTGCCAAAACACAGTTCAATTACAATATAGCCTATAGAGTAATGCTCTACTACTAGCTCACTAATGACAAGGAACTATACCTCCAAAAAGGTGCAAAGGCAGTGTAGAAATGAAAACATGGCCTGTAGAGCATACATGTATTTTACAATATGTGTTTATCCCTGGGCTGAGAATATATTTACTTGCATCTCCTGTAGTAAACAAAACTGATACTGTACATCAAGTTAGTGTAGTGCTGTGAGGCTGTAGATACAGTGTTACGGCTCAAGCTGTAACAATACAATGCTGCTGTTTAGCCTTTGGAGTTTGGCACTACGGTGCTAACGTTTGCTAATTAATACTAAATGCAATAATACATCTGAGGCTGATGGGAATGTCATTCATTTAATTGGGAATGAAAACGATGGACACAATCAAATATCAACATACTGGTAATGCTAAAGAAAAAGTCAAGGGAACACCAAAGATCCATTGTCTGGCTCAATGAATGTCTGTACCAAATTCATCAAGTGGTTTACAAAAAAAACTTAAATGTAAATTTCGTGAGAGCGTTAGAATAAAAGGAAGATCACCAAAGTCATACTTTATTCTCTTCGAACCATAAATGTCTGTCATTATCCACCTGACCCACATCACCACGCTAATAGTGTGATTAACAAATATATAATCCTAAAGAAGAATTATGAACAACATTGGCATTCTGTGTGTTCTTAAAATCTTCTTTCCCATCGAACTCCCTTTCCTTGGCTCCATCTTTTTCTGATGTGTCCTTGAGCAACACACAGAATCCTTATCTGCTGACAGCTTTGCTGCTCTGTTAAAAGCTGACCTCTGACCTCTGGGTAAAGAGAGGCTAAGAGAAAAAGCTTTTTTTTTTTCATTCAATAAAGTATCAGAGAAAGATCATAACCCAGGTATTAACCTACATATTGCTTTTCTCTGGCTACACTGTAAAGTTGTAAACTTTTCAAAATGACTTTTGAAGGTCTACACTGTTTTGTGTGGATGAATGTACATTTTTAAGTATCTGTCTATATGTTAAATTGGTAGAGGAAGAGCTTCACATAGCGAATAGTTCTGCTTTCTCAGGTTATAGAAGGACAACATGTAGTGGCTACCACCAACGACAGCATGCTCACCACAGTTTGGTTTCTGTGGAAATTTCCGCCCTTTCCCGTGTGGGAATGAAGTCATGCTGAATTGCCTAAAAGTTAAATTGTCAATCATAATAGCACCTTAAACAGTTGAAGGGGAAAGAAAAGAAAAAAATAAGGACCTAAACTAAGCCTATTAAATAATTACTTGGTGTACTGTTCTTTCACTTTCCCTGCTCTCGACATTCTATTTAAAACATTGTTTTGCTGTTTGACAGGTACATTACTGTGAAATGTATATATTTCATATATATATATATATTTCTGTCTCCAAATTCCTACCTTGCATGCTTTAAATTTGCTCTGCCTCCTCACCTGTCGTGACTAGGCCACTGAATGCATTTAAGTAGTAATTTTTGGCATTAAATGTGGGTGTATAACTAGCAGAGTGGCTTATTTAAATCCACACTTTTGTAATATTTCATAACTCGACTTCTGACCTCTTGTCAACAGTTTCTTCGCTCTTGATTGCCGAGACCACAATGATTAAAATTGAGGAGAGAGTGCAAGCTTTTATGGATGCTGAGTATGAATACAAAATTTGTGATGCAGCTCAAGAACAGTTTGGGAAATAGGACTGACAAGGAGTGTTGACACATCATCAAACTGAGACTGATTGCTTGAATAATTGGTTTGTACCTAATTACATTAGAGTGCCCTCTTGGGTGTGTGTATGATTATGTGTGTGCAGCTTTCTGTGTTCCTTCTCTGCCTGTGTACTGGGATAGGGAATGTGGCCACGGGGAGCTTTGCTCCAAGGAAGCCGGCAGATTTACTTTCTATTGGGGGCTTCAATCAAATTCACGACGCAATTTTCCAGAACTGCAATTAAATTTGAAAAGTTTACAATCATGTTAGGGAGCTGTAGAGGAGGAGGGAAGGGCTGGAGAGGCGACCCAGTGTTTTTGTTCTGAGCCTGTGATAAGAAGGCAGCCTAAGTGAGTTAAATGAGAAATAGCGTCGGCACAGCTGTTGTTCCATTAAAGGCCCCCCGAGGAGGCTTTAGATGCGGTCTGAGAGGATCCGATCCGGGCAGTGTGCCAGTAGGCCTCACTGTGTCTGTTACTGATTATTAGTTTTGCGACAGAATTTCACATTTGCCGTGTGACCATGACCCGTTCACCTACAAATTTGTGAGCATCTTGCGGTCATTGATATGAATCACATTCATGGGTGGTGTCTTATCTTGATTTCTGTATTAATGCATTCATTCATTTGGTTGACCTTCGTGGTCTTCTAAGCATTTCCTGTTTAGTAACACCTGAATTCTAAGCAATAAAAGTAACGGAATTTTGTGGAATTAGAGAAAGAGTGAGATTTCTATCAGGTGTTTGCTGCATCAGATTATCGGTGTATCTTGTTTCTTTGCCTGTATGGAACTGTTGATCCTATATAAGTGCAAGCTCTCACAGGAAAATGGAGGGCTTTGCACTGCTAAGATGAGAGCTGCACTGCAAAATGTGACCTAAATGTGAATGTTTAGTTTTATGTCAATTTCCCTCGTAGTTCTACTACAGCAATGCCGAAAGTCACTATAATCAATATTATTATGAGAACACTGAATCCAAAAATACTGTGCAATGTGTTTAGGCTCCCTCTGATAGTTTTAAATTGAGCATTATTACCCAACTCCTTTCTCCTCAGCCCTGCACAGTACATAGGGCATTTCCCCTAATTATTTTAGTTTCATACAATGTTATTTGCACACATTTGACCATCTGACTGTGGTCTCTATATTATTAGTTGTGTTTAAGGCTGATTAATAAAGCATGGAATACATGTAAATTATTTGCTAAAAGTAATTGCCAAACTGATTGGCCCCTCCGGCAAATACCATGTTTAAATGTGTCTTTTCGTGACTTTATGCTCAGAGGAAATGGAAAGTGAATTGCGATTGCATACAAACAACTTACATACATATTTAGCAAGAAGCCCCTGAACTCAAATATTTGTTACCGTTAGTTCGTAAACAGCAAAATCAGAAAGGGGTAGCAGACTTTCATTCAATAAATGCATTAAATAAAGGCTTATGGTGTTTTCTTACAGTTGTTTGCCTAAATGGCCAACTGTGTATATCTGTGCCAAACAGAAAGTTAACTTCTACTTTAGTTGTGTTCATGCACACACTTCTCCCCAGGGTTCAACTGCACAGAGAAAGCCTTAAAGCCAGCACTTAGTCAGACTGCTAAAGATATCTGTGTCAGGAGCACATTTCTTTTTCCACATACACATTCATATCTTTAGCCCCCGTGACCATAAAACTATTCCAGCATGTAACAGGAATCTCTCCTTAAAGAGTAATTTCTTTGTGGGCTACTTATCTTGATTTCATCTCATGTATGAAAAAACATTGAGTCTAATATAGAACATATCCTAATTGTAAAAATCATATCTGACTTTGCTGCCTGAACTCAACTCCCCGCTTATCCTTAAGCTCATATCTTAATGTGATAAAAAAAATAAAATCCTATATTTCCCCTATTCCTGGTTCACTTTTATCATTTCAATTTCCCTTATTAAATCCAAAAGCCTTGCCCTGTTTTGTGCGACAAATAAATAAACATCCCAAAACTGAGTGCATCTGTTCCTGTCTTGGCAGAAACAATGCCAAAGCTGGAAAACAAATCATGATTCCAGACAACACCATCGCATCTTGGGCGATGCTACGGTGTTGTCTGAAGCTGTATCCTTTCAGACTTGTGCAGACTTGTTTTCAGCCTCAATAAGTCTGTGTTTAGGGTCACTTTTTGTCATGCATACTAAGGTTGTCTTTTGACATTGGCCTTTCTTGCACTAAAGGCAAAATCCATTTAGACATATCTAGCAGAAGTAAGTCAAACCAGTCCCAAGGGTACTTTCCACCGTCATTCATCCCTGTTTTTATTTTATTTTCTCCTTCTCTCTGCAGCAAAATAACTTTAACCACCTCAAGATTGTCATGTTCTCGCAATAATATATTCCTATAATAAGAGTTTGTTCTCTTTATTCAGCACAGTCACACTTGCTTTTCGCATGTAGTGCTACATGTAGCATCCTGCTGTTCCATAAAGCCCAACAAACAAGCGAGATGCGCTTATCGGTGACGAGACCTGTAATTTATGGCCATGTGTAAGATTGGGAGAATAAAGACAGAATGTATGCTTGGAAATATTTGACACGAGGAGTTATTTGCCATCGCTACAGTAAAAATGAAATTACTCAGTCTAACCATAATGCCTCCCAGAGCGAGGAGTGTAGAGCACACACTGCTGGGGATTAGCGTCTGTAATGGGGTTTTGAGGATAGTCAGGATTTCAGATCTGGAGCGATATGGTGCCAGGGGTAAACACCAGGCGAGGGACTAGAGGATTTAGCCAGTAAAGGCTTCCCTCTCCACGTGGACCTGGTATCACTGTGTTCTAAAGTACACCCATTTCCCACGGTCATTTACTCAAGCATCTCCAGCGGGGATTTGGTTATCCTCTCTGAAAGGGCACCGTAGTCTTATAACGCTCCCCCTGCACGAGCTGGGGTGAGAGGGAGGGTGATAGATAATGATTTATTTGGAGGGAAAGATGAATAGAATGTCACAAACAGAGCAAGACAATAACAAAAAAAAGATAAAGACAGCGATTGAGTCCTCACGTGGCTCGTGTGGATGCGTTTAAAAGCAGTGTGCACAGCACATTTAACAGCACCTACTATTCTGAGGGAGCCTTGCTTTGCTTGGGCATTTACATTTTGTACTCCTTTACATTTGAATCAGTTACTCGTTACTTTGCAGATATTTTTCACCCACCGAAGACAAGTTTTTAACAAGTAGCTACACATTATTCTATAAGCTTTGATTTTACAATGAAATGGGTTAATTCAATAATTTACACCAGTATCTTAAGATTAGGCCCTGTAAGGAGGATGATTAGTTAAACACAAATACTGCTTTGTGAAAACAGATAGAATTCATTTATTTTAAAAGAAAAAAAAATGCCCCGTTTGCACATCTCACTTTGATTGGCAAACACACCTAAATGTAGACCCTTTATAATTAAACAACCTACTTTATTAGACCTTTTCATTCAGAGCTCTTATTAAGATACTAATGAAAAAAAAAAAAAATCAACTGTCCACCCTTAACTTTCTGCTATTACCCAGGTTGTGATACAGTCTGAGGTTAATATGTTTCCTGTTAATTCCCTCTTTGGGTGCAAGTTTCATTCATATCCTTGTACCTCAGTTCAGCTGAGTCAATATGTTTTTTTTCTGGTCAACTACGTAGTTTCAGTTCCGTGAGTAGCCCCCTGTATTTCTGTTTAAGCCTATCTGTAATCCAAGTGGAGATAAGCGTCCAAATCCATGGGGCAGCTCTTCTCCTCCTCCACAGGCAGCAGCGGCAGTCCTCTCTTGACCATACAAAAACACCAGGCTGCCTAATGTACAGTTTCAACTTCAATTCATTCAGCAGATAGCTTTCAGGTTACCCTCTTAGCCCTTTATCACTCATTACCAATTTAAATGTTACAAACTCTGCACACAAAATGCGTCAGTGACCAAGAAAACAAGACAATACAAATATTTCTAATGAAAGAAAACTTCAATCAAAGTTCTTAGTCATTTCAACAGCTTTGGGTTTCTATTACATGATGCATGTCTCTGATTGCCTCTTTTTTTCCACTTTGATGATGTGTTTATGTTCAGTTTAAGATAAATCAATAGCTGGTGAATAATCACCAAAGCTAATAAAATCCTGATCTTCCGTAACCTCATGAACAACAAAATACGGTACTTCTGTCTCGAATAACTTTTCAAAAGTTAAACTTCTCAGTAAACCAATTATAGCTCTGCCTCTGACTTCACCTAAATACAGATTCTTTCTGCATGTGCTTATCTCCTCCTACTCGCTACATTGACAACTGCTGTATTAACCCAAGTATTGAATTGGACAATTTTCTAATCAGTTTATGGGGGTTACGAATGCATTATTTTTTGACAAAACAACCGAAGAGGGATTTTGTCTGTCTCCAACTATAACTTCAAAATGCTGCTCACACATTAATGAATGGACAAAATTTGCTGTTATATAATATTGTCAAAGTGTAAAACTAATTTAGTACTTTGAAACATTTGAAACATTTCTGTATGAAGAGTAGGCTACTTTTACGTTTGATATTTACATGTCTTCGTTGTTGATAATGTTACATGGTCTGTAAGTTATGCTGACAATGATCCTATAAAAAGCATTCAAATTTTTTTGACTGACTTTTTATGCATGAAATATGTTGTGCTCAGGCCTTTTTGTTTTTATGTGGGCCTGTTCACCTCGACTACACACGACTGACACCGTTTATTTGTAAGCCTGGAGCACCAACCTTTCCAAAAAGGATCTGAGTGTTTCTTCCACCGATGTTATGTACGGCACAGTTCAACTCTTCCAATGCTGATCACTTTAGTTTCCACAGCAGGGGGCATACTCCTACCCCTCGGCCTCGAGGTGCTGTTGCTGTGTTTTATCTTCTGATTGGCTCCAGATGACTAATACCACAGCTCCCTCTTACAGCACTACAGCGATACAGCGGCTCACCAAGCAGACATGTTTGGAGACAGATGGAGTCAGAGAGCGTGTCGGGACTGTCTGAGATGAGCTTCACATCTGCCGCTCGCAAGGAATCGGGCCACAGACGGTGGGGGATTACACGGTGGAAAAGAGGGAGTCAGTAAGAATCTGAGTTCAACTTTAACCTCTCTGACCCAGAGGTGGAAGCGAGTCGGGCGGCAGGGCAGAAAAGCCTGAGAGACAGGTCGGGTTGTGAAATAAATGAATGCAACCATGCAAGAAAGGTGGCATGATAATTGTGCAGGCTGGCCCAAATGCTGCAGTTATTGCTCACGAGACTATATTTAGTTAACCAAATTAATAAAACAGTCAACAATTGTAAATGACACGTTCTTCCAAACGGTTCTTCTGTATTTCAATTTAATTGACATGACTGCGCTTGATTAATTGGGTAGCGTGCGTTTTTGAAAATTAGCCATGCAAACACAATTGCGCATATTGTGTGTTCACAAGGGATGCTAAGAACAGAAAAAAAAAACATTTATAAATATACTACACTTTAATGTACCAGGGAAATGTCACCCACACAGTTGCATGGCACTGAGAGATGAGTTCAGTATTCAGTTTTAAATCAGACAAAATATTAGTTATTGCACCCAGTACACGTTGTAATTCAGGTTAGGGATCACTATTCAGAGAATACCCACATATTAAAGAATATTGAAATTCATTACTGTAATTCCTGAAGTTTTTAGAGACTAAAGTATGTTTAAACAGCAAACAGGAAAACTTGAATGTGGGAGAAGTCTTGATTAAGAGGTTAAAGGAGAAAAAACAAGTACAAGTACTTTCAAAATTATGCCGAGTGTTAAGATCCTGAACTGTTTTTCTAAATTTTGGAGACAAATATCATATTCACTTCCTTTTGTTGTGAAAATTATAGAAAAAAACAACAACAAAAAATATAATAATAACAACAACAACAACAACAATAATAATAATAATAAATATATGGATATTTCTCTGATTTGATTTGATCACAAGTGGTCGGATTTGTGTATTTTTTGAGAGTTGTGTGCCGGCAGTGTTGTCAATATTGTCAAAGATTTTAATTTATATAATTGTATGTTAAGTCACTATTTGCAGTAACACAATGGTGACTGAGCCTGTGGCCCCGGATGAAAGCCCCTGTACATGTAATATTACGAGCTAAAACAAGGTGGCCGTCTGTGGCAACATTACCATGAAAAATCTGAAGCGGTGCTCAGTTAGTGATGCGATTTCCATCACCCAGCAGAGGTTGTTCTGGTAAGCGGAGCTAATACAATAGGCTAGTTCTTCAGTTTGCTTTTTTAACTGCCAAATAACATAAAACAAGGGACACTGTTTGGATCTCTGGAAAGTGAAATCCAAAAGCTGCAATAACTGTTTATCCGTAATAGGTATCGACTAAGAGCAAAACAAAACAATCTTTGAGATTGTTACTTTATCACCTGTTGTCCAAGAAGTTATTAACCTTTTGAAGGTGAATTTATTTTGCTTGTAATATAGTTTGTCTATTAAAACCCGAATAGCAAATATAATTTTACCCCTGTTAAATAATGTGGGTAACTACCTAGATAATTAAAAAAAAAAAACACCTGATTAGTGTTCATTAGATATTCTGTTCACAGTTCAAAAGAAAACATGACATTTGTTCTAGCTTCATAGGCATCACAAAATTCTAGGGTAGCTAATTTTTTTCTCCGCTAAGCTACTGCTCACAGCTTCAGTTTCCTTTGCTGTGATTATAGTCTGGAAACCCTGTTCACATTAATGTTTGCACAGCCAGACTGAACATGAACCAATCAGTAACCGGAGGGTGGCTAAGTGTGAGATCATTGACGTCAAGCGTTGTTGTGTTTTTTTCTAGTTGTAATTGCACCGGTGGTAGAGTCTACACCCAGTAGGGTGCAACAACTGGAAACAATTCACCATGCAGAATATATAGACCCATATATTCACACAGTGACAGCATAAAGTTAAAGAAGAAGAAAAAAAAAAAAAAAAAAAAGATCCTGTGGCGTATATTTCTTTAAGCCTCAGCTCCGTTAAGCTTTTAAACAGATCTTGGTCTCACGGGAGTTCTCTCTCACGCCTAATACACATCAAGCAGAGTGAAGGTCACTTCTGTATATCACACCAGTGGCAGACATGAGAATAATAGGAAATAAGCAGAAGTGGCAGCCGGGGCACTGGATCGGGAGCTCTGAGGTGTTTGTGGCTCATATATCTTAACCCTTGGACAAACACCCTCATTACTGGATTTGAAATAGCTCACTGGTTCATTGACAGAAGCATTAATAAGTAGTTTGTAGGTCAAGTGTTTGATGCACTTCATCTGAGAACGGATCTTTGATTTACTGAGCTTTTACGCTCCGAGCGGCTCATGTGGATTGGCACACAGCCAGACGAGCAAGCTCGGGACAATGAGCTACACCGTGACCCCTCACCCCAGAGCTCCCTGACCACAGTTCCCTAATTGGCTGCTTTTCTCCCTCAGACTGCTTTACCCATTCCAATTATACCCGGTGTTTGCATGCTGTTGAGCGTGCTGCATACAGGTCAGGCAGAAAGAAGAAATGAGACATTGGAGCAAAGACATTGAGAGATGAGCGCAGGGACAGAGAAGGACGAAGGACAAAGTGCCTTTCGTTAAGTAAGTTTCGTTTTTAGGAGCTGGTAATTTACCCATTTGTGACCGAAGTAGCGTGAAACACAAACATATGATCCAGCGACCTACTATCGGCAGACTGGGAGTAGATATACTGAGTGGGCGGAATGGCAAAGTTCAGGTGAGCAGATTGGGAAATTGGGAGCAGGTGAGGTGGGCATGACAGACAGGAGACTGGGCATTGAGAGAGAGAGCGACTGGAAGGCTGGTGGGTGGAGGGAGTGATACATGGAAGAAACTGAATAACTGACAGGTAGAGAGATGGAAGACCTACTTCACGTTCAAAACCTTATCAGCTTATGAATTATGATGGACATTGAATGTCACAAATTTATATAGCTCCAACTTGAATGGACCAAAGTGTCAGCTCAGGCAGAGCGCTGAAGTCAGACCTGCATTAGCTGATTGGCACCAGCTTGGATACCAGCTGACTGTAGTAATGTCCAATCATGCACAGCGCAGCCATTGTAACCCGACACTTTTCACTGTTAATCCGCTAACACGCTCATGCCAAGGTTTTTTCAGCTCCTTCCACCGCCCGAACCGCCTCTTTATGCACTAAGCGTGTATTTTAGTATGTTTGTGCTGGTATTAATTAAGGAGGGATTCATTCTGTCAGCACAATCCCTGTTGCTGCAAATGTTTGAGAACTCCCTCAAGGAGCAGAGCCTATTGTTAGCAAATCCAAAGCATATATTACACTTGTCATTTTAAGTCTCATATCTGGACAAAATCCAGATGCTATTTATTGCAGACATATTAAACATATACATTTGCCAGAGTGAAAGCTATTGTTTCCCAGGCTACACAGAAATCATCCTACATTTTTACTGTTTGGTAAAGCTATCAACAATTAGAAAAACAGCGAGCTGAATTATAATTATTCATAAAGTATTGCAAACCAAATGAGGCAGGGTTATTTTTCTGTAACCTTTAGCTCATGAGTTTATGTTATACATTCATAACTGTCCCTAAAACTTTGTAAAAGTGTGCTGTAAAATGTGATAAAACGTGTTAATTATTGTGCTATGTTTCTTTAACTTGCTAAATCAAGTTAGGTGTTACACCACTTTGTTTACAGCCACTTGAAAAAAAAACCATTAAAATAATTAATATCATTTTGATAGAAAGATTCTTGTAGTAAGGCTTTCTCCCTCCAACATATACATTATTAGTGCAGACTGAAACAACTCCATCCACTCTGCTTGTGGCTCCTCATGCGTTTCAGGTGTGCCCAGGAGATGAGCCACACTTGAATCAACTCCTCCTGATTGCTATAAAACAGGGTAGTTCACTTTTTGTTTCCACCAACTGGCAGGGGATTTTGTTTCGTTGCATTTTGGGGCCCGATTTCTTTTCACCTTACACTTTCCCAAAAGCATGTAATCAGTACAACACATATTCTGATTTACATGGTTACCTTGAATTTGGGGTGTGGAGTATTTCTGGACCTGAAGTTGGTTCATAAGAAAATCCATTCAAACACCAGATTTCAAAACATATGCATTGCAGTTGCATTGTCACACCATTGATCCTCAAGCTCTACCATTTCTGTTCAGAATATCTAACTTCTAAAATTAATAAAACAATATATTTCACCCAGAGTAAAATTGGGTATATTGTGATATTATTTTGCACAGACAGGAGTGAACGTATAGCAGATCAGTCAGTGCAGCTATCTCAGCTACCTCATCAGCATGTGCTATTTAACTTGCCCACCAAAGGGATTCTTTGATTGTTTTTTTTTTTTTTTTTAACCTCTAGTAATCTGAGTTAATCATAGAGTGTATATAAAAGTGGACATACCTACCACGTGTGAGGTCAAGACAGAAATGCATTAAACTGCAATACCACCAAGTGCCACTAGGACTTGGCTCCAAAGAGCCTCTGGATCCATAAACTCCCATTCAACTTCTTTCATGAAATACAATGTACAACAAAAAATATCTGTGGTCCATCTAAAAATAAATCCTTAATTAAATAAAAGAGTGGCATGTTGTGAGGCATGTCAGTTTGACAGGAGTGGGGTGCAGTCAGGTTTCCGCTATAGATGAGTGGGCGCAGTGTCTTTTGGTACCCAGCATAGACTGTATAAAAAAATAAAATTGGGTGTAGCTTCTTTGTCTGAAAAGTGAGGCCAATGTGGGAGTTCCATAACATGCAATACCACGGAGGATCACTAGGCGTTGGCTCCAAAAAGCCTCTGGATCCAAAGACTTCCTTCATGGAATACATCCAAAAATTCACTGTTCATTCACATTCGCTAAAGTCACTCCTTATTAAAAAAAACTAAAAATAAGTCCATCAAAACACAGTGTGTTTGGGGGCGTGTCTTTGTGATTGACAGGCCCGTGGTGCTACCAGGTATCTGCTAAAGGTGGGCAAGTGTAGTGTCCTCAGGTTTTCATTCAGATTGAAAGAGATCTACTGTTTGTTTTTCGCCAGCTTGTCCAAATATGGTCGCTTCTCACTCCAAAATATCAAGACGGCCAACATGCCAAACTCGAGGCTTCAAAACGGCAGTTCACAAACCAATGGGTGACGTCAAGGTTGGTTCCTGCTTGGGCTGAGCACTTGCATTTGTTTTTTTTTGTATCACATGAAGTATCTGTCATTAGTCAAAGACTCATGAAGTGGCAAAGTGTATTATGCAGTGTTTTCTCTGATATCGAAGGAGCAAATCATTTGCTAACATTACTCTTAATGCAGTAGAGATAAAATAAGGATTTGGAAAGCAGTGAATTGGAGTATTTTTTTTTACTTTGGTAAAAGATCTCATACCTCTCACAGGACTCGGGGAGGAGACCCATGAGGGAATGAAATGCAACGGAGAAGAAACAACGGGGCTCTGAATCCATTCAGAGCAGGGCAACATCTGTCCTCCTCACAGAAAAAAAAAGGGCTTAGAGTGAAATGAAGGACAAAGGTGGCTGGGAGAGGAAATGGAGAGCACCGCGGAAAGAAAGGTGGAGCGAGGGTGGAGGGGGGGGGGGGGGGCGCAAATAAGAAATCTAAACGGGGAAAGGGGAAGATGGAGGTAGAAATGAATAAGTGCGGGCAGTCAGTAAGTTGTCTGATCAGGAGGACGGCCTCCTATCACACACATGCTGTCAGTGCAGGAAGGAGACGGGCCTGATGGATTTGTATGATAGATGTGTGGACGCATGGTGCCGCGGCCCCAGCTGCTGGGCTTAATGAAATGTGTCCCACTACAAGATAGAGCGCTCTGATTTAAACACATCCTGCCTTGCTATTCCTCTTCTGCCTAATGCAGCCAGAAGGAGCCGACGCCACCGTCGGGCCCCTCTGTCTGTTTGTCTTCCTATTTGAAAGTCAGCTTTTTCATTTGGAACCAATCCGCTGTCTCTCGTCTCACCCCGAAATGAATCACGCTTCTCTTCTGTGCACCTGTAGATCGTTGACAAGTCAAACTTGATCCAAAATGTGCTCTGTTGTTTTTTTTTTTTTTGTTAAGC